>NC_084820.1:19653598-20253598 GCF_958449725.1 Rosa rugosa | reverse complement strand
TGATGATTTTCATATTGTTTCCAGTAGTGATCAAATGAAGCATTTTACTTCACTGTCTGGAAGCATGAGACCAATGGTTAGAGTCAAGCAAGTTGAGCAACAGTTAATAGAAAGCCAAATGGATTTGGCCAACACTGGCAACTTGGTATCTCAGGCAATGGAGCTCCAGAAAGTCAAAATTATGATGAATTGTAGGAGAGCTTGTCAATCAATGGAGTTATGGCCATCACTTCCTCTTCTTCATCCTGGTTGAAACAAACATTACTTGCTGGCTTGCTGCCTTTCTCTAGTTTTCTCGAAAGCTTCTTTTACAAATATGATGGTGCTAAGGAGGGGTATTACAACCTACTTGTCACTAGAGACAAGGTTAAAGATGGTTCTATCCGGTTGCAGTTTGTCTCCACTCATGATCAACTTGCTGATTTGTTTACCAAAGGCCTATGCTCCCCTCAGCATGTCTACCTCTGCCATCACCTCATGTTGGGTCCTCTCCATCTGTCACCTCTCTGTTCTTCATCAGTTCAACTAGTCCAGCTTGATGACCCGCCTCCCCATCAAGCTGAGGAGGGGTGTTAGAATATATTGCAAAAGTCAAATCAGGGATTTCCTTTTTTACCTTTAGGTTATTAGAGTGTTACACATTATTACATGGTTATTAGGTTGTTACACATAGTGTAAGTTGTTACACACAGTGTATGCATGTGCTGCAGCTCTTCTTAACATGTGACTAGAAGATAGTGGTCTCTGTTACTTAGTTGGTTAATTGGGCTTCCTATATATACCTTGACCTATTCTCATTGTAACTAAGCTAGTCAATTACGTCTCATATATACAGAGGGTTTCTCTTTTCTCTCTCTCTTTTCTCTCAGTTTCTTCAAGCTTGCTCTAAGCTTTCACCAGCCACCCAACAGATCCAGCCTAACACAGGCAGGATCTCCAACAAAACAGCCCCTAAGATTTACCAACTGAGATTAGATTACTAAATAGCCCCTGCCGTTAAGGAGGCATTCCAGAATTGAGAGCAAACGTAATGGCATATGGTCTGACTCTGCCGACGAATCCCAATCATAACTTTTTCCTTTCCAGGGAGCTGATCGCGGTACTTTTTAGACAATTCCAATTCCAATTCCAATTCCTCTCTTCTTCTTCTTCTTCTTCTTCTTCGCTCGCCGTTTCCAAGCTCAATCCCACCTCTTGTTCTTGGCTTCAGATTTGCAGTTGCATGCTGATGACGTGTACTTCACTCTCCAGAATTCTTCCGCAGAAGGAGTTCAGGTTCAACAGCGCGACGCGTCCAAGGTATATGCTCTTTCTGGGTTTTGATATTTGTTTATTCGATTGAGTATCGGAAATCGGTTAATCGTTCTAGACACATTTAAGCATTTGTTATGGTTGGAATGACAGTAGGAAGCAAATGAGGAATTCAATTATGTTATATCTGAAGAATTGACATTTTTTTTTTTGTTTGGTTTCGGGTACTATTCTGGTTGATTTCAAGTTGTAAACTTTTGGGAATTGGGTTGTAAAACAACTAATAATGCACCTAATGGTGTTGGATAATAAAATGGATTCTGGAATCTAATATCCTATGTGAAACTAGTGAATTGAATTGAACTAATGAATTCTTGTCAATAGATGTGATGACTTTTAACTTTCGGGTTCTAAATGATTCGTAAGGACTAGGAGTGAAATCAGGGGAGTGGTGGGAGGAATCCCAGCAAAAACTTAAGCATAAAAGCTGGGGAGAGTTGCGATATGATTTTTATTTAATGTTCGTGCTGGGGAGCGTAGGGCTAGCAAACCGCTTAGGTTGTCATCAGCAGACCGAGAATCAGAGAAACGTACTCCAGAGGAGATGTCTGCTTATCTTAAGCTTGCTGTGAAGCATAAGAAAAGGTGGTTAGCATTCAAACAAGATCAGTATGTGGGATGTGGAAACCCCCTCCTAGAAAATGCATCACAGAATGCACATTCTGTTTTAGATGGTAGTAGTTCAATTGATCATGAAGCATCTTTTTTTCCAGAAACAATGTTTATGTTCAACTGTGTTCCTGATAGTGCACTTCCACCTATGAATAGAGTGCAAGACGTCCAAAAAGTTGGATTTTATGGAGTTCTTGATACGTTACCTCAAGCTATGACTAGGAGTCCCGTTATGCTTGAGAGGCTTGTATAAGACCTGAATACCTTAGCGTTGATCAAGGAGGAAGCTTACATCGTGGAAAGAATGGGTCTGCAGGGACCAAAAGTTGTCTTACTCATGAGCAAGCGGCACAGTTATCTCAAAAGGTAATAGCCCGGATGCCGGATGCTGACATATGTGGGATTTGAAGGTTCCTCAGAAGTTCCAATTGAAGTTTTCTCTCAGTTGCTAAGCTGTCATATCTGTAAATTGGGTAGCAGCTTGAAAGTTCTTACTGATAGTTACAGAAAGCAGTGTTCAGCAATTGAACTATTGAAGATGTTCCTTCAAACAGTGGGATATAGGTAAGCTAATAGTAGACTATCTCCGTATAAATTATTGTTGCATGGCCTCAGAATTGCTGATTACATGAACACTTACCAGCTCATGTGGGATAGTTATATTGGTTGTCACATTTTGCTCCATTGCTCTTGGGGCCAAATTTACTCATTTACTGCTTCGCGACAGAGTAAGGGCTCCAAGAGGGTGTGTGTTGGGTTGGAACTAATGTCTAGGAGACTGAATATAACAAACCTATATTACCTTACAAGCTGTCCTTAAATTTTGTGAGGCCAATTTAAAAATTACTAGTCTGTGACCCTCACAGAGATGATTTTTGGATATTATGTTTTGACTCCTAATTGTATAACTTCACTTCCATAACATTATACAGTGGTTGTGCCTGTGTGTTCATTTCTAATTAGGAAGATCTAATATAATGCAGGATTCTAAGAATCCATCACTAACACATCTCGTCACATTTTTTTTTCCATATCACCAGTAATTTTGGCCCTCTGGCTGATCAAGTCAAGGATGGCTCCAGGAATTTCCATCCACAAGGTCAGCAGCAAATTCATGGAATGCAGTCACAGTTGCAGCCACAGCACCAGAATCCTATTCGACTACCCCAACAAGTAATTATCCCTTCAATTAATTGATAACATTTTTATAGTAATTCTTGTATATCCATGGATAGTTGATTGTTATTTTTGGGACTGTATTACATATCTCCTCATACAGTTTCACAAATCGCTATAGATATCGAGACAAATGCATCCACAGATGCAGCAAATGCAGCAGATTCAGCAAATGCAGCAAATTGCCCAATCCAAGAATGTGCCATTTCAGCAACAACAGCAGATAGAAAGAATGCGAAGACTTCAACCATCTATTCCTCGTGCTGGTATGGACATGGTACAGGACAGACCAATGGTCCAGGTCAAGATTGAAGCTCCATCAGAGTTACCCATGGATAGTAATGCCTTCAACAATTTCAATAACAGACATCCCCAATTGCAGTTCAGACAGCAGCAAATTCCTGCAATGTCGAATCCTACAATGCAAAATGTCCCTGCTCAGTCAGGGAATCAGTTTAGACAGATGCCTTCTTCACAAATTGCACAAATTCAATCACAGTAAGGAAAATCTGATGGAAGAAATAAAGTTCCTGAACCTTCATGTGAATGACGATTCACTGAAACTCTAGAACTCTCTCATGCGTGCAGGAACGCTGGTGTTCTTAGAGCTCGACCAGTGAAGGTTGAAGATTTCCAGGAATTAATGGGGGGACATGCTTCATCAAAGCATGATTCAGACGAAAATACGCTGACCTCCCCAAAATAGCTCCCCTCATCAAGTAAATAACTTGCCACTGTCTGAACAGTCGGTACACACTCCCCGCATCTGTGCATGCTACATGTTCTGACCTTCTTAATTATGTCTTACATATGTTGTAAAAGCATGTTTGCAATGTATACTAACCCGTGCTTGGTGTAATGATAGTTTGATAACAGTAATGAACTTCTTTAACAGTTGTAGGTTTAAGTGTTTAACTTATTAGTTGAATTAATACTTGCATGACTGATACATTAGCTAGAAATGAACATTCTCATAAAGATTATCTAGTCTTGCTTTATACTTTATATACCACTACATAGGTTGAAAGTTAGCTAAATTCCTGTTTCACCCATTTATAAAGTTTTATGGTTTAAGAATCTGTGAACATTTTGTCATGAGGTTGAATAATTGGAGAGGTACACACAGATGCTTCACGTTGTGTTTCACACGTAATTTAATATTCAACACTCAAACATTAGTGGAGACTGGAGAGGTTCAGACAGATGCTTTTCTGGACATACCTAACAAGATCATGGAGCAATGTACTGATCAAATAGGCACTGTCAACTTGGTAGCGATTTAGATCTAGCTCCCATCTTTATATCAATCATATCCCCTCACCAAACTTTTCTATCAAGTGGCAAGTGTTAAATTTCTTTCATTTGTATAAACTAGATATCCGCCTCTATGTTAGAGTGCTATTGCAATGAAAATTGGACTGAAATTCCCCGCTTACGCTCGATTTCTCCTTACTGATTTCTCTAGAGACAAGAGTTAGTCTCTGCCATAAGTAGGACTATCATTTGGTTTGGTAAATACTGAATCGACCGAATAACAATCGATGTTTTAGGGTTGGTAAACTGGCTTTTTTGGTAATTGAAAATTAACGAAAAAGTTTGTAGTTTTGATAAATATCTTCTAGTTTTTAATACACACACGTGTATTAAGAAATACTAGATACCAAACACACCCTATGGGTGTGGATAAACTACGTAGACAGTTATTTAACAAAATGTGGAGAAAACTGCTCCACCTTTTTTTGTTTTTATTTTTATTTTTTGTTAAATTTCTTTATATTTTCTTTTATTTTGTGAATTGGCTTTTTTATCCTTCTCGAATATTTCAGTTCAAAGGTTTTTTAATATTTGAGGGCTAATTTGGTAAAATATTTCTGTTTTGGTTGACAAGCTCTCTTTTCTTAATAATAGTATAGATAAGCAAAATATTTTTATAATAGTATTAACATTATAACTATTACTAGATTAATAGTACATATATATTTTAATGATAAGTCATATTATTGAATATATCGGTAAAAGATCTTGAGATCACTAGTTTTTAATGAAAATGGGTAAAACTCTATGTCATATGTGCAAAGAAGATTGAAAAATAAGTATAGATGAACACAAAATTTACAATAATTTATAAAATTGAAAAAAAAAAAAACTAGTATGATTCTATCTAATTCATATTCTAAAGAAATACTTATTGTTAAGTTATTAATATCGAAAATTGAAATACCGAATTTGATAGAAATAATTAAATACAATTTTGATTTTGAAGTTAGTAATGTCTATAACTAATTCAAGTCGACCGACAACTCAGGGTATAAACTTCAAATGTTTGTGTTGTCTGAAGGTTATAGTCTAGAGTCTCTAACCATCAATCAGTTTTGTAGTCTTAGATATTTGACTGTTAGGTAATCAACTGCCACAAGAACATAGACTATTGGGGAAAATTGACGGTGACAAGGAGCTTAGAATGTCACCCAATGCCCAGAGTATAACTACAGTCCCACATTTGAGGAAACAAGTTAACTCTCAAACTTAAAATTTGAGCTCTAAAATCATGTACATAAGAAAACTAAATCTCTCTATCTGAAAACAAAAGCAGGAATGTAACACCAAGTAGTTGACAGAAGTAGGAATGTAACAAGAGGAAGCTGATGTGTCTAAAACAGGAAAAGAATTCTAGCACACATTAAGAAATTTGAGAAAATGCAGTAAGGTACTACCAAGTCATTATGTCGACCAATAATGGCATATGGTGTAAGGTCCTACTCACCTCTATTATTGTCTATTATCAATCTCTGGCAAATCCCAATCATAACTTTTTCCTTCCAGGGAGCACCAGAATCAGATCGTGTTTTTTTTTTTTTTTTTTGGGTAAATATTCTAATTTGGTACTGATCAAAGTCTAGAGCTACAGTATAGTTAAGTTGACAAATACTTAGTCTATATATACTGGACTTTGCTTTTCTTCCCCTGTGGTTTAGTAGTGTCAGATCCCAAGTCTAAGCTAATAAGACGGAGATTTGGGAATATGATTAGCAGTGTCGCATCCATAATATAAAGACTACACAACTATATAATCCAAGCAAGCGACCTGGTTTTCTGCATACTGAGTAGAAGAAAGCCATGGAGTCCATCACTGTCCACCCCATGGAGTCCATCAATGTCCACCCCACCATGCCCAACAATAACAAGGACATTAAGCTACACATAACCATGTTCCCATGGCTAGCCTTTGGCCACATGATCCCATACCTCGAACTCGCCAAGTTGATCGCCGGAAAAGGCCACAAAATCTCATTCATCTCCACCCCAAGAAACATCGACCGCCTCCCGCCTCTCCCGCCAAAACTCTCCGCCCTAATCACCTTTGTGAAGCTTCCACTGCCCCAGAATCCGAACCTTCCAGAAGGTGCCGAGGCCACCGCGGACTTGCCCGAAGACCAGGTCCCCCATCTCAAGAATGCCTACGATTGTCTGGCCCAACCGATCTCCCAATTCCTCAAATCTACCAACCCCGATTGGCTTCTCTTTGACTTCGCGCCTTACTGGGTGCCAGAAATAGCCCAAACTCTCGGGATCCCGACCGCCTTCTTCAGCATTGTGATCGCCGCCGCAGTGACCTTCCTAGGGCCCACCTCGCCTGAAATACCCGCTGATGACCGTAAATTACCAGAGGATTACGTAGTCCCGCCCAAGTGGGTGCCATTCCCGGCCACCGTGGCGTGGCGATTTTTTGAGGTGCTTCGGCTCTTTAAAGCAATATCCGGAGACGAAACAAACGTCTCGGTCGTGTATCGGTTCATGGAGACACTGCGAGGCTGCGACTTGATCGCTGTAAGAAGCTGTGCAGAGTTCGAATCAGAATGGTTGAGCCTTCTACAAGTCATACACGGAAAACCTGTTCTGCCGGTTGGTGTACTCTCCACTACGCCGAAAGCCGACGACGAAAATGAAACGTGGCGGTCAATAAAGGACTGGTTGGACCGGCAGAGCAAAAACACGGTGGTGTACGTGGCTTTCGGAACAGAAGCAATGCCGAGTCAAGAGGAAGCAACGGAAATAGCCCTAGGTTTGGAGAAGTCCGGTTTGCCCTTCTTTTGGGTGCTGAGAACCAAACACGGCGAGGAAGCGGTTAAGTTGCCGGAGAGTTTCGAGGAGAGAAATGAAGAGCGGGGAGTGGTGTGCAGGAGTTGGGCCCCACAGCTGAAGATACTGGCTCACGACTCGGTGGGCGTGTTTCTGAGTCATTCGGGTTGGAGCTCGGTGGTGGAGGCGTTGACTTTTGGTAGACCGATGGTGTTGTTACCCATGTCAAATGACCAGGGGTTGAATGCGAGGTATTTCGGGGAGAAGAAGGTCGGATATGAGTTGCCGAGGGACGAGCAAGACGGGTCGTTTACGGGTAAGGCGGTGGCGGAGTCGCTGAGGATGGTGATAGAGAAGGAGGAGGGGAGGGTTTATAGGGACAAGGCCAAGGAGTTGAAGCCGTTGTTTGGAGACAGGGAGAGGCAAAACGAGTACGTGGACAAGTTTTTGGAGTACCTCACAACCCACAAAGGATATCCTATCCTTTCAGCATGAAGGCACGTTACTGCATGATTCAAACTCAAGCAATGGTCACACACTTGTTTGATCTCTCTCTTAATTATGATATTTTTATTTCTTTTTGGATGAACCTGTTTTTCACTACTATCGATCGTGTGAGATTTTTTTTTGTTTTTGGGTTAAGTTTTAAGCAGCAGTGAGTGTGGAAGTACTAATAATCAAGTTCGTGGGATATATACTTCATTTCTTTCCTTCTTCGAGTACTTTATGGCCTCATAATTAAGTTTTTTCATATAAACTCTTTTCCGTTTTCCATATACTTCTATGATATATGGCCTTATATCGAGTCAAATGCAGCTAGCTATAGAGCAATTAATTTCTCAGATAATGCGTTTTTGGCGAATCTGAGTGACCACGCTCAGTATCTTTTAAATATCTTCTCAATAAACCAATAAGAATACTACCAGACCAGTGTACTGTGTTAGAGATTCAATTATACATGGGATGGGAACCTTGCACCAAACGAAATTAGAAGAAATGGAGAAATTGATCTTTAGATGACTAGTGCACAAGTCAATACGGTGAAATGAAATTGGTCGAGAATGACCCTGAAAAAATGGCATGTGAGATGTCACATGATTTTTTTATCGGATGAATACACCGGTGAACTAAAGTGATAGTCGGAGTTAAATTTGAGTGATTAAAGTGAAATTTTATAAATATAAGTGATCAAAGTGTCAATCAAGTGAAAATTGAGTGACTAAGCTGTATTTTTTCTTTGTTTTTATGGGTTTTGCACCGTATTGGTCAAGAGCAGCATGAAGAGAGGTTAGAGAGCAGCTGAAAAATTATGAAGAAAGGGTAAGAAAAGTGTGTGCGGAAAATGGAGGAACTTGTGGATTGGGCCCCTAAATTTCGGTCCACTTTACACAGTGATGACTAATCAGATTAAAGCCCCAACTTCATAGTTAACTTAACTGGGTGAAACATATTCTTAAAAAACATTTGCAGTACTACTAAAATTTGTATGTAGATCCTTTCCAAAAAAACAAAAAAAGTTCACTCTACATCTTAATTTTTTTGTAAATATTCCGTTGTTGCCCTTGTGCATGTAAAATATCTAAAAAGCAATCAATAAAAAAAAAATTGAACAAATCAACTGATAATTAGTTATTCAACACTAGAACTGCAGTAGCCATAACCAACGCACGCAGGCGTACCTCTGTCAATGTGGCCAGGGGTGGAGGACGCAATCAATTCCTTGGCCTATGAGGTCGAGTTGTTTGAGGTGCATGTCAACTTGTCAAGCATGGTATGTGAATGGTTGCTATGGAGGCATTTCTATCATATATAGCCATGCCCAAAAGCTCCAAAGAAACTTGATGGTATCATTGTTAATTGCATCCATCATCCTCAATAATGGAGGTCTGGATGATTGTCACAATTAATAGAGGATTTTAATAACTCTAATTCACTATCATCTTCCTACTTATGTAATCTTCCATAATTAATAGTGAGTGGCGATGATGTACACAAGGATGGTCTTAAGCGTCAATGCTTGTCAGTTCAGTGGCTCTGATTTAGGGTTGGATAGGTGTAGGAGTTTTTACATCTTGTTTTTTTTTTACTTTTTTTTTTTAATTAGTTTTTTTGGTTTTACTTTTGATAGCTCTGCTATATCAGTCTGCTTTGTGCATTGAGATGTAATATGAGAAATTTTTGAATTCCTCTACCTTGACCGCTAGAGGTCGTTATATCAATGGAACCTGATTCCGTTCCCCTAAAAAAAAAAAAAAATTATTGAGCGAAAGACTTCAACTATATTAGTTGTGAGGAACGCTCTAGAGCTAACCAATTAACTTCATATTGAGAAGCAATCATCTTTTAGACCAACTTTTAGGTCATATATCGGCATCTCCACAATTCAGTTTTTAGATCTCTATGAGTATATCACTTCTGCAAATTTTCAGCTAAATTGATGATTCTTTGGGTACCTAACTAGATCAAATCTATGGACAAACCAAATCTGTCCAACCTGAACAGTTCATGTTCATAAATAGTAAATGACGATTATGAATACCCAAACGATCATCATTTTGGCTGAAAATTTGCATCAGTGATATACTCATAGGGACCTAAAAATTGAAAGCTTAAGATACCGATATGTGACCTAAAAGTTGGCCTAAAAGATGGTTAGCTCTAGAGCGCTCCTCTATATAATAATATTTGTTCAATATTTCCTTTTGAAAAAAAAATATATATATATATATATATATATATATATATATATATATATATATATATATATATAAGGAAAAAATATAGTTTTAGTCACTCAACTTTCGCTTGATTGACACTTTGGTCACTCATGTTTATGAAATCTCACTTTAGTCACTCAACTTTAACTCCGACTATCACTTTAATCCGCCAGTGAATTTTTCGGATAAAAAAAGTCACATAACACCTCACATGCCATTTTTTAAGAGTTATTTTCGTCCTATAATTTTAGAAAATTTCAACCTATATTCAAACCAAATGTCTCACATCTCTTCAACATCTTAAAATAACCCTTAAAAAATGGCATGTGAGGCATCATGTGACTTTTTTTATTGGAAAAATTTACCGGCGGACTAAAGTGATAGTCGAAGTTAAAGTTGAGTAACTAAAGTGAGATTTTATAAACATGAGTGATCAAAGTGTCAATCAAGCGAAAGTTGAGTGACTAAAACTGTATTTTTTCCTATATATAATTTGACCAAATCAACATCCTTTTTTTTTATTAGGGGTTTGGGATCATGTTTTATTAATAAAAAATCAACGATCTTACAAGGTCAATCTAGAAGGATCCGAAAATCATTCATAATACAAATCGATGCGCAATTATTCAAAGCAAAAAACAAAAGCAAAAGTAAAACAAAAAAAAAATAAAACGCAATCTTACACAGCCTACAAAAAGCAACTATCATGAAAGCATTGACGCCTAAATAGAGTTTTTTGGTGTACATCTCCGCGACCATCACAGCGACAGCTACCATATGGAACAGTGTACGTGTAACGCCCCGGAAGGATCACGTTACAGCGCCGCAAGCCTCTGAACACGAGCCTGCAGCTTGTGCTACAAACCCATGTCACAAAAGCTTGCAAGGCCTTTTAGAAATGTGGTGAGAAGAACGTTTACAATTGAGGTTGAGAGTACGATTCGGAAGTGTAAAGATTTTACAACAAAAGAGTACTTTATTTACATTCCACAATGTCACGAGTCCAAGGTTCGGGTTTCAAGTTCACGCAAAGTAACACACACCAAAAGATAGGCAGGCGGATAATAACAAATTTACAAGGTTCCCACAACAAAACAAAGTCACATTCACAATTTCAAAAGAAGGGAGACTAATCAACACCTGCCAGACCAACAGTCAAGTCCAAAAGAAGCTATTCACAACTTGACGATGCCAACACCCAAGCGTCTAAGCCTGATCCTCAGCTGGCTCCTGCTCAGTTCCTGGAGGGAAAGTAGGGGTGAGCATCACATACGTTCATCGCCCAGTAGAGGAGCTCAACCCCACTAGGTTTTATAAATAGCACGCAGTAAAGGATTATCACGAACTTAGAAATGCGCAAAACATATACATAGCATAAAGAAAATCATAAAGTACACGACTCGTAGACGGGATCCCAATAGCTCACAAACCAGATGACCGGTCCCATAGACCAACTACACGGCCTTACCTCAATTAGAATGTTTACCAGGTAAGCGTAGCGAGAGCGTCCACTACCTAGCTACACACACGTACCGGGCCTGTCATTACGATCGGAAATACCCGGACGACCGGCGTAACTAACCCTCCGGAGGTTTTGGGGATCGAACCCAAGGAAGTCAGAGCCACCCTTTGCTCTCAAGTCATCTAACTTACTTGACCGTATAGCACGGCCCCGACACGTTAATAGTTATTTCCGTGCCGATAAAATAAAATAAAATAAAATAGAATAAAGTAAAATAAATGAAATAAACCGAAACCGTGCGTAAATCACGCAATACTTAAAACCAAAAATATAAAGAAAACTCTAGCGAGGCGTGGGTGAGTCCCCCCTACCTGGAATCCATGCTTAGACAATCTCCGAGTTATCACCGTCGTTGATTAAGCCTGGGTCACTGGAATCCTAAACCCGATAAAATTCTAAGTTAGTAAACTGTTCTAGGAACAAATGGTTATCCTTCACCTATGTACCATTTTCGACCAAACATGAATTACAACCAAACATAGCACATATACCAAACCTTATAATCATGGCCTCCCTTTGATTTCTAATTAAGCACTAGCAACATTCCACACAACTTCCTGACCAAAACCTCAATTATACCAACATGCAGCTCACAATTTAACCTTAATACCATACCAAGCCTACAACTTTGAGTTAGTTTTGGTCAAGTACTGCAAATATACAGGGAAATCATGCCTACCACTTTAACTTCCAAAACAACACAATTATACCCATATCCTGTCTTGATTCCAGAATCACAAGAACACCCAAATTAAATAGCAATTGAATAGCTATACCTTCAGACAACGTTTCTACAAGTTTATACCCATAATTGAATCAATCATCATAGCACCACAATTGTCAACAAGCAAACCCACTCATGATTCTTTAATTAACAGCAAGCAGTTAAACCAACTAAACTTGTTCCATGATTCTCACAAGGACGTCACCACCTCAACAAGCATGAACCAAAAACCATGAATATGATTACATCTTGACAGCTTACCTCCTCGACCAATTTAGTGAATAGGTTCGTTGATGCCCCACACCCAACGCCTCTAACTCTCAATGGCAGCAATGAACGCCAGAACCCACTTCTCCAATTCTCTCTTCCTCCGTCCAATCTCAATTACCAACAAGACCAAAATTATCAAAATTGTACAACCTGATTCTAATTCACCAAGAACATATCTGGGCTCAAGAGCTTACCTTAATCGATCCAAACTCCAAGCCTAAGATGGCCAATCTCAAATGATGGGTTAGACACCCATATTTCCCTTCAGGTAACAACCATCATGGCTGGTATCTATGGTGGGTGGTAAGGATCACACAAGAAGAAGGGTGAGACTGGTGAAGGTTTTAATGAAACAAAGGAGAGGGTAATTGATTCGGTGAAGGAAACTCTGGGTTTGGATTTTTCTTTCACTGCATGGTTTTTGGGACAGACTAGAAGAGAGGAAGGTGAAATAGGTGAGAGTGAGTCGGTGGGTGTTCAAAAGCCTAGACGCGTGTCTCCTTCCCAACTATACACTTCATCTACAACATGCACTCAGGTAGCTGATGCTCTAATTAAACTTCCTCAATATGTTCAATAATGTGGGCTGACCCAAGTCTCCTACAGGCCCAATTTAATCGAACCAAATCCAACCTTACTACTAGTTCCTAGCCCAAGTATTTCGGGACTAACTCAACTTCTAAATATCAGAAATAAAACTCGAAATCAACCGTATGAAAATCTAAAGTAATTGAACAAAATTACCGGGGTTCACAGTACGGTTGCAGGGCCTAGCCCACCTGAGAGAAGTTCTTAACCCACAACAGAAAACAGCCCAGCTATCGAAAGCCCTCAGCAGTACCACAGCCCATAGGCCAGCTCGACCAACAGCCCCGAAGCCCTGCAGCAAACCCTAATTTCAATTAGGTTTCCCTCCGACGCCGCACCCACCAAGAGCTAAGGGCCATCTTCAGTAGCAGACACAGGATCATCCATCGTGGCTGATGCCAGCCCAGACAATGCCCGCGACAAAGTCCCAGACCCTGAGCCCGCAAACGCTGCCCTCACAGATGCCTTCGAGCCCGCGACCAACATCAGTTCGATCCCAGCACTCACCAACCTAAACGCGGCCGCCTCCAGTTCCTCATCCTAGCCGTAGTCTGCCAGCAGGATCGCTGCTGAAAATGACATACACAATACAGGTTTCTTTGACAATTTTGTTCGATATACGCACCAAATCAACATTTCCTAAAGTTTCATTTAAAAATTCTATATTTTTTTCCTCCAAATTTCCATGATTTCTTTGAAAAATTTATCGATATCGAAATTTTCGTCAAAACATTCATTTTTTGGACCGTTGAAATTTCCTCGATATCCAATATATTTTGATTCATGTATCTAGATATGTGGTGAAGAGCTTCTTATAGATGTAGAACGGTCTGTTGGGATGCTTTACATAGACCGTTCTTCAAGTTGGGATGCTTTACATTTGAAGGACAAATTTACCCTCACATATTTTGACGGAATTTAGATGGAATTTGTTATTGGATCAAAATTAATTATAACATTCTAAAACCACAAAATTCAAAATTGACATCAAATGTAATTTTCACCTTTATATTCATTGAGCAGCCTATAGTTATTAGCTTTAATTTCTTCCCTCAAGTGATTTAATCATCATTTGAACTTCCAAAATTTAGGGGCTTCCTCTTTCTTACGGAATTAGGGTTCAGGGTTTAACCACATTATTCTAGACTGCAGATCTTGTGTACCTGGAAACAACGAAGAAATCACCTACAACATCGATCATCGAGTCAGCTTTGGTGTCACTTCCGTCTTATATTTAATTAACCAGAGCTTAAAATATAAAGATTTCGAAAGATTATAAGGGATGACAATCTATTAAAAAAACTACCAGTACCTCTATTTAATTCAAGCTATGTAACTGGTTAACTTCACCAGATAAGAAAGTCTAAAAGAAGAAAATCATGGAGTCCGTCACCGTCCACCCAACCATGCCCAGCAACAAAGACAATAATCTTCATATTGCCATGTTTCCATGGCTAGCCTTTGGCCATATGATCCCATACCTCGAACTCGCCAAGCTGATCGCCGGTAAAGGCCACCAAATTTCATTCATCTCCACCCCAAGAAACATCGACCGCCTCCCACCACTCCCGCCTAAACTCTCCACCCTAATCACCTTCGTGAAGCTTCCACTGCCCGAGAATCCGAACCTTCCAGAAGGCGCCGAGGCCACCTCCGACTTACCCGAAGACCAGGTCGCGCATCTTAAGATAGCCTACGATTCTTTCAAGGAACCGATTACCCAATTCCTCAAATCTTCAAACCCGGATTGGCTTCTCTACGATTTCGCGCCTTACTGGCTACCGGAGATAACCCGAAATCTCGGAATCCCTACTGCCTTCTTCAGTATTTTTCTCGCTGCCTGCGTCGTTTTCTTAGGGCCCACCTCGTCGGAAGTACCTTGTGACGATCGCAAGTTACCGGATGATTACACTGTCTCTCCCAAATGGGTCCCTTTTCCAGCCACCGTGGCGTTTCGGCTGTTCGAGGTGCTTCGGCTCTATAAACGAATAACCGGAGACGAAGCCAACGTTTCGGACATTTATCGGTTCATGGAGACGGCGCGAGGCTGTGACGTCATTGCTGTGAGGAGCTGTGCCGAGTTCGAGCCGGAATGGTTGAACCTTCTAGGAGTTGTACATGGAAAACCGGTCGTACCTGTTGGTCTACTTTCGACTACGGCTAACAACGAGGAGAATGATACGTGGTGGTCAATAAAGGACTGGTTAGACCGGCAGAGCAAAAACAGGGTTGTGTATGTTGCATTCGGAACGGAAGCGATGCCGAGTCAAGAGGAAGTGACGGAAATAGCCCTAGGTTTGGAGAAGTCCGGTTTGCCCTTCTTTTGGGTGCTGAGAACCAAACATGGCGAGGATGCGGTAAAGTTGCCGGAGGGTTTTGAGGAGAGAAATGAAGGGCGGGGAGTGGTGTGCAGGAGTTGGGTCCCACAGCTGAAGATACTGGCGCACGACTCGTTCGGTGTGTTTCTGAGTCACTCGGGTTGGAGTTCGGTGGTGGAGGCATTAACATTTGGAAGACCGCTGGTGTTGTTGCCTATGTCGAATGACCAAGGACTGAATGCGAGGTATTTCGGGGAGAAGAAGGTCGGGTATGAGTTGCCGAGGGACGAGCAAGACGGATTGTTTACTAGTGAGGCGGTGGCGGAGTCGCTGAGGATGGTGATAGAGAAGGAGGAGGGTAGGGTTTATAGGGAGAAGGCCAAGGAGTTGAAGGCGTTGTTTGGAGACAGGAAGAGGCAAAATGTGTACGTGGACAAGTTTTTGGAGTACCTCACAACTCACAAAGGATGTCGTTAATTATTTGTCAAGGGGCGGCTGGGGCGCATTTGCATGGTTAAAGCCCAATTGCATGCTTTAAAAAAAATAAAATTATATATATATATATATATATATATATATATATATATATATATATATATATATATATATATATATATATATATATCATCCCTGATAAATGCGTATTTGAAATTTTGATGTTTCTTTCGGTTTAGATTATGATCTTGTATGTGAGATTATATATTTTTGTATTTTTATTTAAGACAGCATTTCGCATCACTTTATTCTTAAAAAAAAAGAAAAGGGAAATGATGGAAAAAGTCACATTAGAGTGTGAAATGATAAAAAAGTCACCTATTTTCCCACTTGATAAAAAGGTCCATCATGAATTGTTAGTAATATTAATTTAGTCCTTAATTATTAATAATGAAGTAATGTTAAAAAAGGTCAGTTTGTGATATTTTCGTTTCCCATTTTACCCTTAGTATTTAATATACCCAATTTGTGTTTCAATATCAAAACCAGATCGAGAGAATCCTCCTTACGCTACTCCCCTCCACTGCTCTCCGCCTCTGCATCGAACCCCTCGCCGTCTCCGAAGTTGATGTGTTTTTGCACAGATCTTTCTCCGGGGAGCCGAGTCGCCGGTGACCACTGGACCTCCATCTCCGACTGGAAAGTGACCTAGAGACGAACTGGAAGGCAATGACAATCATGAAGACGACGGGAGCTGTTGCCGAGATTCAGTGCTTGAGACTCTATCTGTACCTACAACTTCTTCTTCCTCATCGCGAATTTCGTTCTCGTATTCATACAGAGGTCTCTATCTCACACACACACTCTCTCTCTTCTCTCTCTCAGTCAACATTTTTAGCAGCTCAGGTGGCAAGAAGAGATCTCTGCAAACCCCGAAATCAAAGTAAGGTACTTCTCGCAGCTAGGGTTTTCGTATATTCCACACCTCAAGCTTTGCTTTAGCTCTTATACTATGCTCTCAATCTCTCCGATTTGATTAGCCTCGCTTGAATTTGAGGTTGTGAGTTTTTGAGTTCATATTGTGGCTATGTTGTTGTAGATTCGGTACGGATTTTTGTGTTGTAGTTCATATTGAATGCATGCGTGGATGGTTGGAATTTTCTGTGATTTGAAGTAGGTGTGACTTTTTTGTTTGGTTGGTGAATTTTGTGGAAAGTTAAGGAGCAATGTTGGTGGGAAATTGAGGGGAATTTGGTTTAGGGATTGGATTCAAGAGCTTGAGGTGTGTGAAAATGCCAAGAGGGCGAAGGAGAATGATACAATTCAGTAAATTGTACTCGTTTTCGTGTATTCTGTCTTCTTTCGAAGATGTTCATGCCAAAATTGGGGATAGGGGGTACTCTAGGGTTGTGTATTGTAATGATCCCGATAATTCTGAGGCGCTGCAATTGATATTCATGGCACATTATAAATTAGTGCCAAAAACTTAGAGGGGAAATTAGGTCTCAAGTTTATAATTTTTTGTGTATTCAAGCTGTGGTGCAACATTTGATGTGTTGCAGGTGTTTGGCTCCAATTTTGCTGCAGCTGGTCAACAGTCTCTTTTCTTGCGCGGGCGTGCCAGCACCGTTCGGGTGCGGTCGTCGGGGGTGTCCCTTGACCTGACTTCTATCAAGCGATTGTAGACGAGGAGAGCACCAACCTCGTCGTGGGATTCTTTGTGCCTCGTGGTGAGGACTTTGCTGAAGTTTCTTCTTGTTCACAAGTCGATACTCAATATTGCAGATTGAGCAGAGCGAAATCACCGGGAAGTATTGAGATCTTGCTAAAGCGTGACTTTAGCTTGGCTGGGTCGCTAGGGCGTTACCCTTGCTTGACTGGTTCTGTAACCGTTGTGGTCGCGACACTACCGTCGGCTCCCGAGGAGACTAGGACCGAAGCACGTTGACAGAGGGTTTGGTGGCACTGAAAGTCGGCTTCTGAGAAGACTAGGACTAGGAGTGTGATCACCGCTAAGAGAAAGAGAAGGAGAGGAGTTGCTCTTAGAGAGGTTGCTCTAGAGAGAACTTAGATCATCTTAGAGATGTTTTGATGTTGTGTTGTGAAAATGTGTTTTAGAATGAGAGGAGAAGGTGTTTATATAGGGAAGAAAAAGAAGAGTGAAATGATGAGTGGAAGAAAAATAATGAAAGTAGATCTAAGTTCACTTGTAAAATATGGAAAAGATAGAGAAACGATGAAATGAAAGCAAAGCATGAAGGTGCAGCAACATGGAAGTGGTGATGATCTATTAAAGAGATTGTAGAAGAAAAATATATCCAAGGAAAAAGAGAAAAGCATCTAGCTTTCTTCATGTGGGTAGGAAACATGAACATGTGAATATTGAGCTGGTTTTAGGTCAGTTTCTGCCCCTTTATTCCTTCAATTATTTCTCCAACAAGACTTCATTATATGCCTTTGCCTTTTTCATATGAAATGTTCCACTATGAGTGTAGATCATCCTGACAAATTTTCAGATTTTTATTCCATGTGGTTGGGCCGAAAATGCTGCTGGACCTCTTACAGGTCCAGTTTTCCAGTTTTGCTTCTGTAGAAAATTGGGCTGATTGTTTGAAGGCCTTCCACTCAAAAAAAGCTCTTGCACTCTTCATAAGAAATGATCCTTGGGCTGTCTAGAATGGATCTGGAAAGTTTTAGCACATTTCGATTTCATTTGGTTAGTCTGCCACCCCTCCTTCCTTGTCTAGCTCGGTTTTTCCTAGCCGAAGTAGGAAAATATGCTAAAGTTGACTTGTCATACTTCCATAGTAGGCTTTATTTAGCCTCTAAATATATATTTCGAGCTTGTCGACAATATATAGCTTGAGCCACTGATATTGGCTCAATTTCTCCAAGACGTGCCTTGTCAGGCCAAAATGTTCATTTTGGGTCCAAACAGCAGGCTTTGGATGCTTGAGGAAATTGTTGTTGTAGTTCATGTTTCGATGGGTTGATTTGTGATAGGAATAGGTTATGTTAGTTTTGATATGTTCTTGCTCTGCTAATAGTTAAAGTGAGCTTGTTGATAAAGCTTCCCAAAAGGCCAGCGGGACCATTGTATTTGTTCTGATTAGTAGGCTCTCTGAAGTAAGAAGGCAGGATTCAAATTACTACTGGGTAACTGTTCACATCTCTTTCTATTGTTGGGTTTCCTTGTTATTTCAATGATGATCCTTCTCCTTAATTTCTGCACTAGTAGTAAATAGCTTATAGTTGATCAATTAGTTTCTTAATGTTATGGAAGATGCTGTAGGAATTTTATTTTTGCTTTGTGAACACTACTATAGTTTCTACTTCCCTTTTCTGATGAAATTATAGTTTTTTTTTTTATCTATCATAATTAAATTGTTAATTTGTTTCCCTATAATAAATTTAATGAGCTAATTTGTGTCTGTAGGTGTCCGTTTGAGTCCAGCAACTCTTGCAACTCAAGAGCTCAAAATCCATGTCACATTCATGGTATGTTAAATAAGTTTGTATACATGAAAAGGTTTCTTCTTTCAAGTATCTGGGTATTCTGATGAATGAATAATTTTATTAGTTAGGGTGGGGAGAGATTTTGTCAAGTAATAAAAAACTCAGGAGGATCTAATATTTCTTGCATTTTTGGATGGTTTGCAGTAGTAATGCAAAGAGTCAAACCTAACTGCTCAGTAACCTAATCTTTTATAAAAACAAGTAAACTACGTTTGCTCTTTCTGGTTTCCTCATCATATGGCCTGGTGATGCAATTTAGCTCCTTTTGGCAGTTTTTACAACAGACCACAAAAAATCACAATCCGCACCAAAGTTTATATGCTTTTATGCCATTGTACGTGCTAAGTAGAATCTAAAGTTTACTTTTGTAATGATGCTATCTATGGCATCAGTCTCTTTTGGGTTATAGTATATTTCCATTTCTCGGCAGTAGAGTGTTTTTCCATTTGAGTTAAATTGGCTCGCTTGAATTGGATGTTTAGGATTGAAGGAAGACCTCCAGTTATTACGAAGACATGTTCTGAGAAGATCACATTTGATATAAAGCTTGAGAAGTTTGACGCGGCGGCAAAGATCAAAATCATAAATGAGGGTAGGATTTTCACTGTTTGGAAGTAGAGGACGCTAAAGACTTGGTGGAAAAAGCTCATGTTGTGCTGAAGAAGGGTGTGACCAAAGAGGTGGCAGGCCTATTGTTGACAAGCTCAAGAAGTTGGGTGCTATACTGCTATGTGGTATTGAAATGAAATCAATTGTCTTTTCTTTTACTCTTTTTATTTTATTTTTTAGGTTCATGTAAAATAGTGATCGATAAGTCTAATGATAAATGGAGTGATTCTTTATTTCGTTCAGTTAGGAGTTAGGAGTTGGGACTCCTTTTGTTTTTATGTTAATTGGAAATTGGCTTTTGAATGAATTATACAGTGCATGCCTAACGTTTCAGAGGTTAGGATCGTTCCTAAATGTTCCCTTTAATTGTATTTTTTGGGTCCATTTCCACGTGATTCACCCTTGTTCTTATTGTATGCTTTTTATGCAACTAGTGGGAAAAGATTATTCTCAGAAACTTGTTATAGCCATGCTTGTTGATGGGTTTTTGTAGGTTCAAAAACCGACACGAGGTATATGTTCAAAAACCTACGTTGCATGTCACTGGCTATGACATTGACAATAACCTGGCTAGTGACATATCCAATAACTTGAGATTAACAGTGACTTGACCAGTAACATAGCAGTTAACAGTAACTTGAGATTAACAGTGACTTGAACAGTAACATAGCAGGTAACTTGAGGTTAACAGTGACTTGGTCAGGGATTGACAATGACATGACCAGTGACTTTGCCAATGACTTGAGGTTAATAGTGACCTGGCCTAGACAATGACGTGTATAACAGTTACTTGGTCAGTGATTTGACAGTTACTTGGTCAGTGACTTGACAGTTACTTGGTCAGTTACTTGGTCAGTGACATGTGTATAACCTTACAAACTGTAACCTGACCGGCCAGTAACTTGGCCAATGACCTAACCAGTGCCTTGAGGTTAACAGTAACCTGGCCAATAACCTTACAAACTAAGGACCTGGCCTAGACAATGACGTGTATAACAGTTACTTGGTCAGTGACTTGACAGTTACTTGATCAGTTATTTGGTCAGTGACTTAGTCAGTGACATGTGTATAACCTTACAAACTGTAACCTGACCAGTAACTTAGCCAATGACATAACTAGTGCCTTGAGGCTAACAGTGACCTGGCCAATAACCTTACAAACTAAGGACTTGGCCTAGCCAATGACGTGTATAACAGCTACTAATCTGGCCAGTAACTTGATTTTAATAGTGACTTGGCCATGAATTAACAGTGACATGCTCAGTGACTTTGCATCAAATGAAAAGGTTGTTAAGGAAATTAGAATTCTTCCCGTCAAGGCTCACAGAGTAGACTGATAGAAAAACAACAAACCACAAGACAAGCAACAAGAGAACACCGAGATTTAACGAGGTTCAGCATAAATCTATGCCTACGTCCTCCCGAGAGATATCCGTTCTTCACTATGAGAATAATTACAGTACAAGATACATTGAGCTAAATCACCATAACCCAAACCCATAACCCTTGTACACCCACACTCATAGAATTTCCCAAGAACTCACTCTCACCCAAGAGCTGTATTCACTCTTGACATCTCTGCTCCCTTACCCAAGAGATATACACTCTCTTGTTGATGATCGCATGCACCGACCATGCCTTGGTTTACTACCCATGCCCTCTATATATAGGCACCCCAATTATAATCCAATTGGTAGTAGGAAAACCAAACCTTCTTGTACAGGAGAAAGATCCTATTCCTTATAGGAATAAACTTTGACATCAACCATGTCCAATTAGGAAGACTAACCAAGTCCAACTAGGACTTGCCTTTCCTAATTAATTCTCATCACATCCTAACAATCTCCACCTTGATGAGAATGCCATGCAAAATTCCCTTGCACCATCTTTAACCATTGGCCTTTTTTTTTGTACCAGCAACACATAGCCTGAATCAATTGTGGTCCTCCCTGATTCGTAACGGCCAATCCTATGTGTAAATGCACCGAGTCAACAATCAACAGCTGACTTTGAAGAGGGACCTCAAAACAACCCCTTCCCTAGCAAGATTTCCTTCTCACCATCATCTGAACTAGGAAACTTGTCAACGACGTCTCTGCTGTACCCCTAAACGAGACTCGCCTATGCGCACTCTTGTTTCCCATTATCCATTGAGGTCTGACATACCAGATGATACCTACCACACTGTTCTCCCTGTATGAGGACCGTACCGCCATGTGTGATTTTTTCGGCTCCACCTGCTATAAACACTTATAGCCTTTGGAAACCAACTAGCTCCTGAATATCAAATTCCTCTGTAACTTTGGGACATTGTCACACCACCCAAAGTACGCCAATCCCAAATCTAATATCCAGTCAAAGAACATATGTCACCTATGAAAATTGTGAGAGCATCTCCATATGAAAATCAGTTTCTGCTACAGCAATGCCATCCAAGCCTTTCGCTTCATATGACCCTAGTCACGACTCTTGTAGCATCCCTGCCTCTGGATTTAGACCTGCTATGATCACTAAATCCCCGACAGTTTTCCGTGCATTATACGCTGTCTTCTCCGGTTTCACATCCTTTCCCTTCAACACTTTACTAACCCCCGTTGAACTAGGATGTCTTTCACTCACTTATACCCATGCAAAGAGTGAAACTTCCTTTTCTGTCAAACTACTCCACCTCAAACTATGAGGCAATACTTGAAGCCATGATGAACAACCACGATCAACATGCAAACCTTCGGCGAACGAATTCCACGAACGACGAACAAGCACGATCGCTGACACCATGAACCACCTTAGTGAGATATACACTCTCACCAACCATCATTCCCTTGAGTCATATCCTGGTCTCTTGCAACTCCACCTTTGATTAGGATTTTTCCTGAGTCTAGCTCGCACCACCTAGCCTCCGAGTCACTCCACCTATCGACTACCTTCGATTAGGACTTTCTTGAGTTTTTGACCCGCTCCACGTTGCCAGAAATTTTCCCCGAGCTGGCTCCACCTAAGGCACTTTGAGTTAACACCTTAACCATCTAATTGACTCCACCTTGAATGATGAGGTGTCCCAGCCGAACCTTCGGCTCTGATACCACTTGTTAAGGAAATTAGAATCCTTCCTGTCAAAGCTCACAGAGTAGACTGATAGAAAAACAACAAACCACAAGACAAGCAACAAGAGAACACCGAGATTTAACGAGGTTCAGCATAAATCTATGCCTACGTCCTCCCGAGAGATATCCGTTCTTCACTATGAGAATAATTACAGTACAAGATACATTGAGCTAAATCACCATAACCCAAACCCATAACCCTTGTACACCCACACTCATAGAATTTCCCAAGAACTCACTCTCACCCAAGAGCTGTATTCACTCTTGACATCTCTGCTCCCTTACCCAAGAGATATACACTCTCTTGTTGATGATCGCATGCACCGACCATGCCTTGGTTTACTACCCATGCCCTCTATATATAGGCACCCCAATTATAATCCAATTGGTAGTAGGAAAACCAAACCTTCTTGTACAGGAGAAAGATCCTATTCCTTACAGGAATAAACTTTGACATCAACCATGTCCAATTAGGAAGACTAACCAATTCCAACTAGGACTTGCCTTTCCTAATTAATTCTCATCACATCCTAACAAAGGCTACTTTATCTGTCAAGCAACCCTAATCAAAATGGAAACACGAACCAAAATAAAACTTATCCATTTCCATTGCATATACTATCGGCAAACACAAAGTACCAAGCAGTCAAATGGAATCAATAGATAACTAGACATTCAGCATTAATCCAACAAAACTTATGACTTGAGTAAACTAGAATGTATTTTTAAAAATAACACAAAAAGAGCAACTACATGACATGCTCCCAAATAGCCAAAATATGTTCATCAACGCTTCTTGGACACTCCAACAGTCTTTCCCCTGTGGCCAATGGTCTTGCTGTGCTGTCCAACCACACAAAGGCCCTAGTAGTGTCGAACACCACGGTGATTCCTGCACAAACAGAAAATAGCATCAGTCATGATATTCATAGAAACTCACCATGCAGATGCCTCAAAATAGAGTAAAACATGATGAGAAACCAGCAAGACTTGACTCAAACATTCAATGTTCAAAGCATGTAGCACGTAGTCATAGAATCTGCGTTCTCAGTAGCATGTAAAAGCTTTAAATCAACATAAACAACTGACGATTTATAGCAAAAAAATGATAAAACCCACAGATTCTTCTTATCAGGTAAAGAGCTTTGAACCAGTTTAAGGAAGGGGGAAAAAAAAGGTCTCTACATAGACAAGCCAAAATATATGACTAGCATAACAAACTGTAATAGGCAGCTAAATTTCTTCAAGTCAAAACCTGTTTGAGACTTTCAGAACAGCCATAACATACAATTGAACAGTAACCCTTACATCTCTCTTTCTGTGAAGTTGTAACACTCAGGTCAACGCAACTACACTGTTCCCAAATACTAAACAAAGGATAATAGACAACAGCCTTTTTATAATCTAGGGCAGCCTTTCTAAAGCTATTATTTCACATCTTACAACATTATAAACCAATTACAGAATACACTAAACTCTAAGCTTTTAAAACAAAGCCCAAATCAACACTGACACAAATTTTCAGAACACAGACCAACAGGATAAGAAAAAAGAAAGCTCATAGCAATAAGTGATTGAAGAATCCTTCTTTAAACCAGCAGGAGCTCAATTTTTAAAAAAATTATTTAAAGACCAAATACTTGCCAGAATCATTCAGCAAAACAATTAATAATAAAAACAACAATATCAAACTCATAGCAATAAGCGAAGCAGCATCAATATACAAGAAGCAAAAAACAATCAGCTTATGACTTCAAAATAAATTCAGACCTGATCTTCTTGAGCCTCTCGAGATCATCCTTGAGCTTCATATCCAAGCCATTGGCAACCACCTAAGAATATGTACCATCCTTGTAATCCTTCTTTGTGTTGAGAAACCAGTCAGGGATCTTGAACTGACGAGGATTTCCCACAATGTACATCAGGTTATTAATTTTGGCAGCAGTTAGCTCACCAGCCCTGCAGGCCCAATCAAAGCCATAATTTCAGCAATCAATTAGCTCACAACTTCAACAGTGAAATCCCAAACTCAACCAAAAACGAAAGGAAAGAATCGAGAAGAGTACCTTCCTGAACTTCCTCGTCGGCGGTCTATTCTCCAAAAACCTGAGAAAATTTCCAGTCGAGCGGCTCCATCGCAGGAGCCGCGAGCCCCTCTCAGCCACGTTCATTCTCTCACCACTACTTACAATCGCGAAAAAATTTGCCGAATGGTGAAAAGCATGAATCGGAAATCTTTCATGCGTCGATCTACAAACGAAATCGGACCTCCTGAGGATCTCCGAAGCAATTCCCGAAAATCGGCGCCGCCTCTACCAGATCTCTCCATCTCTACAGGGCCGATTTGAAGCTCCCTCTTCGGCGAACTAGACGCCATTGGAGAGAGAGAGAGATGAATGAGTTTGAATGGATAAGGGTTCACTGAACCCGGGCTTGGGTAATGGGAGGAAGAGAGAGATGTCAATGGCAGTTTTTGTAATTATTGTTATTTTTAGTGGCAGGTTGTAAGAAGGTGACCTTAATTATCATGAGGACATTTGTGTGTCCTGAATTATAATAAGACACTTCAAAATGACCTCTTTTATCATTGGCCCAAAAAAAAAAAAGCATTTCCCATCATTTAATGGAAGAGATAAATGCATTAATCAGATAAAGAGAAGATTTTTTATTTTGCATTAATGTGATGCTGAACATATAAATGAGTGTGGGAGTGCGGGAAATGTAGTGTTTGCAGTCTTGTATTTTCTGTACCTTGTGTAATGGTTAGACTATATCATGTACTTCTGCAATGTTACGAGCCCCTCTTTCTATCAAGATTTTACCTTCTGTTTTTAGCTAGTCGTGGATAGACTTTTGCATACAGCTATTTTCCCTTTTGCAAGATATATAGCTGGTATATGGTCAAACAGGGTAAGACGACTACATCAGGCGTGATTGGATTTTTTAAGTACGAGCATCTCTCCAAGGAAATCCTTAAACAACATTATCATCTACAATTGATTATACATATAGAATACAATAATGTTCTACAAACGAGGACACGTACTCCTATACAAAGATACTCAAAAATGGCATGGTGTTGCCCAAATCACTCTGGGATTGGATCTAGATCTATTTTCCTGTGTTGAATCTAAACCCAAGAAACGAACTCATTATTAAAACCGCGATTCGTTGCCAGCTGTTTGAGCCGAAACCCTCATTAATTGGTTCTTAAACTCGCGTTTTTTTTCCCCATCTCTATTTATTTGAAAATACACATATCACAAAATAGGAAAACATTCGGTATGCATGATTCTTAATTGGTGAGTTCTCATCTCACAACCCTCTGTACCTAGTGCGGTTGAATTCCAGTGATGAAGTCTTCTTTTGTTGATTGCCATACCCAAAACGACAGCTTCCTTTTCCGGTTGTGTATATTTTTTTTTTTTAGGGAAATGGTGTTTGGCTCCAATTTTGCTGCAGCTAGTCAACAGTCTCTTTTCTGCGCGAGCGTGCCAGCACCGTTCGGGTGCGGTCGTCGGGGGTGTCCCTTGACCTGACTTCTATCAAGCGATTGTAGACGAGGAGAGCACCAACCTCGTCGTGGGATTCTTTATGCCTCGTGGCGAGGACTTTTGCTGAGCTTCTTGAAAATCACAATCGATACTCGATGTTGTAGATCGAGCAGAGCGAGAACCACTGGGAAGTAGAGAGAACTTGCTAAAGCGTGACTTTCGCTTGGCTGGTTTGCGAGGGCGTTACCCTTGCTTGGCTGGTTTCGTAACCGTTGTGGTCGTGGTACTACAATCGGCTCCCAAGGAGACTAGGACCGAAGTACGTTGACAGAGGGTTTGGTGGCACTGAAAGTCGGCTTCTGAGAAGACTGGGACTAGGAGTGTGATCACCGGTAAGAGAAAGAGAAGGAGAGGAGTTGCTCTTAGAGAGGTTGCTCTAGAGAGAACTTAGATCATCTTAGAGATGTTTTGGTGAATGAATTGTTGTGTATGATACTTGTTGTAGCCTCTAAATATAGGCTACCAAGCAACACTATTTGGCTTTAAACAACTCATAATGGGTTAGGTTTTAGCACTTAAACATTTAATGGAATGTTAGGTTTGAATACTTAAACACTTAATGGAATTTGTTAGGTTTAAGTCATTTTCTGCTCCCTTATCCTTCAATTTTTATCTCCACTAAGAACTCAGATTCAACCTTTTATTTCTTCATTTGAAATGATCCACTATGAATGTAGATTATTGTGGTAAAATTTCAGAATTTATTTTCAAGTGGTTGGGCCGGAAATGCTGCTGGACCTCTTATAGGTCCAGTTTTCCAGTTTTGCTTCTGCAGAAAATTGGATTGATTGTTTGAAGGCCTTCCACTCAAAACTAGCTCTGGCACTTTTCATAAGAAATGTTCCTTGGGCTGTCTAGAATGGATCTGAAGAGTTTTAGCTCATTTAGTGTTCATTTGGTCAGGCGGCCGCTCCTTCTGTTTAGCTCAGTTTCTCCTAGCCGAAGTAGGAAAATGTGCTATAGTTGACTTTTCATGCTTCCATGGTAGGCTTTATTTAGCCTCTAAATATATATTTTGAACTTGTCGACAATATATAGCTTGAGCCACTGACATTGGCTCAATTTCTCCAAGACGTGCCTTGTCAGGCCAAAATGCTCATTTTGGGCCCAAACAAATGGAATCAGGTTCCAATATATTACGACGTCACAGCGTCAAGTTAGAGGATTTCAAGAAACCACTCATAGTACAAGACTACAAGTACAAACACAATACAGACTGCGCAAAGCAGCCAATCTCCTAACCAAACTGCCCAAAGCAGCCAAATTATTACTAGCCAAATCTAGAAAAAGAAAAAGCAACAAGTAAATAAACCCAACACCTATCTAACCCTAAATCAAAGCAACTAACATAACAAGCATGGACGCCTAAAACCTTCATGGTGTACATCGACACTCATCAAATCAGCACACAGCAACGATCAAGGGCAAAATAGGAGATGAGCCGAGCCTAGCTCAATTATTCAGAACAAGAAAATTGAAAAGCTACCACTCTACCAAAAACCTAAATAGACCTGATCCAAGAAAAGAAAAGTAATAAGAGAATGTGCTTGCCTAGCCGGACCACTAGGAGCGGCCCAGGCAGGCGGAGGCCCACTGGCCAAGGCCCATCTCCTATCCCTCTCCTTCCCAGACCCGCCCGCGTCGGGCTTCGGGAGAGCAGCCTCCATTCACCAGTCCGGTGGCCGGCTGTGGACCTCCACCATGGCCATGGTCAAGTCTGGACCAAACCAGTACTCCGACTTGGATCAAACGATCTGTACTCCGATCGCACAGACCGCCGCTTCCTTACCGCTGAGCCTGGCTGGACGGATCAAATCATGAACCCGGATCCAACCGTTAACTGGAACAGAGGCCGACACACCTGAAGCGAACAACGTAGTCGACCGCCCCAGCCCTCGTAACGATCAAAGTCAGACACCGTCTGAAATTGAAACCCCACCAGCACGATCTGAGAAGCTTCCAGACTAGGAAACCCCTCGCCGCACCCACGATCGCCACAGAGAACCTGCCCTGCGTCGCCGCCATCCACGATTGCCGCCTTGCCTGAAGGAAAGCGTCGCCGCCAGTCGAAACCTAGGTTTCGAAAATCAAGGTCACTCGTGATACATCTTCTTTTCCGCTTGTGTATTGTTTTTGAAAGTTAGAGCAAAATACAATGTAACTTGACATTTCAATTGCACAAAAGGTAGTAACAAATTTATAAACATAAAGTAACATATTTATAAAGGTATTTCGTAAATTTTAATGTACATACTTAGATAAAAATTAATTTGTTGTAAAACTTTCTTGATTCCCCATTTATAGGTCAAACAATACTCTTTTATGTTTATGATTAATTAAACATTATTGAGAATCAAATGACTATCTTTTAACTTCTTCTTCTTTTTTTTTTCTTTTTTTTTTTTTTTTTTTGAGAAAATAACTATCTTCACATCAAATCTTTTCTCTTGGTGTCTGAATTTCCAAGTCAGGGAAGTTCATGGATGGAGACGAGTTGGCCGGGAGTCGGACCATATTTCCCAAGTCATCAACTCGCATATAGCACAAACTATGATAAACATGTCTTACCATCAGGTTTCCTCCGCAATCTCAATTTAAGATATCATGTCTTGCAATCTATCAAATTGTACATACTATTGTCTCAGATATGTGTCAATGTGTTAAATGCTCATGGTAGGCTTTATATATACTAGAAATTGCCTACACACCTGATTTGTGTAGGAGTTGTGGGTGGTTATACTTATGTGAGTGAGTAGTTTGAGATAAATTTTTTAATTAATAATTAATTTTTTATTTTTTCTTTTGTTTTGACTTTTTAGTCCCTAATGTTTAAAATGTTATCCATAATTTTTTAGTCATTGAAGGTTAGAGAGGTAAAAAAAAAAATCGTTTATGGCTAAAAATATCACCTTCTCTTAGATATAATATAGATAACTCATGCATTTCGCTAGTCAAGAGAAAATTGTGCCTCTGCACATGATATAGATTGAGTCATAATATTGGTATTGAGAATAATGACACCCGGCAAGTATCTTAATTATGAGTCTTCTTAAATGTAACTTACAAATATCTAAATACACCTAACAAATCAATTTTGTATGAAAAACAGTTGTATCCCTATAAGAAATGACATTAAAAGTCATGCATGTGACAAAGAGAAATTTTATTCACACACCTCTAAATACTAAATACACATCCATTTTTTCACACACCCAACATCACATTTTATGGGTAAGTTAAATTACCAAAAGAGATATTTATATTAACAATTAATAAAGAAACATAGTTGGACTTAAGAAATATATGCAGTTTTTTTTTTTTTTTTGTTTCCAAGTCTACCGCAGATGGATATCATAAATTTGATTCTCAATAATTTAGCATGCATGGAATCGAGCCTTCTTATCAATCTAGTTTCGAAAATGTATTAACTGTCCAAATGATATGGTACAAGAGCAAGTGAAAACCGTTGAAAAATTCCACAAGAACTCTTGTGATGTATTGTTTTGTTTCGCTCCAATTTCATCATCAGTAGTTCACAAATCTCAACAATTGGCATATGAATATTTTCTTGGTCAAGTCCTCAATGACAAGCAATTCCCCATTGGCATTTGAGTATGTTCAACCCAACAAGCGAAAAGCAATTAAAACATTCTTTAGGTGCTATTGTATTAACTTTAGTGATGACCATGTGATTTACGGAAACTCTCACATTGAGCCATTGAGGAATTGATGCTCATGAGTCTTCTAGTGTAATATGCCATTCTTTGGGTCTCGGTTTTTTTTTTTTCAACTGTAGCAATGCAATAGGTAGTCTCTCTTATATAAGAAAAAAAAATAGGTAGTCTCTTACCAGATATTTATCTCAATTTATTTCAGCAAAAAAAAAAAAAAGGACATGTATTTAATGAAAAGATATTGTGTATTGTGAATGAGGGTAGTTTAGGAAGTTTGGGGTTGTATTTCTAGTAAAATATTAAAATAAAAAAGTTAATAGGTTGTGTATTAAGTAAGAGATGTGTATCTATCATTTAGCAATGTGTGAATAAAATTTCTCCATGATAAATTAAGATAATAACAAAAAAATCATAAAATTTAAAATTGTGTTTCTATTTGTAATTTTGCAATTTGAGACTAGGATTGAAACTTTGAAATAATGTCAATTGTAGTAGTACTACAAAACTTTTACCTATACAACAAATGAACTCTTCTACTAGCGCACTTGTCATTAATGTTTGTTTGAGGCATGGTGCAAAATTTGTGAGTTATTGTTGCTTTTCCTTCTTGTTCCTTTTGTTTCTTGGCTGGGTTCACCTACCTTGATGGTTTTGGAAAACTGATTCTTATGAAGTAGCTTTGCTGCATTGGTCAAAGATTCAATGTTTGCTTTGGACCCTTTAGGAAAAATATAGTCAAGCATCATGATCTTAGGGTGTTGCTGACATTTTGGAGTGTCCTGATCTTACGTACTTGAGGAGCCGAGAATGGCTCATGGCTCAACGACCTTGACAATAGGGTTTGACATGCATACACTTCAATACTAGGAGATAAAAACAACTCAGTGGAGAATGACCATGCAACACAAACTTAAAATTCAAGACTACAGATGGAGAAACTCATGAGTTTGGGACTAGATATTCATTCATCTCACTGGATGGACTTCTTTTTGGATTGAGTGTGATTCAGCGGTAGCAATTCACTTTCTTGTCAATAAAAATTGCTCAGTCCCTTGGCGTCTAAGTATTGATTGGGTCAATTGTTGTACTGCTCTCTCCTCTATGCAGATTCGATTTTCACATATTTATCGAGAAAGGAAGCAAGTGGCTGACTGCTTAGCTAACTATAAGGTGGATCATGAGGGGCATTATTGGTGGGACTCTTGTCCTCCTTGTGCTTTGGCTACTTTTGTTCACAATCTGCAAGGTTTACCGAATTTCCATATTAGCTAATTCTGATGTGCTTGATAGATTTGATGCAAAGGTGGGCTTGGGTTATGGTGGTTTTTGCTGCATGGTTGCTGAGGCACGATATGTGTGTTCTATATAAGTGGTTGCTGCGTGGTCACATACATATGCACTTCTTCTATTCATCAGCTTGTAACTATTTTAGCCTAATGCTCACCTTGAATGCTTTATTTCATTTTGTTCTCAAAGAGGTTTTGGTTCTTGTCCCCCTCTCTCTTCTTGTTCTTTATTTTCTTTTATTAATAAAATAACATAGAGGGATGGGCGGTGGGTTCCCGGTTGCAATGACCCCTTTTTTTTCGAGATTGTGGGTGGGTGCCAGTCACCCCAAATCGGCTATCGCAGAGGAACTAATATCGCCTAATCCTCTATTTAATTTATGAAAAAAGAAGAAGATCGAGGTGACATTAACAAAGCTTGGTATTTTTCATCTTAAAAGAACGAGGGACTCTGCTGGGTGTTTGGTACTCTTCGTCAGGGTGTGTGATTTATCGATCCAAAAGATCTTTCCATTCTAAAGTTCTGATGTTAATCTGTTCACATTCCATTTTCCATAGCTTTTCATGTTCTTGAACAACAGTTGTTCAAGTATTGTTACTCTCTACTTTCGGTCCTAATTTCTAGCAATATATAATGTGAAGCCAATTTTCACTGCTCTGAAAGACTGAAACTGAAGATTGATAATCTACCTCTCGCAATCGGGGGACCGGAACTTTCAGGGGAAGGGAAGTTTTCGAAATCCTAGGTTTATTCCATGCACCTTAGAACATTATATAAGTTGCAATTTCATTGCAGTGCATCATAATTATTCAAGGTCTCAAAACTGATATTTACAGTATGTGATGCCCATATTTTTTTTAGGACTAAATACTGTTTAGTCCTTGAGCTTTTGACCATAAAACACTTCAGTCCCTGACCTTCCAATTTCACACGTTTAGTCCCTGTACTTCAAAATTTCAGACCAATAGGTCTTTGCTGTCTAAAAGTCGCAACGAAATGTCTATTATGGCCTAAGTTCTTTTTTTTTATAATAAATTTATTCCTTTCTCTTTTTTTTTATTTATTATTTTTTCTTTATTATTATTTTTTTTCAAACAGAAAGTAAGAAAGGAAAAAAAAAACAGAAAAAAATAAACAGAAAGAAAGAAAGGGAAAAAAATCCTTTTCCAAAAAAACTAAAATAATTAATTAATTAAAAAAAAAGAACTGAGGGCTTAATAGACATTTCGCCGCGACTTTTAGACAGCAAGGACCTATTGGTTTGAAATTTTGAAGTACAGGGACTAAACGTGTGAAATTAGAAGGTCAGGGACTGAAGTGTTTTATGGTCAAAAGCTTAAGGACTAAACAGTATTTAGTCCTTTTTTTTATATCGTGAAAACGTGATGTAGTTGATTATTTCATGCGTATAATTATATCTAAAACACTAGAATAAGCTAATCCCCATGTCAATTAATATGTAATTAATTCATTTTTATTTATTTTGTAGAAAATAAACGAAATTGCAGAAACGATAGAAAATGGTGTGAAATTGGAGCAAATTGGAGTTTCCGACAAAATGACGAAATAGTCAATGCGGGTCAACATTATCAAGGGAGCAGAATCTAATCACCTTCGATAATATGTTGTGGAAGTGAATTGAGAAGAGAGAAGAAAGAAGAAAGAAAAAAATTGAGGAAAAGAAAGAAAAAGAAAAAGAAAAAGAAATTTTTTTTTGAAGTTTGCTGACGTCAGCATGGCTGATCCGTTCACCCACGTGCAGCCATTCCTTTCTTTTCTTTTCCTTTTCTTTTTCTTTTCCCTCTGTTCCTCTCAATTTTGACAATGTCCCTTATCTATCTTCTTCTTTTCTCTCACGACCACACACACCAATTAATCCCATTCCAATTGTCCCATTTCTTTTTCTTCTCGCACCAGACCACACCACCTGACCCTTAATTCCTTTCTCATCCTCTCCAGCCACACAGCCGAACACACCTCTCACCACAATTCCTCCCTTCTCCATTTTTTTTCCTTCTTGCTAAGAACCACCCCACCTCACCAAAATTCTTTCTCCTCACCAAGATCCACACCTCCTCACCAAGATCCACCTCACCAAAATTCTGTCTTCTCATCAATTTCACAAAATTTAAGGGGAAGCACTTCAAGCATAAGAGGTTTAATTACCACTTGGGTAAAGGGAGAAAGTATAATCCCAAGACTTGTTATGTATGCTTTTTAGCATTTATAGCTTGTCTTGGTTGTTCTCCCTCTTCTATACATTTTCCTCTTTTGTTTGTATGAAATTGATGGAATTGATGATGTGTATATTTATGGGTAGTGAGTAGAAATTTTGTTGGGGGTTAGGGTTGTGTACCCTAACCCAAATTTTATGTAAATGATGCCTATTTTAATGTCATGATGCAATTTAATTTGTTGGATGCTTATATCAATTTTTGTTGGGTTGAAATGCATGTCTAGAAACCTAGTCAACTCTAGGGTATGTATTTTGAGCATGTCTAGGACGGAACTAGAGGTTTGACCTCCTCTAATTCCTAAGCTAGAACCCTCAATTTGGTATTGTAGGGGTTATAAGCATGGTGATTTACACCTGCCGCGTGATTGCGAGGGGGAATCGCTTAGTGGTCTAATTCTTGAGCTTTATGCCAATTAGAGCGACTTAGAGACCCTTGAACCGGCTCTAGCTCTCTCTAATTGAGTTTGTGTGACCCTTGAAATGGCACATTAATACCGTAATTGAGAATATATGGTCCTTGAGCCTTGAACTGCCTTGGATACGACTACTGTCTAATCAAGAATTTTGCATCTACATTAGATAGCATCCGACACATAGGATTTGGGTGAAGAAACCTCCCTAGCACCTAACACTCTCTTGTCTTGAATTTTTCGCAAACTACTTTAGCATTACATTTTTCATTTTTAGCAATTTTATGTTTTCGGTTCTCAAATTTAGTTTAAGTCTTCACAATTAAAAATCACAATTTCGGATACTTTGTATTTGTGTTTAGTTGTCTGTGACTAAGTGGGGTTCCCTATTCCCTTGGGTACGATACTTGGAGCTTAATTTATTTACCTTAAACTTGATGACCGTATTGTATTACGCGTGAGACGCTAGTATATGCATCGAATTAGTAGCAATGAGGATCCGTATATTATTATCAACAAGAAGCTTCTTGAGTGAAAGTCACACAAAATATGAATCTGCCACATGGATCCATATTTAGGTAAACAACATTTAGCAACACACTTACAACTAAAATCCAAGAGAAATTATTGTTGACTCGATAGCGATCTGGTTTAAGGAAGGAGAGAGTCTTACGTACGGCACCGCACCACGTGGCAGTGGGGCGGGCCAATCAGTGCCCAAGCAGGGGGTATTTTGGGTATTACATATTAAAAAACAATGGCATTTTTTTAAAAAAAAGAAAAATTTGAGATTTTTGATTGGAGGGCCGCACAGCCCCACCACGTGGCAGCCCCTACCCAATACTTTTTCTTAAGGAAGTTATCTGTTTTGTGAACCAGTCAAATCTGTCAGCAGCAGTGCGGCTGATGACATCGATCGATTACGACTACTGCAGGCATTTTGTTTATTTCCTTTTACTTTTGAAGATACCAATTTTTGATTCTTTCCCCTTGCTTGGTCTATGTCGATCACTGTACCTGGAAGTTTTGAAGGTACTGATATCGTTATCATTAAACATGTGTATTTATGAAAGCTTCAGGAGAGTTGAATCATTGACTAATTTGTTGCACCTAACATGATATTGAAAATTATATTCGTTGACTACCTTTGGATTAAACAAAAAGGTAACAGTAAATTCAAAATGTACAATTGCATTTTGAATGTCAAGCATGATTACTTGATTTACATGTAAATTTCAGTTTTGAATTTTGATCATTTCGTCATATTATATAGATAAAAATGTTTGGAAATGGACAGAAAATCAAAAGCGTACGAGTTCAGTACGGATGATAAAAATTGTGGAATTCAAACACAAAGACGACCATCAGCAAAGCTATGCCCCTCTCACTAGGTTGAGAGCGTCTCTCTCTAGAATAGAGAAACCCCCACCCTCAACAGTGGAATCCCCGGAAATTTTTTCCGACCTCCCATATCAATGCTTCAGACCGGTGAAACCCACCCTGTCTTGTCAATCATCTCATCTCCGCCGTCTCCCTCCTACTATCACCCACCCAAGTCAAATCATAGAACCCAGTTTTTTCCTATCTACCCATTACTCCACACTACCATCTGGGTCTTCCCCAGATCCCAATCAGACCATCTGCTTCAAGATATCAATTTCCGCCGCGTCGCATTTACTCAAACCCATCCGGGTCATATCAACATTTCCAGATTCTCTTCACCTAGCCTTTACTTCCCCTGCAAGAGCTTGTACTTTCAGACCACCATTCTTCATCCTACAACCATTGTCTCACCTAGCTCGCGGCGAACACATACCTTCTGTCCCTTGTAACCCCACTCAAAATCCCCTGAACGTCGGTAAATATACCTTTCTCACCCCTTTCGGAACCCGACCAAACATCCCATCCCGGAGTTCATCCTTTATGACTTCCATTAATTACTCCGCCTATTTATTTGCCATTTCCGGCCCGGTTACAATCACAATTACCACCAAATCTAGACACAGCCAATTCACTTCCCCAGAAAACTTCTTCCATCTATCCCCTTTTAAGCCTACCTTTTTGCTATTTTCCACCATGGATCCCGACCAAAATGCTCATCCTGACCTGGGAAACCCAAATCCGGATGACCATGTTCTGGATCTGAACCAGCCTGATCCACAAGCAGTTCAACCCTTAACTCTTCTTGGCTTCCTCTTAGCTGACAAATTCCTCAATGTGGCGGCTGTTATCAGGATCCTCACTCGGGCCTGGGCTGACTTTGGGGAGGTTCACATTGAGGCTATCCGTGATCATCGGACTTTTACCATCACCCCTATGGAGGGGGAAACTGGACAGCAGATCCTGGACAAAGGTCCTTGGTCGGTCATAGGTCATACCATCAGTATAAATACTTGGCCTCTTGATGCCAGACTCGAGGATGTCCCGGTCCACTACCTCGCTATTTGGATCCAGGCTCACGGCCTACCCCGGGGCCAAATGACTCAGGAAAATGCTCAACTTCTTGGGGCCGTTGCTGGATCTGTTCTCACTGTTGAGAATCCCAATACCACAAATGGGTGGAGAGGCTTTCTGCGAGTCCGAGTGAACATCAACACTCAATTGCCCCTTGTTCCAGGGGTGTGGATCAGAGGTGGATCAACCCCCCCTGTATGGGTGGAATTTAGGTATGAAAGGATCTCTCTCCTCTGTTATAATTGTGGAAGACTCAGTCACAGCGAACGGTTCTGTAATCAAGTCCGATCAACCTGTGCCGATCGCTTAGGAGTTTGGATGATCACTCCGGCTGCCAGACGCCTATCACCAAGCCCCCAAACTGATGATGCTCATGGGTGGGACCGTTTCCAGCGACAATGTTTGAACACTAGACAGAACTGTCAGCAATATCCAGGCACTCAGCCCACGCCTCAGCCTCTTCTTCAAGCTCCGAATCCGAATAACCACTTCAGCAGGAATCATGGCAAATCAACTCTTGTAATTTCTGACAAAACACCATCACCTGAAAGGGAGTTCCACCCTCCCCAATCTCATCCCACATCTGGTGATGCCTCTCCCTCAACCAGATCCCGAGACAAAGGGAAAGCGAAGATTTTTTGTGAACCTGAACCCATTGTCGATGCTATCCCTCATGACAACATAAGCTTGGCTAACGGACCGGGTCCGAATCTCTATCCCACTTTGGGCCTATCTGGTGAACTCAACATGGGTCTTACCCAATTCATCTTTGATCATTCCATTAATGATTTTGTTCCACTCCCCCCACCTGTTTACCCTTTCCATCTCAATCAAATCCACAATCCAACTCAGACCCAAGCTGGACCGATCCACCTAACACCACCTTCAAGATTCCACACTCTACCCACTGGATCTCTGCAGGATCTCCTACCATCAAGTCCATATCTTCACCCCACTATCCAAGCCAACACATATTCTCACACAGCTCCATCTTCTGACAACACCACTTCTACCACTCCATCATCTGACAACACCATCTCTGGCATCGCAAATTTCCTCGATCAACTTCTCCTCAAGCGATTAGCCGATGACACTCCACCAGATTCTGATCGGAAAGGAAAGAAAAAAAAAGTGGGTTCTTCCTCTTTTACTGACCCGGGCCTGTCTCTGGCCCCATCTGGCAACCTAGAGCTCACTTGTTCCTTTCCTTCTGGCCCCCTTTTCGCTACTGATGGCCCTCCTTGCACCAACCCACCTGCCATTACTTACAGTCGAATTCGCGGAAGGGGTAGGGGCCGTGGTACCAGGGGAAGGGGTCGTGGTCGCCGGACAAATCCCAATGCTACTCATTCACCTGATTTTCAGAGAGATGCTCTTCTGAGGGAAACTCTGGCCACCACTGAAGGTTTATGTGCAGTCCAACTCATCTTAGCTGAAAACTCTCAAGCTTCTTTGGACCCAAACCGAACAAGTTTCCACTCCATCACTTACAATTCATCCCCTCCAATCTCAGTCTTGGATACTCTTCCAATTAGCCCAATCAGGGACCAGACTCAGTTACTCACAGGCAACCTCTTTGCTTCTGCTATAACTCCTCCTACTCTTTTGGCTCTTGAAGGTGTAGACACTTCTATTTTGGGAGGTAATGGCAGGGGATCGGATCAGGATCCTCATACTGATCAAGGCACCGGTGGCTGGCCTGATGCAGCCACGGGGTCTCCATGAGGCTGCTTTCATGGAACTGTCAGGGCCTTGGGGCGGACCTGACGGGGAAAACACTGCGACGTTTGGTCAAATGTCACAACCCCTCGATGCTTTTTATTATGGAGACTCGTCAGCAAGAGCCGGTGCTCAATTTTTTGAAAAAACAACTACTGTTTGATCACTTGTTTGTGGTCAATCCATCTCGAAATGGTGGTGGTGGTCTTGCTCTCTTTTGGAACAACTCAGTTCATGTCTCTACTATAACAGCCTCGGTTAACTATATAAATACTACTGTCTGTTTTACTTCTGATGCTTTCCATTGTAATGTTTCTTGGATGTATGGGAACCCCCATGTTAATCAAAAAGTAGCCTTTTGGCGTTCTCTCTACTCAACTTTCTCTGCTCATGCCCTACCTTGGTTGTGCTTGGGGGATTTCAATGAAATTTTGTGGTTGCATGAAAAATGGGGAGGTCTTCCGCAACCCCGTTGGAGGATCAACTTGTTCAAAGATTTCCTCAACCACTCACAACTATCAGATCTTCTTTTTCATGGTCCGGATTATACCTGGTTCTGCTTTCATCATGGCAAGATTGTAATCAAAGAACGGTTAGACAGAGCTCTGGCAAATAATGAATGGATCATAAGCCAACCCCGATCTCAGGTATTTCATTTACCTTTTCTTGGATCGGATCACCGCCCAATCATGCTCGATACAAATCCATATGAGTTGAAGCCTCCCCCAATCTTCCGCTTCGAGCACCTGTGGACGACTCATCCAGCAAGTTTTGACTTAGTTCGCTCTTGTTGGCAAGCTACCTCATCGATTGCAAAGCCCGCTGCTCAGATTTGGGCAACAAATCTTGATAGATGCAAGTCTGCTCTCTCGCCCTGGGCAAAGAACACTTTCCCAAATTTTGCTCAACAAGTTGCCGGCTGCCAAAAGAGAATTCAGTCCCTACTAGAATCAGATCTTCCTGATGCTCATCAGCAGATTTCTTCTGCTGCAGCGGATATTAATTCTCACTGGTCTCTGGAGGAATTATACTGGAAACAGCGTTCAAGAGTTTCTTGGCTTGCACATGGTGATCTCAACACTCGTTACTTCCACCAGGCAACTATTATGCACCGTCGAAGAAATAAGATTCTAAGACTCAAGAATGAATCCGGTATTTGGTTAACAAATCAGAGTGCCATTGTTAATCATTTAAATCTCTTCTTCCGGGAGATATATGCGGCTTCTCCCACTGATCACATGCAAACTGTCCTTGATTTTGTTGATCCAGTCGTCACTGTGGAAATGAATGCGGCACTTTTGGCTGATATTTCCATTCAGGAGGTCAAAGAAGCTGTTTTTGATTTGGGTGCTTTAAAGGCCCCGGGTCCCGACGGTTTCTCCGGAACCTTCTACCAAACTTATTGGGACATTGTCAAAAATGTGGTCCATGAAGCTACTGCTCAATCATGTGCCTCTTCCTCAATCTTGGAGCAATTTAACTCTACTTTTATTGCGTTGATTCCTAAGGTGGAAGTACCCCAGTCTGCTTCCCAATTCCGTCCCATTGCCCTGTGTAACTTTGCCTACAAAATCTTGACAAAGATCATGTCCAACAGATTGAAACCTTTTATGCCACTACTCATTTCGGAAAATCAGTCCGCATTCATTTCTGGCCGCCAAATCCAAGATAACATCATGGTGGCTCATGAACTTTTTCATCACCTCAAGTTGCTGAAGTCAGGATCAGGGGGGGAATTTGCAATCAAACTTGATTTGAACAAGGCTTATGACCGTGTGGACTGGCATTTTCTGGAAGCGGTTCTCCTCAAAATGGGCTTCCATTGAAACTGGGTCAGGTTAGTTATGTCCTGTGTTACATCTGTTTCATTGGCTATCCTTGTTAATGGTGCTCCGGGTCGAAAATTCAAACCATCTCGTGGACTAAGACAGGGAGACCCTCTGTCCCCGTTCCTGTTCTTATTTATTAATGATGTGTTGTCCACTATGATAAGGAAGATTTGTGAGGCTAATCTCCTGGATGCGGTCAAATTGAATTCCGATGGACCGTTGGTTAGTCACCTTTTCTTTGCGGATGATTCGACCTTTTTCCTCAAGGCCACTTTGTATAATTGTGAGGTTCTATCAGATACTTTACATCACTACTGTTCAGCCTCAGGTCAATCCATCAATACACAGAAGTCCTCTTTATTTTTCAGCCCCAACACTCCCCCTAAAATTGTTAATCTCATCAGTATGGTTTTGGGTATGAAACCCGTTCTTAATCCGGGTTTCACTAGGCCAATTTTTCAATCAGACGACAGTTTTTCACTGTCGTCTGATTATAGAGGTTGCTGTTGTCTATCTCAATACCGTCTGATACATGAATCAGACAATACCACAAAACTGTCGTCTGATAATATTTAGTACAACAGCAGTTACTATCCTGTCTGTTGTCTGAACACTAAGAAGAACAACAGCGGCTTATATACTTGCTGTTGTCTGAAGGCTGTGCCAGACAACAGGGGCTTATATGCTTGCTGTTGTCTGAAGGCTTTGTCAGACAACAGGGGCTTATATGCTTGCTGTTGTCTGAAGGCTTGGTCAGACAACATGGGCTTATATGCATGCTGTTGTCTGAAGGCTTGGTCAGACAACAGGGGCTTATATGCTTGCTGTTGTCTGAAGGCTTGGTCAGACAACAGGGGCTTATATGCATGCTGTTGTCTGAAGGCTTGGTCAGACAATATGTACTTGTAAATCCTATTGTCCATCCATTATTGATACTATAGATTTCTCCAAAAAAACTGTTCTTTGTTGTTTTACTGGACAATGACTTTCTCGTTCTTTTAGTCTTTATAGTATTGTTAGATGGCTCATACAACAGTTTTTGTTAGGCATTTTGTGATGATCAATTATTGGATGGATTGAATGGTCTGATAGACATTCAAAATGACATCACATCCAAAACACATTCATTTATATAAAAATCCGATACATTCATCCATATATCCAGCAAAGTGATTACATCTACAGAACTAGTTTTCTAACAATATTTAATAAAATGTTGAAGAAGAACACACTTTGTGATGACAACGAAGATGCCAGCATAAGCTGCATCAACAACAGCCTTTACTTTCGCTGTCACTCCCCTATGCCTTGATGCCTCTCCTTTATGTATGTATGAACTCCCCTATGCCTTGATGCCATAGGGTAAGGGAGTCCAACCCGCCAGCCTGAAAAGGATTCAAACCATCCAATTGATTACACAATGATATACAGAAGATCCCGGCTACACTGATATACAAAAGATTCAAAGCCTGCCATTTATGTTGTTAGTGGTTCACTGGTTCATAGTGAAGAAAGTACATAATACACAATGCCCAGTCTAAATTAGTTGCCAAATCTGAGACTCAACCAATTAATGATGCCTAAAACATGTCACAACACTAAAAGCCCCAGGCCAAACAAATTAAAATAACAGTAACATGGATAACAGAAAAAAGGATAAAACAAAAATTATATTAAGCATATGATGGGCCTACCAATTGCCTGTCATTAGCTGATGAAATGTCGGTACTTGGAGTTGTGACTAGGGCAAGTTCCCATCCACTAGGATCAAAATCTTTTGATTGCACATTGAATGTTGGAGCTGCATTTGTTAAGTGGGAGACAATACAAAGCCACAGAATCAGATATCAAAATAGCATTATTTGACGAGTGAAGACAAAATAAACAAATAAGAAAAAAAAATGATTACCAGTTTCAGATGGTACTATGGCTAGAGCCAAAGCATTGCTTTCCTCAATGGCAGATGCATCACCTGTAGCAAAATCCAATCCCTGCACCCACAAAAGGAGTTCGGAGAAGACAAAATGGATACAGAAAGTAAGAAACTTCAAAGAGCAAAAAGGAGCAGAGCATAAAACTTTATAGTGATGACATCTACCAGTAAATCTCCAGTAGCCAGGTTACTTTGAGGAGCAGGAGGAGGAGGTGGTGGTGGTGGAGTCGCAGTCTCAACATCAGATTGAGCTAGAAAGTCGGAAGGTAGCTGCTCAGGTTCATCACTAGATAAGTTTGTGTCTTCAGGTAGAGGCTCTTCTGGTCTATATGTCAAAAGAAGCTGTTCATATTACCAGGTATTAGTTTTATATTCCATCTCAATGACTGGATGTTAAATATAATTATACTTCAGTTGCATCAAAATTCAAAACACTTGGGAAACCCAAAGAAACAAATCGATTAGCATCATTTTGTTCAAGAAAGAGAGCAGGAATAGATATAGTTTTACCAACAAGTTTTCCTGTTTTGGCAAAGAAACATAGAAGAAGTATATACTAACCAATGGCTCAGTTGGAACACTAACAGCCTGCGGTGCTTCTCTTATATATTCTTCCATTGTTGTAAGGAAGGACTGAGGAGGCTGATAAATGAGAATGGTAGTTAGAATACAATGGGAAATGGGAAAAATAGGGATTTAAATACAAGCCAGGGGTTCCCTGTAAGACCTCTCTCAAGACAGGAAACTGGAAATTCCTAGCAAGTTCCAACCCTTTGCAAATTTCATAAAAATCAGAGAGACTGGCAGCCTGCAGCAAAGAACAAGATATGATTAACAGAGCAGTAAAAATTGAAACTTGACCTTAAATCATCAATAACTGATGTTGAAGTAAACCAATTTACGACCAGCCCAAAAAATTTAATCAACTTATAAACAAAATCAAAATGAATGCATATCATAACCTGTTGGCCAGCTCGCTTATAAACATCAAGGGCTTTAACCGCTTCATGTCTTGGCATCTCAAAAAACTGCAACAAAAACCAAATTTCAGAACTTAAGAAACAAAAAGCCATTTGTTCACTTGGTATATGCTTACATAACATAACCAAACTACCTTATCAATAAGATTTATAATTCCACCATTGACAGCACAATATATTTTAAAGCTCTCTTTCAGTACCTGAACATTGCAGATTCAACAGTCAGATATAAAATCAAATATATTCAATTGTCTGGTATTCTAGATTTACCAGTTTGATGGTTAAAGCGTCTTTCAGTACCCTATACCCTATTAAAATAACAATTTTGATATCTAAGACTATAAAAAGATTTAAAAAAAGGGGTGATTGTGAGACATACCAGCGCCAGTGCATACTGTATAACATAATTCATGACAGCTGCTCCTTCTGGCTGCAAATTCAGAATGCATAATCAATTTTTTTTTGCACATAAACTTTCTACACATATACATGTATATACACCATACAGTATCTTGAATATCAAGATTCAGAACATGTTTGGGTGAAGTAGACAAAGCACAAGTTCAAGATACACTACCCGACAACCAATGAGGCGATACGACAGCTGCTGTAAAGCAGGCAAGTGGTCCAACAGTTCTTCACTATCCAATTCTCGAGTTGTATCCCTGTGAGAATAAAAGAATGGCAATAAGCAAACAAAAAGAATGGAATTGTGATTCTTCAGCAATAACAACCAGAAAAATCCCAAAATACTTTAGCATTGCTGCCACATCAATCAACAAAACTTTCTGTTTTATGCCGAACTAATGCTCCCACATCAATGAGGTTTGGGTTACCTAATGAGTTACCTAAAAGAAAATGCTTCTATATTATCCATTGTCATAAAAAAAGGTACTATAGCTCATATGGTAAGTAGTTAAGTACCTTCTCCTGTGCCTGGGCAGGTCTTGGAAGACGTTCAGCTTCAATGTCATACTTCAGAACCCTAAAGCATTCAAGTCGTTCCTCTAAAAACAAAGCGTATGTACGCACCCAGGCAGAGCAATCCCAAGCTACAAAAGGGGGAAAAAGAAACCAAACATAAATTCAAAGTTATAAGCATATTTCTACTTTGTACAATTTGGAATTCAAAATCAAAGTGATCATTTCAAGTACATGAATTGATAGCTAGTAGTGAAAGGCAAAATAGAAGGACAGAAAAATGAGAGAGATTAAGGGTGTTGAAACTCACCAATGGGACTGGAGTCGTCTTTAAAATTAGAAAGCTGGAGAATACGTCCTCTCTGAGAGAAATTTACAAGTTCTTCTCTGAAGGTAGGATCACCCTCCCTCAAAGTCCTATGAATAACTATCAGTGTTTTTAAAGCCACCTGCCAATGCCAAGCATGGAAATCAAACAAAATGCAAAATGAGGATGACATATGCAGAAATCTTTCGCAAGTTGCGACTACACAACGACATCATTAACTAGCTACACACACTAGACTAAATGGAAAAATGAAGAACTGGTGCAACAATAACTACAAAAGTAAGGTTCATAACTGCTAAACCTATCACTACTTCAACCGACATTAGCATATAGTGTGCACTAACTTTGATACGTCTGCGAGGATTCCTAAACCTATCACACACGAGAACATGTCCTATTCCCAAATGAAGTCCAAGCAAACCACATTATTAAGTCCAGTACAAAACCGAAATCAAAATGTATCACATTGCAATCAAAACAAGGCAAAAGCAGCAATACCGTCCAATTGTGAGTCTTGCTCAATCATCTCGAAAGAGCATGAATGCAATAAGCAACATCTGCCCGGGGCCGAATCGCCGACGTGGCAAACAGAATTTCTGCACCACCACACAAAATTCCTCAAAATTCAACCAAGCACAAAAGAATCGAAAATCGAACGGATCTGAATGAAGAACAAGAGAAAACCTACTTCTGAGGTGTCTCTCCTTGGGAGGACACTCGACGTGGTTCGTCTCCTTCACTATAGCAACATCCTTCACTATAGAAACAAGAACTCATATTCGTGGAGGAGAGAGAAAGTGGATCTGGAGGACTCTCTCTCCTCCGTCACGATCTCCAACCACCGGAGTGGGCTCACCGTAGCCACCATCTTCTTCGCCTTCCTCCAACGAGTCAACGCCAGGCTACACCTCCGAGATGAGCCACAAAGAAATCTCTGCGAATTCGTTTTCTAGGGTTTTGTGGTTCCGGTTCTATTGGGACGCAGGGGGGGAGATGGAGAGAGAGAGAGAGAGAGGAGGAGAGGGATAGGGTTTCGGGTAAGGGCGAGAGAGATGGGCGCTGTGAGAAGAGAAAGGTAGTTTTGTTGAGTGGAAGAGAGAGAAAGCTGACAGGTAGAGTGGGAGAGATAGATGGCTGGTGAGCTCGGGGAGATGAAGAGTGATTTTGAGAGAGGGAAGCGCGAGCGCGAGCTCGGGTTTTGGTCGAATGGTGGGAAGTGAAAAATTGAAAATTTGGCCAAGTGTTAAAGTCAATTAAGAAGGGCGCCAGCATTTTCCTAAAACTCAGACAACATCAATTCAAGTACATTGTCTGATGGAGAATGGCACAACAGACAACTAAAAACTGTTGTGTGAATTAACAATCAGACGACATCTATTTCAGCCATTTTCTGAATTAACAATCAGACGACATCTATTTCAGGCATTGTGTTAATAGTAATTGCACAACAGAGAAGTAATAACTGTTGTGTGATTAAAACAATCAGACAACATCTTTTCTCAACCATTGTGTTAATCAATCTTGGACAATACCAATGTAATAACTGTTGTCTGAATTGATTGATTCAGACAACATAAAAAAAATAACCATTGTCTGAATTACAATTGCACAACAGCAATGTAACAACTGTTGTCTGATTCAAAAATTCAGACGACAGAAAAATTCTTGCTGTCGTCTGATTATTTCAGACGACAGTTAAAATGTTTGCTGTCGTCTGATATGTGTTGTCTGATTGATTTTTTGGCCTAGTGTTTATACCTTGGGCTGCCTACAATTTGGGGCCGCTCAAAGGTGTCAGCTCTTGCCTATGTTAAGGAAAACATTGAAAAGAAGATCTCTGGATGGAATGCTTCAACTCTCTCCCAAGCTGGAAAAGAAATCATGATCAAATCAGTGGCCATGGCAATCCCTGCCTACCCAATGTCAGTTTTCAAATTCCCTACTACTCTTTGCAACCAAATCAATTCCGCTTTTGCAAACTTTTGGTGGGGTAATGATACTTCTTCGGGCATCCACTGGAAGAATTGGTCTGGAAGGTAAAGATAACTCCACGCATCAAACATTTCATGTGGCGAGCTCTCTCAAATGCTTTGGCAACTAACAACAATAGACATCACAGACACCTGGCTTTGTCTCCAATCTGCACACTCTGTGAGTCGCACCCTGAATCTATTGAACATGTTCTGTTCCTATGCCCTTGGGCAATGAAGACATGGTTTTGTCACCCTCTTTCGTATAGGATAGATCCCCAATCCATCACATCCCTTGATCGGTGGATCTTTACTGTGTTTAATCTGAATGGGATTTCTTCCCCTGCTGATATGGTTTTCCAAACCCATGCTCTGTTCTTACTTTGGTTCATTTGGAAACACAGATGCCATTGTATCTTCAATTGTGAAGCTCCGTCCTCTATCTCTGTTGCCTCAAGAGCCTTTTCTGCTTCAACGGAATTTCTCATGATCCCTCAAAGGGTTCTCTCCCCCAACTTCATGAGGCCAACTCTTGATCTGGCACAACCTGCAAATTGGAAAGCTCCCGCCCCAGGTACACTGAAAATAAATACCGATGCCGCTTGGGATCCCATCTCTTTGGCTTGTGGGCTGGGAACCTTGCTACGGGATTCCAATGGAAACATTCTCGGAGGATCTTCCAAGTCAACTCATGCCTCCTCAGCTATTGCAGCTGAAGCCATGGCGATCAGACTCGGTCTTTCTCTTGCATCCTCTTTATCCCTTTCTTCTTTTCAGTTGGAATCTGACTCCTTGGTCTTGATTTCAACTTTTTAAAACCCCTTTTCGTCGATTGATTGGACTGCCACGCATGTTGTTGCGGATATTCGAGCATCGGCTAGTCGTTTCGATCGAGTTAACTGGCTTTGGACCAGTAGACATGCCAACGCTGCTGCAGATTTTGTCGCAGGGATGGCATCGCGCAGGGTGTGCCCGGCGGACTGGGTAACCAATCCCCCTCCCTCCCTTATGCGCATCTTACTTTTCGATGCAAGTGGACCTCCTCCTTGAGTCTTCTCGGAGCTTTTTTAATTTATGTTCTTTGCTTTCAGTTTTTTCTTTCTGTTTTTCTGGGTTTCTTTCCCCTTTGTATTCTCTGTTGTAACCAAAAAAAAAAAAAAAAAAAAAAAAAACACAAAGACGACCAAAACTGATATCGAGCAGAACTCAGAAAACCAAAAAATGGAATTGACCTCTAGCTATCTTGTTAGGCCGAAAATTATGACCTCGTCCATTGTTCAATTAAGTCCTAGGAGTACGACCTGGTCCGTTATCCATAAACTAGTGCTTGAAGAGGACAGTTTATTTGCTTGTATTGTAGTGTATGTCAATTCCAAATCTAACAGTTTTGCCTATAAAGCTCAAGAAGATCGATAGCATAATGTGCGCGGCCAAACCACCCCAACTCATCACCATGAGCTCCACCACTGATCCCAAGCAACTTCACATAGCCTTATTCCCATGGCTAGCCTTTGGTCACATAATACCATTTCTTGAGGTTGCAAAGTGCATAGCTCGAAGAGGGCATAAGGTTTCCTTCATCTCCACCCCAAGAAACATCCAACGCCTCCCCAAAATTCCTACAAACTTAACCCCTTTGATCAATTTAGTCCAAGTCCCACTTCCACAGGTCGAAAACCTCCCAGAAAACGCAGAAGCCAGCATGGATGTCCCATACCACATTATCCCATACCTCAAGCTAGCACATGATGGACTTGAAGCTGGTATTTCTGAATTCCTACAATCTCAGACTCCAGATTGGATTATTCATGCATGATTATTCCCCTCACTGGTTGCCACCAATAGCTACTAAGCTAGGCATATCACGAGCCTATTTCAGCACCCTCAACGCTGCCACTGTATGCTTCTTGGGGCCAACAGCACCTGATGTAAAAGATCGCTATGCTCCTCGAACACGGCCAGAAGATTTCACTGTCCCACCCGAGTGGGTTCCTTTTCATAATTCCAAATTGGCTTTTAAGCCTTTCGAATCCAAGAAAAATTTCGAGGCTACTGTACAAAACCCTTCTGGCTTTTCGGATTCGTTACGCTTGGAGTTCACGACCAAAGATTGTGAACTCTATTTAGTCCGAAGTTGCAAAGAGATCGAGGGTGAGTGGCTGGATTTGGCTCAGGATATTCTTCCAGCACCTTTAGTGCTTCCGGTGGGGTTGTTGCCACCAATAGTAGAGCAATCTGATGAAGACAAGGAGGATAAGAGCTGGTCTATAATTGATGACTGGTTGAACAAGCACGAGAAGGGGACTGCTGTCTGTGTTGCGTTAGGAACTGAAGTGAATCCAAGTCAAGAAGACTTCACAGAATTGGCTCTGGGATTGGAACTTTCTGGGTTGCCTTTCTTTTGGGTATTGAGGAAATTACCAAGTGGTTCAGGGGATGGTAACTTGGAGATCAAGCTACCAGATGGTTTTGAAGATCGAACCGAGGGACGGGGGCTTGTTTGGAGAACTTGGGCACCTCAGCCCAAAATCTTGGCTCACGAGTCTATTGGCGGTTTCTTGACTCACTGCGGTTGGAGTTCACTCATAGAGGGACTCTATTATGGACATCCTCTTATGATGTTTCCATTCTTATATGACCAAGGGCTAAATGCTAGGCTTTGGGACAAGAAGGTTGGAATTGAGGTACCAAGAGACGAACAGAGTGGATCGTTTACGAGGGATTCGGTGGCCAACTCACTGAAATTGGTTATGGTGGATAAGGATGGGAAGGCTTATAGGGATGGGGCTAAGGAATTGAGTGCAACATTCAGAGACAGAGAGCTTCAAGAAAGATACATGGACACATGCTTAGACTATTTAGAAAAACACTAGCCTCATGACCTTGCGAAACAACTGTTATAATTGAAAACAGAAAAAACGTGAAAACTTTGTTGCACCAACTGTCCAACTTCTTCTACTTTTTTATATTAATCTATGTTATTTGGTTTTTTGTTTTACCATTACCATAATAATTTTTTTGAATGATTTCTAATAAGTTCTTATTTTTTATTCAGAAAGGCATTATAGGCAACTCACATTTTGATGTCGCTTTTTAACACAAAAACTCTTGCCTTGACTTTATAGATAGATAGATAGATAAGAGAGCAAAAGTGTTTGATCAATAAGATAGAGTTGTGTTAGTTAATAAAGAGAACATTAGAGAGAATATGTTGATATATATAACAGACTTTTCCTTATATTAGAAGTACTATCATTTATAATTACAATTAGTTTAGGGAATTGACAACAAAATTGTGAGAAAGGAAAATGAATTTTTAACATCATGGGGATACAAATTGTCATCACTAAAATAACTAATTCTGAAGCTCGAATGACTCTTTGAGATTATCGCATTCCTCTTTGATTATGTGAAAGAACATCAGCACAAGCCTAATAATATTTGATTTAGTGACATTAGAATTTATTTTATAAGTAGAAGGATCTTGAGTTTGATTCACGGACTAAATTGTGGTACATTATCAGTTATATTATTATCAGTTGTCAATGAAGTTTCTACTAAATTATAAGCATTTTACAATTCATATAATTATCTGACCTAGCGCTCTGCTAGGGTTTTCTCGGCGTTCTTCTACCGTCGACAAAACTTCTCAAATTTCCAAACCTTGATGGCGAAGGTCATCAGTCATCACTAACCTTGTGGTTAACTGTCTTAGCCTGCTTGCTGTGTTCGTTTTGTCATCTGGAGAGCCGCCTTGGTCTGGGGCTTTTCTTTCTTCCTCTGTCACTGATATGGGTTGCTTACCAGCGCTTCGACTGGAGGATGATGTTATGGTGGATGGTTTGGTCTTCAGACTTTCCGAAGAGCATTCACTATGGCTGGGTTATATTTTGGGGAGAAACTTAATGGTAGATCCATCGGTGCTTGTTGAGGTTTGGCCTGAAGATTTTGTTGGTTCTCGACGGGGGTCGGCCAGGGACGGCGGAGGTCGGGGATTAAGTTCTATTCAGATTGCTGACATGGGTGAGGCTGGTTGTAGAGATCTGCTCCGCTTTGCTTCTGATAGCGATTGGGAAGGCGTCGCTCGAGAACAGGGTAGTGGAGGCTACTCGGCTGTAGTGCGTGCTCTCGGTGGCCGAGGCCTGGCAGCGGCGGCGAGGGTTCACGGTGTTGGTGGCCGGAAACTGTTTGGAGATGGTGTTGGGGTGTCCATAGCAACTTCCATGCATTGGGCTCTTTGGGCCTTAATTTGGGTTAAGAGTTGTTGGACCAGATTTTGGGTTCCAGAGTTGTTGGACTTGGGATGGAAAAGCTCATGGTTGGGGTTATTGGGCCCGAGTTTGGATGTTGGGGTCCTTGTGGGCTGGATATTGGGCTGCAAGGGTCTCTTGCTGGGCTGAGGCTGATTGGAACTTCTCAATTGGCGCAGCTCTGATGAATGAAGACGGAGTGGATGGTGATACGTCATCCTCTACTCCAACTGTTTTTTAATTTTTGATCTTGGTCTCAAAGACTCGTAGCTCTGAGGGTTTTTTATTCTGCTTCGGAGTGCCTAGGTCTTTGTTTGAAATAATGGTGCGTGGACTTTCTAAAAGGTGAGTGTACTGGGAGTATATTAGGTTCTTGTTCTTGTTTAGAATAGGAATCTCAGGGTACTCTAAGAAACGATTCTTTATGTCGACCCCATAGGGGTGTTTCGTTTTTGTACTGCTTGTTGAATCTATATAATGGGTTGATCTCTTTTGATGAAAAAAAAAAAAATTATAAGCGGCAAATTATTATACACCCAATTCCTAAAAAATCTAATGAAAAAAAATCCACCTGTTATTTCTTTTCAATCTACACCCAATTATTGCCAACTAGGATAAATATTAGATTTTGTTTTTCGAAGAATTACAGATATTGTCATCATTTATATCTGATAAACATAAGCCAACTAGCAAGATTAACATTTTTTTTTTGATCAAGAAGAAACTTCATTAATAATGAAATGGGTACAATGAGTTTTGTCATCATCTCAAACACAGAAATGGCCACTGGACTTCACACTGGAACTCCATAATGACAGACTAACGGAGCCAACAAGGCCCCGACTCAACTACAGACTTAACTTGCACTACAATTAAAAGGCAAAGACAAGATGCGCAGGTGCAGTGAATTTCTTGATACACAACTTTGTCAACACTAACTCGCCACCCAGAGTCCTCCTGACCTGCCTTTGATCGACCAAGTCTACATTAGTTGTGACTTCGAACCCGACCAAAAAGAAATGCTGGACCATCAGACCTGAGACTAAAATTAAACCCAAGACCATGGCCACCTTAATGTCAACACCGTCAATCCACAAATGCACCAAATCGCCATCACCTCCGACTCGAGATCAGATAGGAGCAAACCCACTAGAAGGCCAAGGATGATTGTCTATGCCACCGCCAGAAAATTTCACCACCACTGTTGACCTAACTCCAGAACAGGAATGACCTCTAGACCTCCGAATAGAAGATTGTCTATGCCAAAATTGCAGTGCACCCGACCCAACAACTAAACTTAAAGCAAAACCTTGATAGTAACTTATTGCTAAAAAACAAAATAAAAGAAACCAAATCCTAATTTAACATGCAAATAACATAAAATAACCCATTTTGGGACTTGAGCCCAAACACAGACCCAGGCCCAAACTCCATCTAGCCCCTGCCCAAACACCGCAGGCCGAGACCCAAGCAGGAGAAACTTCACTAGCAGGCCGAGCTTGGCCTAAACCCCCCACTGCCGACGGACCACCGACTACCTTGCCCTGTCAGATCCGCCACCCATGACGACCATACTAGTTCATGCCACCACGACCAGAGCAAATCCAATCCAGTCCAGACGGCGCCCAAACCTGCTAAGATCAGATCCCTCCCCAGGGAAGGAGGCTCGCACTTGTCGCTCGCTCTCCCCAGTTGGCTTTGTCGCTTCACCCCGCTGCAGATATGATCTGTGGTGATCCCCAAAAATCAAAACCCAGCCATCTCAACCATCCTCCCCGCCAATAGAACAACGCGGCTTGAAAAAACTCCTCCGAGAACCCACCTGCTCCGCCGCCTCCTATCGACCCCTACCACCGCAGACCATACCCAATAGCACCGCAAAACAACACCGCCTTCCCACCCAGCGCCGGACGCTCCTGCTCCGGATAAAGATCTGCACCACTCGACCCAGACCGGAACCACCATTAGCAAAGCCGCCAACCTCAATCAAGGCAAAGGAAAGTCGCCTGCAATGCTTCCGCCTCCACCACCTCGAAGACACCAAATCCCCGTCCGGCAACAGCCACCATGCACCGGCGAGACCAGAGGCCCACGCCAGAGCCGGGGCGCCGCCGGACAAGATCACGCAGCCAACACCGAGAAAACCCAAAGTCTCAGAGGAAAACCTAAGACCTCCGATATTTTTTGACTTTATATAAAGTTGGTGTGATAAAGATAGCAAGATTAACATCATCTTTAAATATTATGGAGTTTATCTTTATATAATTTTCTGAATTCAAAGGTTATATAGATTTAAGTAAATTTACTTTTCGGTAATTTAAACTTTCTATTTTACTTGCAACCTAGTGTAAGATCAAATATGGACATAACACATATCATCATAAAGTAATTGATGATTAGCTTAATATCAATCCTAGTTTAACATGGATACAAACAGTAAATCAATACTAGTAACTTAATGAATAGTGTATCAATTCATTAAGGATAGTAATCCATTGCTTAGTCGACAAGAAAGGCTACAAGTTGTGATACATTAGGAATCTAAGAGTGAAACCTAAACCGACAAGGAATGCTTTAATGGGAAGCTTCTTGAGGTTTAAGTCTCATATATATACAGATGAATTGGTCCCTGATTACTACCACGACTATTGCATATTGTTCTGTCCATTGAGAAGCAAGTTGGTAAGTAACAGAAGACCATATTCAGTGATCGTGTTTAGCAGCTGCATAAGATGGAATCCATGACAGTGATTGCTGAAGGTAAGCCTTAATCCTATTATGATTGTTGTGCATATGTTGTGAGCATGTAACTATGGTTTTACAATTGGTATCAGAGCATAGGCTCACAAATATGAAAAATCGTTTTAGGGTTTTGCAAAACAAACATAAATTTTTTTAAGGGTTTTTGCTTTACGGGTCAAGTAACTGATCAGATTATTGACCAAGTCACTGGTCATGTAACTGATCAGGTACCTGACCAAGTAAGTAACTGACCAGGTAACTGACCAAGTAACTGGTCAGGTACCTGATCAAGGTAAGTTACTTAAGTCGACTGCTGCATCTGGTTAATTATAAAATTCACGCTTTCGCTATGATTTTTTAGCAGCAAATTGGGGAAAAAGCAAAAACAGGTTTTTCTGTGAAAATTGTTTTCGATTCATAGCATGATAATTAAAGTTTTGATTGTGCCCAAGAACCCTAGTAGCATTCCCGGCGTGCGTTAGGCTAGAGTAGATGGTGACCGGATGAAATTTACAATTTCTTGATTGTTCTGTGGTTTCTTGGAATCGAACCAATTTTGGTTATGCTTGAATATGCATGTTGAATTGATTGATGATGTGGTATTGTATCTGTGATTGTGTGAACTTGTATGAAGAACAAAAATCTCCCAGATTTTGTTTACACGTTATTAAAATTGACAGATACAAGAGCTTAACTTTCTTACAAGGATGAATCTGGATAGAATGTAAAGTAAAAGAGCTCATATGTTTTGTGGTTTTCTGTTGGCACAAGTGATTATGATGCACAAAGCATCCTTCATTGATGTTGGCAGAAAACATTGATCAGGTACGTGTAACTGGTCAAGTAACTGACCAAGTAACTGTACCTGATCGAGTAACAAAACTGAAATTGTGTTTTGTGTTTTAAAACTACGCTTCAATTTTATCTTCCAAAGAAGTGGTCAAGTGTGGTTTTAGAATACAAAACAGCAGTATGCATGCTTGATGAAAATAAATTCGGATACTTAGAAATTTTTCTTCTGTCTAAAGATGTGGATAAATTTCTTTGGATAACTTGTTTTCATTGAACATGGCATATTGATAAAGAACTCCAGGATATTAAGTTTCTGCTCAAAAGTGATGCTTAATATTGTTTTTGTTATGGACTGACATGAATGCAAGTATGGTTGTTTAGGTTTTCTGTATGTTCTTGTTTTGGTTACTTAAAGCTAAATAAAACACAGAAAACTTAAACATATTTTCTTTACAAACTGAGAACTCACTCGAATTTTTGTTTTGCTCCTTAGGTAACTCTTACATGAACTTGAACAGTGTCTTGATGTTAACTGGAACCAACTATAGAGCTTGGCTAGACTCTGTGGAAAATTATATGGGAATGCATGAGAACATAGACTACTGCTTTACTGAGGATAAGCCTGAAGAGTTAAATGAAAAAGCACCAAGAAAGATACTGACCTTTACAAGAAGTGGCATAGATCCAATAGAATGGCTAAGAACCTCATCAGAACATCTATGTCTAAGACTGTCAGGGGAAGTATAGAAGAGCCTGAGCTAGCATCAGATTTTCTGGAACTCATAGGTGCTAAGTTTAAAGAAAGTGAAAAAGCAGAAGCAGCTAGGCTAACCAAGGAGTTTCATGATTTGAAGTACATGGGTTCAAGGGGAGTTAGAGAACATATTATGAAGATGATCAATATAAATGGCAGACTCAGGGAACTCTTAATGGGGGTTAGGGATGAGCAAGTAGTGCATTATGCACTACATTCCTTGCCTAACAGTTTTAGTCATCGTAGGACCAGTTACAACTCTCAAAAGGGAAACTGGACTCTAGATGAACTTATATCCATCTGTGTGGATGAGGAATCTAGGATCAAGGAAGAAAAGGAACCTGCTACAACCATTAACCTCATTGAGAAGCCTAAAAGGAAAAAGCCCCAGAATAAGCTCAAGCCTACCAAAGCCATAACTAAGAGTTCAACAGCTGTAGTGGCCAAGGAAAACAGGCCATTCAGGTTCAAGTGCTACTTTTGCAAAAGAGTAGGACACATGAAAAAGGACTGCACTGGCTATAAGAACTGGTTAGCCAAAAAGGGTAAGATTTTTTCTAATACAGTTTTTTCCTTAGAAATTAATCTTATAAATGTTGAACCACAGTCTTGGTGGATAGATTCAGGCTCACCTATTCATATTACTAATTCTTTGCAGGGATTCATAAGGAGGAGAATCCCAAAAAGTGATGAAGTGAACCTGTGTGTAGGAAATGGCATGAGAGTAGCAGTCAAGGCTATTGGAACCTTAAAGCTCGATTTAGGATTAGGAAAATTATTAGTTCTGGACAATGTTTTTTATGTACCTTCCATGAGAAGGAATTTGGTTTCAGTTTCTCTTTTAGTAAAATCTGGTTGTAGACTTGTTATGGATAGTAATGGAATTCTTATTTCTAAAAATTCTGTTCAAATTGGTTCTGGTGTTATTATGAATGATTATTTACAGTTAAATTGTTCAATGGCTCAACAAGAAATTTTACTTGTTGAAAATAACACTAACAGTACTAGCACTTTAACAGGTGTTAAAAGAACCAAACTAAATGAAAAGTCTGCATTTTTATGGCATAGAAGACTCGGCCATGTTTCAAAAGAGAGACTGAAAATTTTGGTGAAAAACAACATCCTAAATGAACTTGATTTTTCTGATCTAACAGACTGTGTTGAATGCTTTAAGGGAAAAATAACTAATACTAGAAAGAAGACTGCATATAGAAGCCAAAATTTATTAGAACTCATACACACTGATATATGTGGACCATTTAGGCATCAAACTATCTGTGGAAATGTGTATTTTATCACATTCATTGATGACTTTTCTAGATACAGTTATATTTATCTACTTTCAGAAAAGGCACAAGCATTGAAAGCCTTTCAAATCTTTAAGTCTGAAGTAGAAAATCAACTAGAAAAGAAAATCAAAACAGTAAGATCAGATAGAGGAGGTGAGTTCTATGGCAAGTACACTGAATCCGGCCAACAAAAGGGTCCATTTGCCTTGTTTTTACAAGACAATGGAATTAAAGCTCAATATACAACACCCTATAACCCACAACAGAATGGTGTTGCAGAGAGAAAGAATAGGACTCTTTTGAACATGGTTAGATGCATGATGTGTACAACAGGTTTGCCTAAATTTCTGTGGGGTGAGGCTTTAAAAACTGCAAATTATATTTGCAACAGAACACCTAGCAAAGCCATAGAAAATACTGCTTTTGAGCTTTGGTGTGGCAGGAAACCTAGTCTTCATCACTGCCATGTTTGGGGATGCCATGCAGAAGCTAGGATTTATAATCCAAGCTTGAATAAACTTGATCCTAAGACAGTTAGTTGCTATTTTATAGGTTATCCAGATAAATCTAAATGCTATAAATTATATTCTGCTTATCATTCACCTAGAATTTTTGAAACACATCAAGTAAAGTTTCTAAGTGAAAAAGTTCACAATACAAACCTTGAGGATTTATCCTCAGATTTTGAGGAAATTGTGTCGGATGAGAATATAAGCGTAGCATTGCCTTTAGAACAAGAAGTAACTGATCAAGTCACTGGTCGAGTAACTGACCAAGTAACTGATCACGTACCTATAACTAGTCAAGCAACTGACCATGTCACTGACCGAGTAACTGTCACTGGACAAGTCATTGACCATGTAACTGGTCAAGTATCTGACCAAGTCACTGGTCGAGTACCTGTAACTAGTCATGTCACTGACCAAGTAACTGGTCAAGTACCTGTCACTGGTCATGTCACTGACCACGTAACTGACCAAGTAACTGTCACTGGTCAGGTAACTGACCACGTAACTGACAACCCTCAGCCTAGAAGATCACAGCGAGCAAGAAAACCAACTTATGGGGGGGAAGATAGTGACTACATTGTTTATCTGCAAGAAGCAGAAATTGAAATAGATTGTGCAGAGGACAATGATCCAACTACATTTAACCAGGCCATTGAAAGTAGTGAATCTCATCAATGGCAGCTAGCAATGGAAGCAGAAATTAATTCCATGAGTCAAAATGCAGTTTGGGAATTAGTTGAACCTGACCCAAATCAGAAACCTATAGGTTGTAAATGGGTTTTCAAAACCAAAAGAGATGCAAATGGCAATATAGAGAGACATAAAGCAAGATTAGTTGCCAAGGGTTTTACACAGAAGGAGGGCATTGACTTTACTGAGACTTTTTCTCCAGTTTCTACAAAAGACTCATTTAGAATAATCATGGCTTTAGTTGCTCACTTTGATATGGAGCTACACCAAATGGATGTTAAGACAGCCTTTTTGAATGGTGAACTAGATGAAGTGATTTATATGAAGCAGCCAGAAGGTTTTGTGCAAGCTGGAAGTGAAAACTTAGTATGCAGGTTAAGAAAATCAATTTATGGCCTTAAACAAGCTTCTAGACAGTGGTACAAGAAATTTGATTCTGTGATTTCTACTTTTGGATTTACAGAGAATCTTGTTGATGAGTGTGTTTACTTGAAGACAGTTGGGAACAATTTTATTTTCCTAGTACTTTATGTTGATGATATACTTTTGGCTAGCAGTAACATTAAACTGCTTAAAGACACCAAGAGCTTTCTGTCAAAGAATTTTGACATGAAAGACTTAGGAGAAGCATCCTATGTACTAGGCATTGAGATTAAAAGAGATAGAGCACAGAGACTACTTGGTTTGTCTCAACAGAATTATATTACCAAAGTTTTGAAGAGATTTGGTATGGAGAAGTGTGCAACTGGAGAAGTCCCCATGTCCAAAGGAGATAAACTAACCAAGAAGCAAAGTTCCAAAAGTGATGTTGTGAAAGAAAATATGGAGTCAAAGCCTTATGCTAGACTTGTAGGAAGTCTCATGTATGCACAAGTCTGCACTAGGCCAGACTTGTCTTTTGCAGTAGGGATTTTATCAAGATTTCAGTCTAATCCAAGCCATGAACATTGGGTAGCTGGGAAGAAAGTGTTGAGATACCTGCAGAAAACTAAAAGTCACATGCTAGTTTATAGGCAAGTGGAGGATCTGAACCTCGTTGGATTTTCAGATTCTGATTTCGCAGGGAATTATCCAGACTCCAAGAAGTCAACTTGTGGATACGTGTACATGCTAGCAGGAGGTGCAGTTGCTTGGAAAACCATGAAGCAAACTCTAGTTTCAACCTCCACCATGCAAGCTGAATTTATTGCAGTATATGAAACTGTGTGTGAAGGACTTTGGATCAGGAATTTCTTGATGCAGACCAAAGTGTTAAGTCACATTGTGGCAGACACACTTGTGATTTATTGCGATAATGAAGCTGCAGTTTTCTTTAGCAAGAACAGTAAAAGATCAAATAATTCTAAGCATATTGATTTAAAGTATTACAGTGTTAGAGAAAGGGTTAAGCATGGTGAGATAGCTGTTTTGAGCATTGACACGAATTCACAGCTAGCAGACCCCTTCACCAAGGCATTGTCAGTAGCAGCATTCCAGAAGCATACAGCCAACATTGGAGTTTTAGCTAGTCTAGATGCTTAGGTTCAGTAGAGAGTTAATCCAGTTGGAGCAATTTAAATTTCTAAGGTTTTTGAGTTCTTGTATTTTTTTAGTTGTGGTCTTTTGACTTTATTTATCACAACTTGTTTGTAATGACAGATTTTATTATTATCAATAAACTTTTGAGGTATTTCCAGTTATGATTTTGCTGCAGCTTTATTGTTTTATTTTGGAAATTATCATCTTGTTTTGAATATCATACTTGCTATCAGATGGCTTAAATCATGTGAAGCATGATGTTAAGGTTCAAGCAATATTTTTAAGCCATCAGTGTTCAGTGAATTTGCTTGAGTTTCTGGATTTAGAAACATAAAGTAGGACCTAATATATGTTTACTTGTTGATACACATTAACATATATTGTATCACTTCTGGTTGAACATATGTGGATTGCAGAAGCTTATGTTAGTGGTTTTGAAACTCTGCATTTTTGTTAAAATGTATATTGTTTCTTGCTCTGCATAAATAACTGTGATCTGACCATGTTGGAATGGATTTTCGATTTGAGTTTGTTATCTGGCGCGCACTTCAGTAAGTTAAGTAGGTTTTGATGTTCTCTGGTGCAAATCATCGAGCATGATATGTGTGAGTCCAAGGGGGAGATTGTAAGATCAAATATGGACATAACACATATCATCATAAAGTAATTGATGATTAGCTTAATATCAATCCTAGTTTAACATGGATACAAACAGTAAATCAATACTAGTAACTTAATGAATAGTGTATCAATTCATTAAGGATAGTAATCCATTGCTTAGTCGACAAGAAAGGCTACAAGTTGTGATACATTAGGAATCTAAGAGTGAAACCTAAACCGACAAGGAATGCTTTAATGGGAAGCTTCTTGAGGTTTAAGTCTCATATATATACAGATGAATTGGTCCCTGATTACTACCACGACTATTGCATATTGTTCTGTCCATTGAGAAGCAAGTTGGTAAGTAACAGAAGACCATATTCAGTGATCGTGTTTAGCAGCTGCATAAGATGGAATCCATGACAGTGATTGCTGAAGGTAAGCCTTAATCCTATTATGATTGTTGTGCATATGTTGTGAGCATGTAACTATGGTTTTACACCTAGTACATGCATGCTTGCCCCCTGCCCTTTCTTTCAAGCAAGAAAAATATTTTCTCTCAGTGTTTGAATCAAAGTCTCTTTCCATCTTTTGAAACAATAATTGATCCCGTCAAGGAAAAGAAATTTGAGATTCTATTCAGAAAGAAAATACCTACATATAAGGAAAACAAGAACTAAAATTTGTGTTGGAAATGAAATACTATTGTAATGAGCATGTACAGAACTATATACTCAAGTCAGTAATCACAATATAAAGCAAGGAAAAAATTAAGGACGTAATTGATTATGATAAAGTCAAAACGCATTGATTTTTCAGCTCAATATTTCAAATTCAAATGGATGATAAGATTAAGGAAGATACTTGATTTAACTCTCAACATTCAGAAGGGCAAATTAGATATATAAAAAAAATGAGAAAAACTATTAATTATAGACATATACTCTATATGGAAGGTTTGCTTATGTAGAGTGGGTGTAAATTGAAAGAAAAATATACATGGATTTTTCCCAATAGAAGCTTTTATTTTTTGGGTTTATATCTAATTTTCAAGCACAAATTACCTTTTCTGACAACCCTTGTTGTGGTAGTTTTTTAGTACTATAAGTTTTTATTTATTTATTTATTTTTGAATTGAAAATGTCATCCATTTATGCGATTCAGCAAGCATTACAATAATGACTTGTTCAAAGCGCGAACAAAATAAGCCATTACAAATAGCATACTACACTAAGAGCATCTTTAGCAATGCTAGCCATTTTTGAGTTAATTTTTTGCCACAGTAGCTACAAAATCATTGTGGCTAGCCACTTTAGAAATACGTTTGCATCAGTGCTCTCTATTTTAGCTAGTTTTAAATTTTTATTATTTTTTAAATAAATATTAAATAACTTAAATGTATTTATAAATTACTTAAAATACTCAAAAAAATGTTTTAAATTATAGAGGCCCTCATCTCGCTCTCTATATTAGGAGCGAGATAGATAAAAGTTATAATGGAGAGCCACTTAGGAGTCTAGTGCAGCTGCTAAAATAGATAAAAAGCTAAACATGTTCTCCAAATATAGCTAAGGAGCCAAAACAGAGAGTCTGCTAAAGATGCTCTAATCACTATGCCAATAATGCCTTCAGACGACACATTTCAGACGACAGAATTTTTGTTTTCTGTCGTCTGAATCTTTTAAACTTATTTAGACGACATATAAATTAATTCTGTAGTCTGAATAGCATGAGAATCCATATTATTTCAGTTTTTTCATCTTTTTAGTAAGTTAGAAAATTGAGACGACAGATATCTGTCGTCTGAAAGAACTGAAAAATTCGCATGAAAAAGTGGAAAGTTAGGACAACATTCATATGTCGTCTGAGTAAACGGGAGACAAGTGGAAATTTAAGACGACATTCATATGTCGTCTGAGTAAATGGGAAACAAACCCTAATTAATCTATAGTATTCCCTCCCGTATTTGATTGAACCGCTATTGTTTCCCTCTTTTTAAAGTTTGCTATGAAAACCCACGAGATTGAGCTGAAAAAAGAAATGAAAAAAACTCTCCCAAAGCCTGTCTCTCTCGTCCTCCCTCTCTATCCATCATAGCAAACACCCAAATTCACCTACCCATGTAATCCTCGGATCTTCCACCTTCGAATTTCCGATGGCGTTTCCCTACACAAACCTCATGCTCTCTCTCTCTCTCTCTCTCTCTCTACCTCTCCCTCGCCCTCTCCGCCTTCATCCTCGCTGAATGCCGTCCCATTGGTGTAAAGGAATCTGGTCATCAGGTGAGTGAGTACTTCTCTCTCATCTCCCCCAAAACTTAATTGGAGCTTGTTTCTGATCTTTTTTTTCAAATTCCTTCAGATCTGAGGAAGAATGTGCATCTGGTGTTGAAGAAGTGTGAGAGCCCATCACCACGGTCACCTCCTCGGACTCGACCTTGGCCGCAATGGTCGTCGCCCATTTCCTCATCTCCGCCTGTGCAGGTAACTATTTGATTCTTATTCTGATACTTTCAGCGTATCTCTCTGTTGCGGCCACCAAGATGAAGGCTTTTCTCTGTTCGATTTCTCCTCTCTCTCTCTCTCCTCTTCCTGGGTATCAGATTCTTCTTAGTGGGTTCTGAATGGGAAAACTTAAGACCACAAATTAAGCATCTTGTTTGAGCCGAGCAGGTTTAGGTGTGTGTGTGTATATTACAGAAATTAAGATGCTTGTAACATATATAAATGTATATAGAAGTATTGGCTGTATTGGCTGTGTGCTTGCCTTGGATGAAATTTGAATGATTAGCTTTTTCCTTGTGCTGTATGGAGTTCTTGTGTTATGTTCAGTCATAGCTTTCTACATTTTCTGCCTGCTTTTCTTCTTGTGATGCAACTCAGTTAGCAAGAACTAAATTAATGCAATTCTGATTCACAAAAAGCATTAGACTTTGTGAGTTTCCAAGGATTAGTCTCTGACTTTTCTGTTTCACATCTCTGATTGCATATTTCTTTGGTCATGATCATTATTTCTTTGGTCTTTTAATCGTATTAGACATTGATTTTCTGTGCCATGATTTGCAAGAAGGAAGATATCTTGCCGAACTATGATTTCCAGCCCATCCGTCCCATCACTGGAGCCTCTTCGCAATCCCCAAGTTTTGATGCTACACCTAATCTCGGAGGTGGAGGAGGATCCACTAGGGCTTGGAACTCCCAAGAGTCCAAGTCCAACACCAATACTCCCATCAGAGTAATTAACCCCTCTCTCAGAATCTCATTCTTCATGGTGCTAGTTTCTTAGTTCTATATGCAGTGAGATTTTGCATAATCCGTTTTGCTATTAACTTAATCGAAAATTTGTATGTTATGCTTCTGGAAGTTGCAATTAAATGTTTAGAACTAGAGAACTGTACTGAATTTTCCTGAGGGCAGTGTGTGAACGAGCATGATAATGTTTTTTAGAGTATTAATATTTACCATGGTGGATTTTTACACATGTTATTGTTTGAGAGTAGGCTGACTGAAGATTATGCTTTTGAGAGTATTAATATTTACCATGGTGGATTTTTACACATGTTTGTAAAAATTTGAAAAGGTACAGACCAAAAATCATAGGGCCTTATGGTGATTGTTCTACCCTCTTTATATTCCTTTTTCAAATATGGCTATGCGTGCTAGACTTTAAGTAGACGTCGTTGATACTTAACCTTATGAGGTTGGCATTTGTCTCACTTCCACTAGATGGTGATAGTGTTTCCATTTTTTTGTTTTATACAGAATTATGGTTCTGTGGATTCCTTCAAACGTTCAAAAGATGTTGTGGAGAAGGACCGAAATGTTCCTGATGCTACAATCATATCAGAGATTGACCACACCATGAAGAAGTATGCTGATAATTTACTTCAAGTTATGGAAGGTATTAGTGCACGACTAACACAACTTGAGAGCAGAACCCGCCACCTTGAGAATTATGTTGATGATTTGAAGGTATCTGTGGGAAACAATCATGGAAATGCTGATGGAAAGATGAGACAAATGGAGACTATTCTTAGAGATGTATGTTGCCACTTTACCTTCTTATTCCTGTGGATTTGTTTTGGCTGCCTTTGGCATTTTAGTAAAACAAATGACTATGAACTCTTTTATTTTTTTAATTACTGTGTTAATGCTGCCTTTTCATTTTCTCTGATTTATTTGGTTTTTGTTAACATCATGCACAGGTGCAAACAGGTGTTCAGGATTTGAAGGATAAGCAATCAATAGTAGAGGCTCAGAAACCAATCTAGCTGATGTCTTTAAGATTATGGAATGCTTTCTTTCAGGCTGGTAAATATGCAAAGGAGATGACACAACAGAAACCAATCTAGCTAAAAGAGAGGTAACAATTCTGAAGCTTAAAACTTTTGTCTAGATGCATGGTTTTAGGGATTGATTTCTATGACTCTCCCAACAGGTTTCTGTTCTTGAAAATGTGTATTGGAAGCAACTTGGAATTATTGCTACTGAGTGGCTCATAATACTTGGATTGCAGATTGCCAAGGTCTCTTCTTTCCTTCTTTCCCTTTTTTTTTTCTTTTGGAATCTCCTCTTAACGTTTATGCATTAAGAAATCAATTTATGTTTTCTTTTGGATTGCAGATTACGGCTTGTTTTTTTTGCTGATCCCCAAAAAAACTGCTCTTATAGAAATTGATTTAATTTATGTAGAAGTAAAAGTATTGCTGCCTGATTTTGGAGGTTGTGCATATTGAACAGGGAGAGGTATGAAGTGGTTTCAAAGATCTGGCATACACAGAGGTAAAGAAGATGAATTTTCTCTTACGAATTATTGAGATAGAATGATATTGTTCATGTTGTTGAGATGGTTAAGTGGTATATGTGAAATTTACCTGGTCTAGAAGCATAACAATACTTTAAGTTTTAATTTGCAGATATATACTGTAATGGTTCCTATATTCACATGATGCATAATTACATATTCGTTATAAACTCAAAAAGAGTGACCATCCTTGACTTTGTCCTATGAAATGTTCTATCATATATATATTGTTTCTGTTAGTTGAAGCTCTCTTTGTTCGAGGCATTTAGGCTTGGTATAATCAGTAGTTGAGTAGATAAAAGGTACTTAGATAAGAAATTTCTGTGAATAATATAGTGCATGCTTTGTGCATATAACTTTCATATTTAATTTGCTGCATTTCCTTATTGCAGTGGGGAACGAGGTCAAATTTGGTTTACACAGACAAGGATATTGATGAGATCCGAGCGGAATGGGCTAAGCATGTTTTGAAGTTCCTAGAAAATTAAGTATCAGCCTATATAAATGCTTTTGTTTCTGGTAGGTTATGAGCAGTAATAGTGTCTACGAACTGCTTTTGTGCATTTTGACAGAACTGATGGAAAGTGTTGAACAAATGCATGCAGTTGATGGAAAGTGTTGAACAAATGCATGCAGTTGCTGTAACTACTCTATGGATGCTACTAGGTTTTTGTCTTAGTTAGATTAGGATCCGTGCAACAATGGCAGTAATTAAAATCAGTTAATGTAAAGGCTAGCATGCTAGCTAGTTTAGTATTATGCTACTGATGGAAATGTATTTTGGTGGGTTAATTTATGCAATGAGGAATTTGCTGATTTCAGATCTTATAATTAATCTGCCTTTTTGATGACTACTGTACAGAATGAAGTTCAATTCACTATCAAACAACATAAATACTTCTAACAGACAACATAAAACTGAAGTTCAATTGATTATCAAACAACAGAAACGCGAAGTTTTATTTTCTATCAGACAACATAAAAACTTAAAACTGTGGTTGGAATACAAGACAGACGACGTCAAAATAAAGTCTTACAACTATTTAGACGACAGATGAGCATAATTTACCCAAGTATAAGTAATTTACAAACAACAATTAAATGTCGTTAAAAATGCATTCAAACAATAGATTGTCAAACAAGTCTTTATTTTGGTAACTTCAGACAACATATATATGTGTTCTTATTTGTTTTCAGACGACAGAGGTTTTATTAAAACTGTAGTTTGTACCTCATTTCAACAACATTAATATGTCGTTGTATGTGATTAATAACTACAGAAAGTTCCAAATCCTTCAAAGTTGGGTTGTTCAGACGACAGAGCCTTACGAAACTTATGTTGTCTGAGTGAGAACAGACGACAGAGGATATCTGTCGTCTGATGCCATAAGAGATGACAGCTGGATAGACTACAGATAATTTGCATATCAGACGACAGATATCATCTGTCGTCTGAAGCTATTATTGGCATAGTGAATACACCCCTCACGCAAATATACTACTAGCCACACCCCTAGCACACTAAATATTTTTTATTTATTTATGCAATTCAGCAAGAAGTATAATAATGATTTGCTCAAAGGGCTAACTGAAGAAGTCATTACATAAAGCACACTACACTAATACACCCCTCACACAAGTATACTACTAAGCACACCCCTACCACACTAACTTTTTCTTATTTAGTGCAAAAACGATACTTATTAACTCCGAATCAAATAAATGACCAACAAAGCTACTAGTATCTTGTTGATCTTTACCCCTAAAAAAAAAAAAAGTACAGGCCCATCATCTTTTTTTACAAAAAGATAAAGACCCAAAACTAAAATAAAAAATAAAAACAAAAGGACTATGACTTGATATATATTTACGCAAGCGTACGTATCATTGTCAAGATAGAAAATATCATGCCAAAAATTATCGTATTATGGGGATTAGTCGTTAACCCATAATCCTTTAGTAATTAGAAATAAAGACACTTAGCAAACAAAATAAAAATAAATAAAAATACTATTCTAGGGTACAAAAGTCTTACATATTTACGCAAGCGTACGTATCAGACGACATGGACCCAAAGCTTAGCCCAAATAATTCCTAATTCTATCTTGGACCCCAAGAAGCCCAATATGGAAAAACTCTAGCCTACCCGGCTGCCACACTACACTATCTCATCTTTTATGGGTATAGCCTGCTATCACCCCCTAAGTAGTTGTTGTCGTCTCTGGAGAAGCCGTTGCTGCCACCGTGGAGGCCGCCGTTGCCCGAGCAAATCCACAACCTCAACCAGGAGCAATGGTCAGCAATCAAGCTTGAACCAGAGCAGACCAACACTGCCGATCCCGAACATAACCAATCTGACATCACACCAACGGACCCGGAGTGATCACTATCTGATTTTCAAAAGCAGAAAACAATTCGGCGTCGTAGTCATCATCAACAACCTATGGATCTGATCAGAAATGCCATGTCTGATTCAATCTTGACCAACCCAGGACTTGATCGCCTCTCCTCCACCACCTGATGCCTTCCCCACAAACGAGAACCCATCTCTAACATCACCGCCAAGTCTAGCTAGTCGTAGTACCCACATCAACAACGTCCCCAATCTCGAAACCACCACAAAACCAACACTACCCAGGGCAACGAATATGAGAATAAGTAGCCTAAGATTTGTCATAGCCACCATTGACGAGCAATAAAGAAAATACGAGAAGCCACCGCCCTAAGGAGGAGGTCTCTCAAACCCTAGCAGAGCACTAGGTCAGAGAAAAAAAATTAAAAGATGATTTAGTATTATAATTTGGGGAGAACTTCTAATGAGGACCAGTAAAATGAGGACTTTCTAACCAATAATTTAGGAGAACAACTTTTCGACCACATTACCACAAATCAACCATTAGATGGTTATGTATGCATTAGTAGACTTAAAGTACCAAATTAGATCAAATCAATGAAAGAACTAAATTTATCAACTTGAACCGTTCATGTTCATAAATGATAAATCACGATTATGAATGCCGTAACGATTTCAATTTGGTTGAAAATTTGCCAAAATGATCTACACATGAATATCTAAACATGTAAAGGTTGATTTGTGAAAATGTGATCGAAAAATGGATCTCAAATTAAATTCCTTATTTTAGTGATTTTCATTAAAACTCTCCCTTATAAGTTGTTTCACCTCATTTTTTATTTTCCCCATCTATTTATTTAAAAAGATAACTAGAGATTTTTTTTCTTACATTACAAAGCGCTCTTCTTATTTTTGGTTTCCAAAGAAATTCTGTTATATACGATAAAATTTAATAAATAATAACATGCATATAGAATGAGCCTCCCAACTTGATTAGTTCCATACTTCATTATTCAACCAAAAAAAAAAAAAATCTGTTACATTGCCTTGAATGGAACCCAGTTGAATAGCTTCATCATAATTCTATAAAGCTCAATACACTAGGCCAAAAATTCAATCAGACAGCACATATCAGACGATAGCAAACATTTTAACTGTCGTCTGAAATAATCAGACGACAGCAAAAAAATTTCTGTCGTCTGAATTTCTGAATCCAACGACAGTTATTACTTTGCTCTTGTGCAAATACCTTTCAGACAATGGTCGATATTATGATGTTGTCTGAATGGATCAATTCAGACAACAGTTATTATTTCATAGTTGTCCAAGGTTTATTCAGACAATGGTTGGTTTTTGATGTTGTCTGATTGTTCAATCACACAACTGTTATTAGTTGTCTGTTGTGCAATAACCTTTAAGTCAATGGTTGCCAAAAGATGTTGTCTGATTTCTGTTTTCACACAACTGTTTTTATTCGTCTGTTGTCTCATTATCTTCAGACAATACACACTAACTGATGTTGTCTGAATTTAGTTTTTTTTTTCCCTCTCCCGATACAATATATCTAGGGTTAGATATATGACTTTTAACACTTTGACAAAATCAAAAATCAAACTATTTCCCTCTCCAAAACACCGGAACTCCCGCCTCTCTCTCTCTCTCTCAAAATCACTTTCAATCTCATCGGCCCTCAGTCCACAGCCCTCAGCGCTAAGACCTCCTCTCTCTATCTCTCTCTCTCTTAGATAGACCGTACTCTCAGCCATCTCTCTCCCACCGCAGTGATCGCCAGTCGACCACTGCCGCAGTGACCACCAATGGTCGCGAATCAGTCGTGACTCCTCTCCAATACTATTCCTCTCCGATTCGGCAGCGAAGTAGTTCTACCTATCTCCAAACGTACGGTCTCATTCAGATTCAGTTCTTCCTTTTTTTTTTTTTTTATTGGGTTTCTGAATTGATTGATACCTGTTGAAATTATTTGGGTTTCTTGACTGGTTTTTTGAAAGGGAAATTCTAGTGTACTGGTGGGTATCTCATACCCACATTTACAAAAGTGAGAACAAATTTTGTTATCAAAGTTGTAATTTGAGTCCTACTTTGTGTAATCTTAGTTCTAATAATGGTAATTACACCTCTTACGACATTTTACAAGTTTTTGAACAAATTTGTTGTCAATGTTGTAATCTTAGTTCTAATAATGGTAATTACACCTCTTACGACATTTTTACAAGCTTTTGAACAAATTTGTTATCAATGTTGTAATTTTTGTTTAACTATATGTAAATAGTGTAAATGAATATGGTAACTTTTGTTCTCAATGTTGTAATTTTGGTTCAAATACTTGTAAATTTTTGTTCAAATAGTTGTAAATGAGGGTATCTCATACCCACCAGTACACTAGCTTGTCTCTATTTGAAATTGTCGTTTCTTATTGATTATGTTTCTGAAATTGATTGTTTGGGATAGTGTGTTTGATTCGAAGCAAAAAAGAAGAAAAATGCACTGTCTTGGTTGAGAGGGTAAAGCTGCTGGTGCAGTAGTTATTTTTGTGTTTTTTTTTTTTTTGGATAAGGGCTTAATTGAGTCTGGGTTTCGATGTTTGGAAGTGATGAAAGATGACTTGAAAACTTTTCTGTGATGGTAAATTTTTGTTCTTTTTTCTTGTACAAGTTGAAAAATACAAGGCTGCTAATCAAAAGACAATATTTACATTGGAAGAGGTATGTTTAGAGTCTTGCTACGTTACCTGTGTATATATGCCTATCCTTTCCTGCATTCACGTGAATTGTGGTTCAATTGAAACAAGCCATTTTGGTTTATGTTGTTGTCTTAGTTGCTGGAATTAATGAGACCATATATAATATTGATTCCTTAACGCTTTGACTGACTAATAAAAGTTGATTGTGGCAAAGGCTTTTTCTTTATTAATAAGAATCTGATGCAATTATTAATTGTAGACAATGAAAGATAATTATAATCCTGAATTGTTATGGTTACTATGTCTATGTTTGTGTTGCCAGTGTGATATCAGCTTCCTAGACGTTACAAGTTTACAATTATAAGCAGTGCTGCCATTAAAGGTGTGATTACCTTTGTATAGTATCTGGATTTGAAGAATTAATGATCTTTAAAGGTCGTGGCTTAGGCTCTGCATTTGGGAAAACATGGCCAATGTATCTCGGTTATTTTCTGTTCTTTTCATGCAGCATCTATAATATTTGTTGCTGTCGGACCCTGATCTTAGTAACCAGTTATGAGACATGTCAAAATTGTTAACATCATACTTGAAATTGGTTTTGCAAAAAAAGAAAAGAAAAGAAAAAACTCTGTTGCAAATGATAGAAGAATTAATAGTGAGTACTAATTAAAGGGTGTGGCTTATCTCTATGTTCCATTGATCTTTAGCCTTCGGCCTTGCAATTTGGAAAAGGTGGAATGGTTATTTTAGATGTGTGATGTCCTGATAGTCCAGGAGGCAGTGTTGAAACTGAAGGTATTTTTACTTCCTTGTTATGCTTTGCTTTCATACTTTTGTATTGAATCTGAAAATGGAGAACTAACTACCTTAAAGCTTATGGCTTTCTCTATTATATCAGGAGCATTACATTAATCATCAAAAACACTTGGTTTCTGTGGCAAAATATAGCACATGACCAAAGAGTGTTACACCTTGAATGATAAGAATTGCCCTTACTGCCATGTAAGATCATTTCTCTTCCATATCTATCAATTGCTAAGTTTTGTTAAAAGCATGTACTTGGTGCTGATTAATTCATGTCAAAGAAAATTAAACATAGTGTTAAAAATGAATAAATAATAGCATTCTAGTTCCAATTGGTCTTTACCCTTAGCCCTGGAATTTTTATGCTACGTTGCAGGGCCAGATTTGGAAATGGCAGAAACGAAGTTCCCATTTTATAGTGACTACTGATCAATAGTTTCATATATAATATGATACTTGAGACAAATGAAGTGCTACATACCCATGTCACTTTTCATTTTTTGTCTAATAATTGGGATGGCTATGGCAATTACAATGGTGCCAGAGTGAAAAGGGCGAAGATTGGCCCAAGATATGATATGCCAAATCAAAATCATTCAATTCCCTCTCAGGTAATTTTCTGCAAAATCTAGTGCCCTGTTGTCATTGTTAATCAAATATTGATTATGTATGTGCTTGTACTGGAGGTAAGCATGGTCCCATGGCTGACCAACAGGGGAACATTTTTGATTTTAGAGTGCCATTGCTTATGTCGTTTTGAATTAGTGTCTTGTAACTTGGCCAGCATGCTCTGTTTCTTTTCCAAATGTAGTGAATTTCTATGCCAGTGCTTTGCTAATGTTTGGCTGAAGATAAACAATGGAGGTACTAGCATTGAATTTCTACTTTCCACTTTTATGTGCCAACTTCTGGATCCTCTTTTGATCAAAGGCTCAAAGCATCTCTGGTTGTTATGCAATACTGCCAGCCTGCAACTGAAGGTATTTCCATTTTGAAGTCATTTTGCATATAATCTGAAAGTGAAGAATGACCTTAAGGGCCAACTTGTCTACTGTCTCAGGAGCAATAAAGTAATTGGCAATAACTTCAGAGTTATGTGGGGGAAAAACATATGGCATATGGCTAACAGTATTGCATCTTCATATGGTCCCGTGAGATTCTTAATTTCCAGTTTCCAGGTCATCAGTTGCATATATTTACTTCTAATTATGGATGTAGGTTGTGGAGAGCACCTGTGGATTCACTTACTCTTACAATAGTAGACATGCTCAGTGAATAAGTTAAAGTAAATCAAAGCAGGTCCTGAGCCTTTGTTCTCTGTTAATTATATGCAGCATCTCAGCAAGGAAAATTTCTATTCTAGGTCAACTTTAGGCTGTTGTTGATGCTGCTTCTGCTAGCATCCTCATTATCACCACAAAGTGTTCTTCAAGACTTGGTTGGTTTCAACATGTCACTAAATGTTGTTAGAAAACTAGTTCTGTTGATGTAATGACTTTATTGGATATATGGATGAATGTATCGGATTTTTACATGAATGAATGTGTTTTGGATGTGATGTCATTTTGAATGTATATCAGACTATTCAATCTAGCTAAAAACTATTGTGCAATAATTGATCATCACAAAATTCCTAACAAAAACTGTTGTATGAGCCATCTAACTATAATACTATAAAGACAAAGAATGAGAAAGTCATTGTCCAGCAAAACAACAAACAACAGTTTTTTGAAGAAATCTATAGTATCAATAATGGATAGACAATGAGATTTGCAAGTACATATTGTCTGAACAAGCCTTCAGACAACAGCAAGCATATAAGCCCCTGTTGCCTGGCACAGCATTCAGACAACAGTAAGTATATAAGTCGCTGTTGTTCTTCTTGGTATTCAGACAACAGACAGGATAGTAGCTGCTGTTGTACTAACCTTTATCAGACGACAGTTTTCTGGTATTGTCTGATTATGTATCAGACATCATTGAGATAGACAACAGCAGCCTCTATTATCAGATGACAGTGAAAAACTGTCGTCTGATTGAATTATTGGCCTAGTGATACTTAATATTATGCCTAGGAGGTGGGACCCACATAATAAAAATCGTCCTGTTTATGAAACAGTCTAAAGATTAAATTTTTTTTGTAAATTCTTTTTGTAAACTTCAGAACATCTTGAAATCCTAATTGCATGGTTCCGAAAATATTGGTCATAACTCTCACCAGCTACTATGAGGAAGTAAAGAGACTAAGTAAGAGCAAGTTTACCCGTTGGGTCACTAGGTCATATACTATTCACTATTTTTTTCCACCCTTTGGGTCAATTTTGTGATTTACAAACTGACTTGGTCAGTTTTTTAAGTTTACCCGTTGGGTCACCAGGTTAGTTTGTAGGTCACGAAACTAACCCAGAAAGTGACCCAAGTCAGTTTAGAAACTGCGCTAGTGACCCAGAAGGTAGAAATTTTAAAAAAAAAAAAAAAAAATAGTGAATAGTAACTGACTCAATGACCCAACGGGTGAACTTGCTCTAAAGGAAAAGTTGGTGAAACTAGGGCTGGGCACAGTCCCAGACCGGCACTATATTTACAGGGACCAGGACCGAACCCGACATATTCGGGCCGGGCCCAAAACGTGATATCCATACTTTGGGACCGGAGTACACCCGAACCGAAATTTTTCGGGTCAGGTTTCCGAGCTTTCGGGCCTAAACACGCCATAGAAAAGAGAGGACGAGGAGGAGACTCAGTGCCTCAGTCCGACGGAGACCATGGTCAGATTGCAATTGGAAGTGAGAGGAGACCATGGTTGAGAGGAGAAGCGAGACAGAGAGGACGAGGAAGAGACCTCAGTGTTTCGGACCTCGACACCACCACCGCCGCGAGCCCGATCTATCGGATCCAGCCTTCGTCACTCCTCATTGCTTATTGGATCTATCGAGGGATCGAGGGATGCTTGAGGATGTTTGGATAGAGGAGATTCAGAGAGATTGATTTTCGAACTAATGAAGGTTGGAATTGGGTTTTCAAACTGATGAAGGCTGGGATTGGGGTCGCTCGGATTTGATCGTAGACGTTGATTTCGTGGCAGGAGGCGTTGTAGAGGCGGTTGTGGTGGACGGTGAGGTAGGTGAGGGATCTTTCGATCTGGGTTGAAGAAGATGAATGGTTTGAATTGGTTTTCCGGTGAAAGATTTGATCTTTGTTTTTGGTTTTCATCGGTAAAAATGGACGGATTGAGAAAAGGGAATAATAGAGAGAGAGAGAGAGAGAGAGAGAGAGAGAGAGAGAGAGAGAGAGAGAGAGAGAGAGAGAGAGAGAGAGAGAGAGAGAGAGAGAGAGAGAGAGAGAGAAGAAATGGAAGACCCGAGAAGGTGAGAACACATAGAATATCCCATAAAAATGGAATAAAAATATAATAATTAATTAGTTCGGGCCCACCGGGCTTTGAAATATCCCAAAACGTAGAACCGGGATCGAACCGGATCTGAAGTGGTTCGGACCGAACCGCCTTATTTTTTCAATTTTTTTGGTAGAAACCGGACCCGGACCGGCCGATTCGGATCGGTTCAGGCCGGTTTTTCGATTTTCCGGTTGTTTTTGCCCACCCCTAGGTGAAACTATCCGCAGTTCTTCTCTGACTACTAGTTGTCATCAGATTAAAAATATTAATTAATCCCCAAAAATATTAATTAATCCCCAGTTTGTGATCTTTAAGCTAGGCAAAGATATGTTCCCAATGCAGATTGCTTCAAGAATGTAAAGAAATGCTCGCAGGTACACAAAATAAGAAACAAGACTACAAGAGACCAAGTATAACACTTGATATTGTAGCAAATCAACAATACATATAGCCTTACATTGCATCTTGACTCTTGAGTATGGACCATTATTCATAACTTGGCCTAAAATAAATCCAAACCAAGGCACTTGCAAACCAATTAAGCCTAAAATGCCTTATTTTCCATTCAAACATTAGTCACTTTGTTTTCCAAATACTCCACGCATTTGTCCATGTATCTGTCATGGAGGTCCTTGTCTCCAAATAACCCACTGTACTCTTTGGCACCATCTCTGTAAGCCTTCCCCTCCTCATCCTTGACAACCAGACGCACTGACTCAGCCACCGTGTTCCTGGTAAACGATCCATTCTCTTCGTCTCTCGGTACCTCAATCCCAACCTTCTTGTCCCAAAACCTAGCATTAAGCCCTTGATCATATAAGACTGGAAACATGATAAGTGGACGTCCATAATGCAGACCTTCTATGACTGAACCCCAACCACAGTGAGTCAAGAAACCGCCAATCGACTCGTGGGACAATATTTTGAGCTGAGGAGCCCAAGTTGTCCAGACAACGCCACGACCATTTGTTCGGTCCACAAACCCATCCGGTAACTTCACCGAGTCACCATCCTCACTATGTGGTGATTTCCTCAATGCCCAAAAGAAAGGCAACCCAGAAAGCTCTAACCCAAGAGCCAATTCCGAGAATTCTTCTTGACTTGGATTAACCTCACTTCCAAATGCCACATAAACCACAGTCCCCTTCTCCTGCTTATCCAACCACTCGGCGATTCTAGGGTCTTCTTGATCTTCACTCCTCTGTTGTTGTAACTGCGGTGGGAGCAGACCGGCCGGAAGCACTACAGGTTTTTGGTGGAGGTCTTGGAGCAAATCAAGCCACTCCCCTTCGATCTCTCTACAGGTTCGAATAAAATAGACCTGACAGCCTTGAATAGTTGAGGTCATACGAACCCAATCGTTAACCCCGGAATCAGAGTCAGAAGCAAACTTTGGTTTCACAGCATGGAACATTCTCTTGGTCTCGAAAGGCTTCATAAACTGTTTCGAAGGAAAGGGAATCCATTGGGGAGTGACAGTGAATTGATTGGGCAGTTTTCTAAGACCATAGCGGTTTATTTGGTCCGGTGATGTTGGTCCAAAGAAACATAGAGCTGAGGCGTTGAGAATACTGAACTGGGCTCGTGAGATGCCTAGTTTGATAGCTAGTGCTGGTAGCCAGTAAGGGGTAAAGTCGTTAATAATCCAATCCGGAGTGTGAGTCTCGAGGAAGTTGGAAATACCAGCTTCAAGTCCATCGTGAGCTATTTTGAGGTAAGGGATTAGGTCAACTGTTACATCCATGGTGGCCTCTGCGTTTTCAGGAAGGTTTTCGACGTGGGAAAGTGGGATTTGGACCAAATCGATCGAAGATGCTAAGTTTTGAGGGATTTTTGGGAGGCGTTGGATGTTTCTTGGGGTTGATATGAAGGAGACACGATGACCTCTTTGAGCAATGTGTTTGGCAAACTCGAGAAATGGGATTATGTGACCAAAAGCTAGCCATGGAAAGAAGGCTATGTGAAGCTTCTTGGACTCTGTCTCAAAGCTCATGTTGATGAAAATACAGTGAAGAGACCCGAGCTAATTAGTTAAGAAAGAATTCGATCTACTTGTCTATGCTTCTAACTTTCCTATCTCCTCCTACTTTATATTGTAAATGTTTCTGATAAAATAATTGTACATTGCAACTATATGCCTTTGTCCAGAGGCTATCATATGAATCATTATACGACTTGAAGTTTTATATTTTAATTGGATGGTCTGCTCTGAGGACACGGCAGCAATGCTTGTCTTCTTCATCAATAAGAATTTCTGTCAACCTAATTATCAGGTAATTTGTATAAATCCTTAGCTTTTCTCTGCTTCATGCGTCTACCAGTAGAAAAATAGTAGTTGGACTTGCAATAAATTTCGTCCTAAAATTGAAGAAAATTCTACACGGTACCAAAATTTTGTTGGAATATATGATCATATATTGTTCAAGTTTTTATTGTTCATGATAGTGTATGACGGACAACATTGTCAAAAAAACTGATCGATATGGCAACACTATTACAAAAAGGGCTTAAGGGAACATATGCTTATTTGTTCACGGGACAACATTGTAGAGAAAACTGATTGATATGACAATTAACCTCCAGGAAATTGAACTTAGAGCTTCCAGTATAGTTCTACTAATTTTTTATACAAAGGTAGGTTATTGGCTGTCTCTAACTTTTGGTTTTTCCTGGATAAGTACAAGAGGGTACGTGTTGCTGGTTCCCAAACGTAGGAGAGAAATACATAACATAAAAGCCAAAAATAAAGGACAGCACTTGTAATTATTGAAATTGGCTCATTGTTTTTGGAAAAGATAATTTGTGTTTACAAAAGAAATTTTCTGGGGTCGTACAGCGAGATCGCCGGCCAAATGGTTAGTGAGATTCTGCTAGCTACGTTTTATGATATTGCTTTAGACATGCAAGTTTGATACGGCAGATATTATACCATTAACATCATATTTGCAGTGGCTCTGCCACTAGGAGGCCTGCAGTGGCCCTTGCGGCTTATTTGCAGATTTTTTGTCACAAATTTCTATCGGCACACTCCCTACAGTAAAACCCTTATAAATGAATAATGTTGGGCTACAAATTATTACTTTGGAGGAGTTATTATATTATCAATAAATGAATAATTTATTCATTATAGATAAATGAATATTTATTATTTTATAGATAGATGATCAAGATCCAGAAGACAGTCGTGCTCTACTAGATCGATGTTTCTTCAAAAGATGTATTTCATGCAGTGATAACTGTTTCTGGTGGCTTTCTCCGGGTACCTCACACAGAATGCTATACCACCTGGGGTACCGATCCAACTCCCAAATCCTGTACCAAGAACACAGCGTTAGAGGGGTAAACCGTACCGGACGGTTTACGTCTCTCCGATGCCTGAGTAAGATACAATTATATAAATGAATTATATATATAGTGGACAAAGGAGTTATCACCCGTAAAAGGTGGTTGTGCTGATGCCTTAGTACTCAAGCATGGGAAGGGAGTTTATCCCATCTTCGATGTGGGACGCATATTGTCCCTTTGTAGCTATATCAGCCTTCTAGCATGTATTTAGGTGGACTGTGCTGATCAGGTTTGGACCCTTTTGTGCCCAGGGTGCCGTCCCAGATGCGAACCACCATGGTGGGATGTGAACCCAGCCCGTGGCCTGGTACCTGGGTCTTCCTACGGGCCCCAGTTGATGGTGCCAAATCTAGTGAACTACCAACTAGTATGTACAAGTCCCCTAAGTTCCCGTTCAAGATATTTCTTGGGTGGGGAATTGATATTTTTGGTCACAAGGTTTGGCACAGATGTGCCTGTAGGGAGTCCCCCAAGTGCACATGCAAGGGATGTCTTGAGCGGGTTACATTGCAGGTAGCTAATCTACAGTGCTCCCAATTTAACCTGTAGGGTTGGAGATAACCTCTGGTACGGTTGGAGCCTTGAGCCTCCGGTATCTGATAGGGGTGAAGGAGGGCATGAGCCTCTGGTACCCGATAGGGTTGAGGGAGGGCTTGAGCCTCTGGTACCCGATGGGGTTGAAGGAGGGCTTGAGCCTCTGGTACCCGATGGGGTTGAGGGAGGGCTTGAGCCTCCGGTACCCGATGGGGTTGAGGGAGGGCTTGAGCCTCCGGTACCCGATGGGGTTGAGGGAGGGCTTGGGCCTCCGGTACCAGATGAGGTTGAAGGAGGGCTTGAGCCTCCGGTACCCGATGGGGTTGAAGGAAGGCTTGTTCCTCTGGTACCCGATGGGGTTGAGCTCAAACTCATATGCCTAGCAGAGTAGATAGGCTCTAGGGGCTCGTGTACCCGATGAGACTAGTGGGCCTCTGATCCAGGTGGGATTGAGATCGTGATGTCTCCTACCCGATAGGGTATTCCTAACCTTGGGCCTTTGGTATCCGGTAGGGTTGTTCGTGCATGTCAGCCACGTGGAGCTTAAAGAGTGGTGGTGCAATAAATGCCCGTCCCATCGACGGACGGTTTTGAGGCGTGGATAGATGCGTGGGACACGTGTAGTGATCCTACGGTTGAAGGCCTTTCGTCTTCAACAGCTGTGATTTCTTGGAGATTGAATTTAAGAGGGAAACCGACTGTTTCCCTTCACTTTTCGCAGAAACTCTCAGAAAACTCTGCCGATTTGCAGTGAGGAGGCGAAAAATCAAGGGGAGAAGTGCTGGTATTTCTGGAGTGGGCGATCGATCGACTGTTGAAAGAAAGGTAAGAATCCTCGTCGCCCTTGTTTGTGAGATTTGATTGCTTGTTTCCTCGCTTTTTTCTGGTATGGATGTTTTTTGGTTTTCAGTTTACCTCTGGCTAGGTTTGTGTAATGAAAAGGAATAGGAATAGGAACAATGCTGGTGTGGGTTTTTGTAGGTAGTGACTGAGGGAAACACTCGGTTTTTCTAGGGTTTTACTTTTCTATAGCTTTTTGGGTTTGGTTAGTGTTTCTGGGTTTTGTTTGATTTTGTGGGTTTTGGAAGTGGGGAGTGATCCGCACTTCAACTAAGTCGTAGATCTAGACTCAGGCTAACCCTTGTGTTTCTGATTCCAGATAGCGAATTTGAGGCCCAGGTTGAAATAGTTCTAGGATGGAATCAGAAACCAAGGCTGGGGATGCGGGGTCGTCGTATTAGTTTTCCGCGAGACAAGCGGAAGCGGATATTGACCGGTACCTGGCTCGAAGTAGTACCCGTGTGGAATTAGCGGAGAATACCGGATCCTCGACTGGGGTGTTCTCGGAGAGTAGCTAGAGTACCGACGGAGGTGAGAGCGAGGATGACTCTGTGGAGGCGCAAGTAGTCACGGTGGCTATTCCCGAGGGCATACCTAAACCTAGGTATACGCTGGTGGACGGAACTGTTTGCGACGAGCCCGGAAGAAGTATGACCATGAAGGAGATCATCACGATGAGATTGAAGTGGGGAATACCGGACGAGGTAGCACTTAGGCCTTTGAAGGCTGGGGAGATGGCTGCGAATCCTCGTCCAGGATGGGTGGCGCTACATGAGAACCAACTCCACCAAGGGTTATCATTACCGCTGCCCCGGTGCCTACAGTATCTCCTGCGGATGCTGAACCTATCACCGGGGCAGTTGACTCCGAATGCCTGGCGGCAAATTTTGAGTATGATGGCCATGTGGGACTTGTGCCAGCAAGGGTGGCCCACCGTTAACGAGTTCCGAGTCGTGTACCGGGTCTTATACTCGAGGAAACAATCTTGTCAAGGTACCGTGACGTTCGCTGCTTGGGACTACGAGCCCCTAGTTACCGATATGCCCACTTCTCAAACCAAGAGGTGGAGAAATAAAGTGTTTCTTGCTGGAGGACATTGGCAGATTAGGAATAAGAAATGGCACTTAACGAGAACGTTTCAGGCCATCGGGGACCAGTCTTACTCGTTGTCCGAGGTTGAAAGAAAACGGATAGCCCGGGTATACGCTGTATGGAGCGAAGAAGAAAGAAGCTCCTATAGGTTCATTCAGTACTCCATACTAGATAGGCTAGGCCTAGGGAGACTCCCCGGTGAGGCTGGTTTTCAGTGAATATATACAGTTGTTTTTTTTTTTTTTTTTTTTGTAGCTGAATATTGACTTTCCGCATTGTTTGCAATGAAAGTGCCGAAGAGGAAACCCCGGAAAGGTAAGGAAGAAGACAGGATGAACGACAACAAGTTGATGGACATGCTTATGAGCCAAGGAGAGGACGCGCTTCACATTGACGTTGACCTGGGGTCGAAAGCTATGGGTCGCTCGATTGAAGAATTTCTTCTCGAGATGCCTGATGAAGGGTACGATAACCCTGACCCTAACGCCCCCATCACCCTAAGCGAGCAGCCTACTGCCGGGGACGTGGTTACGATTGCTGATCCTGGGAGAGAAAAGGCGTCGGTATCTGGCTCTGTCTCTTCCCGCTCTGCTGGGTCAGGTGGAAGCGAGGAGGTCCTGCTTCCAGGCGAGAAGAAGAGGTTCCATAGGCATCGCCATTGGAGTGGGGATAAGCATGAGGTCACCTACACCAGTCGAGATATGACAGGGACGGTACCCAAGAGGCAGAAGAAAAGTCATCCGGGACCAGAGCTGTCTCCCTCACTTGGGATGCTATCTCCGGCCATCCTGTTAGTCCCCAAGAAGCCCATAAAACAACTGCTGAGCGAGTACAGGGTTGATGATGAGAAGTTCGTATGGTCTATGCTGGCCGACCTGAAGGACATAGACCTGGACCGGGTACGGGCGAAGGACAACACTCCCCAAGAGAATCGGCGCATGGCCCGGGAATCAATGATGCGGGTACTGGTCTTTCTATATTTTTAAATTACTTGCCTACTGTCATCACCATTCGTGTGTACTAACGTGGTGTTACAGGCATTATTCAACGTGTACGCGATTGACGCGAGTGAGGAAGATACGCACTTGAAGGAAGAGGTTAGCAGTCTCTCCGGGCAAGTGAAGTATCTGCATGGGGAGAAGGCAAAACTGGAGAAGGAGCGGGACTCCTTGAAGGGGAAGGTGGAGTCCTTAACTCCCATGGTGACCGAGCTGGAGGCAGCAAAGAAAAGGGTCGCGGAGCTCGAAGGTTCCCAAGAGCTTGTCGATATGCTTCTTGCCGCTCAGGATAAAGCCGTGATTACCAACTACAAGGAGTGGGTGGCGGCCGGGTACACAGACGAAGCCAAATTCAGGCGGGAGCTGCTGGAAAAGAAGAAGAAAGAGCAAGAGGCCAAGCAGAAGGGACAGGGAAGCCAGAGTGCGAGACCTGAAGAAGGGGCAACTGGTGGCCCTTCCGATGGTGATAGTTAGGAAGTTTGCCTTCCGGGGCCTTATTTTGTTGTACCCATTTTTTGAACAATGGCTTCGAGCCAGTATTGGGGTTGGGCCTTAATTAAATTCATTTGCCTCCAAGTATGGGGCTGCTATATATATATATATATTGAATGGAAATGTTAAAAGGGATTAAAATTGCTTGTATTTTACGCCTTACCGAAGCGTGTATGTTTAAATTACTCATTACCGAAATAAAGTAACTAACAATATAGCTTAGTTGTCCGGTACGTCCGGTTACTAAGGCCAAATGTAAGCAATGGTCTGAATAATCCATTTTTCCATTCAAAACAACGCTAGTGGCTTACAAAATGAGTACCCGATGGGTAGCTTGCCATAGCTGGATGATCAAAAGCTAAGGTAAGATGCTCCAGGGGCTACTTGTAATAGTACCGGAGGCGCTGTGTATTCCATGGATGTCGTGAAACGACCCCGTCCATGTCCCGGATGTAAAAGGTCGTGGGACCTACCTCCTCGACGATCTCGTAAGGGCCTGTCCAAGAGGGATCCAGTCCCCGGGGCTCTGGGTAAACCGGTTTCATGACCCAGTCCCCCAACTTCAGTGTCCAGGATTGTACCTTGGCATCGTAATAACGAGCTATTCTCCTCTTGTTTGCGAGGTTATGCATGTGCGCCACATCCCTTCGTTCTTCAAGCAAATCAGCATCGAGCTGTAGGCCCTCCACGTTGGTATCCGCGTCGAAGTACTCGATCCTAGGACTCTGGATTTGCATTTCAATAGGGAGAACCGCCTGAGACCCAAAATCCATACAGAAAGGGGTCTTTTCGGTGGCCTCCGTCGCCGTGGTCCTGATAGCCCACAACACCTTCGGGATCTTAGAAGCCCAAAGACCCTTGGCTTCATCGAGCTTCTTCTTCAGTATCTTCTTGATTATCTTGGTGACAGCCTCGACTTGACCGTTGGTCTGGGGTGAGCCGGGGATGCATAGAGGATTCTAGTGCCCAGGTTCTCGGTGTAAGCCCTTAGTTCATCATTGTCAAACTGGGTCCCATTGTCCGTGACTATGGTGTCCGGGACTCCAAACCTACAGTAAATGTTTTTACACAGGAAGTTCTTCACTTTTTCTGTAGTGATAGCGACGAGAGGTTCTGCTTCTACCCACTTTGTTTGGTAGTCAACAGCTACAATGGCATACTTGAATTGTCCCATCGCTGTAGGAAGCTTACCGATCAAATCTAAGCCCCATTGGCAGAAAGGCCAGGGCGCGAGAAGTATGGAGAGCGCAATAGACCGTGCCCTTGGAATGTTTGCATACATTTGGCATTTGTGGCAAGAGTTTGATATTGTTTGAGCCAGGGCCGACATGGTTGGCCAGAAGTATCTAGCCCTTAGGGTCTTGTGTGTGATGCCCCAGAAATTCGTTATTATTTTCCGGGGATTTTCCGGAATCTAATTTGTGGTTATTGGACGGTTTCGTGGCTCGTAGATGAAGCGGAAGTGTTTCGGACGAATTTTTATTCGGAAAATATGACTTTAGGGGTGGCGCAAAGGTTGACTTTTGATAAGTTGAGATTCTCCGAAAACTTCCTTCACGAGAGTTGTAGAGCGCGTCGATACGAGTTCGTGGACATGTGGTATGCGTCAATCGGAGTTCGTATGAGAAAGTTATGGCTATTGGAAGAAGTTTCCATTTTAGTATAAATAGGGAATTTCCGGAAATATTTTCATAATTTCATATTTCCATTTCCGGAAGGTTTCCTTTCTCTCTCTTCTCTCTCGGCTGCTACCCTCAGAATCGAAGAAACCCGTCTGACCCGACCTGGACCCGGCCGACCCGACCTGGCTTTTCCGGCAAACTGCGGCGGTCTCCGGCGACGAAACTTTCCAGATAGGATCATCTCCTCCGTCTGGCCGTCCCTGTGGTGTCCTCTAGCACCGATTCTCGGTGGTGGCGGCGGTAGAAGGCGGCGCAGTTGGGTGTTTTCAGACCCGATCGGTTCTCCAATCTCCGACCTCGGCGGGGCTTCAAGCTGGGCTTGGGGAGCTCAGAGCAGCCTCCTTGATCGATCCTTGGTGGTTGTTTGGATCGATTCACGTAAAACTTGGTTCAACTCAGATTGGATTACTGTTCACGGCTTGTGAGGTAGTTTTCGACCCTTTATGCTTGTTTTCTGACTTCGATCTAGTTATGAAAGTTCACAAGCATGCTTAGATGAAGAACTTTGATGTTGGGAGTTTTGTGAAATATTGAGTTTTGGCCGGCGGCGGTGCCCCACTGCCTGTGGCGGTGTTCCGGCCATGTATGGGGCTGTTTCTGGTATTATATGTTTTCTACTTGTCGATACGAGCGTTTTGATATATAATACGCATATTTTGGAGTTCGTATGAAATTGTTATGATTTTTACGATTTCATACCGGTTGATTTATTCGATCCGTGAGGATTCGAGCGTCCGATCGACTTGTGGTTTGGTCATATCAATCGTGGACGTATTCCAGAGACTTTGGGAGGTCTCGGATGTGGTTTTGCCTCGATTGGCACCGCTTTGGGGGATTTTAGTTCAAAACAGGGGTTTCGGACTTAAATCGGTTGTGAATTGTTACTGAGTGGAAACCGTATGTGATTAGGTACTTGACGAAGTATTTTGGACGGTTGTTTTGGGGATTGGCTGCTTTGTTCTTGGTTGAAGACGCAGCGGGAGTTTCGAGGTGAGTAATCTCGCAAGGTTCATTTACGAACGGAATACCTTTATCGTTTTGAGAGTTATTTAGTAACTGTAAACTATAGTTGGTATTAGTAGGCATTCCTGAGCGGATGACTACGTATATATATATTTACGTGAAATATATATGTTTTGGTGGTTTGTGGATTTATGAAAACAATAGGCATGAGTGATGCGTTTTATTGTTTTGGGTTGTGGCTTTTGGAAAACAAATGATTGTGGAATTGTTGATTCGATTTGTTTTGAAAAGCGTTGAGTTTTGGGAAAAGCTTTGAGATTTGTGTATGAAAACAATATGCATGGAATGATGCTTTTTATTGTTTTGTGTTATGGCTTTTCGGAAAACAATGATTATGGAAATGTTGATTTCGATTGTTTTCAAAAGCGTTGAGATTTGTGTAATGATTTTGAGTCCAGTGCGACTGCTTAATGATTTGCTCCAAGGGACTGTGCGGCCCGAGGATCGAAGGTCTATGACCTTGGGCAGAATATCAGGTAATCACGTCTTTGGCCGGACGAGTGGTTACGTTTCAGTTAGAGCTCTTGTCTGTCTGCCATATAGGTAATTCATGGGGTAACGGGAGTTGGTTATTGATAACTTATGACATTACGTGTTTTTAGGGAACAAGGTGTGAGTTGCTTCCTTATTAACGGTTTTTAAGGGGACAAGGTGCAAGTTGTTTTCCTTATTAACGATTTGGTACGATTGATAGAAATCAAGGTGTGAGTTGCTTTCTATGGTACGATTTGGTACGATTGATAGAATTCAAGGTGTGAGTTGTTTTCTATGTTATATTTGATAGAAATCAAGGTGTGAGTTGTTTTCTATGGTACGATTTGGTACGATTGATAGAATTCAAGGTGTGAGTTGTTTTCTATGTTATATTTGATAGAAATCAAGGTGTGAGTTGCTTTCTATGGTACGATTTGGTACGATTGATAGAATTCAAGGTGTGAGTTGTTTTCTATGTTATATTTGATAGAAACCAAGGAGTGTGTTGTTTTCTATGTTTCGTTTTAAAAGAAACCAAGGTGTGAGTTGCTTTCTTTTATTTCAATTTGAATGGGAATTAAAGTGTGAGTTGTTCTCCTTTATTTCTTGTTTTAAGGGATCAAAGTGTGATTTGGTTTCTCGATTGAAACGTGCGGGCTTTTATCCCGTGATTTTGTGTGAGTTGTTTTGAGTTACTCATACGGGCTTGTAAAAGCTTACCGGGTTTGTTGTGTGACAACTCGGTGCACTATTCAAACGGTGTAGGGGTTAATCCTGCAGGTCAGGGTAATCGTGGTTGAAGCTGAGGTAGTTTGTTGGCAACAGAACTGGTAGGAAGCAAATTTGATTGGCTTTGTCATTGTTATGACTTCCGCTATGTAGTAAACTCTGAGGAGCTTTTACGTTTATCTTGTTGTTGACAATTTAATTCGTAAGCTTATGTAATATATGACTCTGTGGGCGGGTCAATATTGACATAGTGGGTTCAAGGCATCAATACGTGTGTAGTTTAAAAGGAAAACGTTTCCAGGTACTTGGTATTGATGGTTGAACGATCACGCATATATAATTATGGGGTTATATATCGATTTTTATTTGTGTTAAAAATCAGGGGCGTGACATTGTGTGCCACAGACCGGGCCCCTGCATGGTTACCGCATACGCCAGCTTGTATGTCCTTCATTATCTTGTGGCCGTCCTCCGGTGTCACACACTTGAGATTGGGGAAGCCATGACCTCTTCTGTACAATTTCCCATTCATGATTTTGTAACGAGCTGACCTCAACTGGAGTCTCCTGGCCTCAACCTTATAGTCCGGGGCCAAACTGTCAACCATGTACTTCAAGATTAGATCCATCCAGGAGGCGATGTGGTCAACCGTAAATATTTCTGACGCCGTTTTAGAAGTGCTAGGCTTCTCTAGTATTTTGACCTTGGTAGACCCGTAAGCAGAGCATGGAGAGGTTGCCGCAATCTTAGCAAGGGCGTCTGCTTTGTCATTTTTTACTCTGGGTATTTGGGTGATAATATAGGAGGTAAATCTCTGAGCCAGTGCCCGGGCTAAGGCCTGGTAAGAGGACATGTGGGGCTCCTTTGCCTCGAAGTTACCGCTGACTTGGTTCACAACTAACTAGAAATCGCTGAAGAAACTAAGGTTCACAACTAACTGGGAATCGCTGAAGATACTAAGGTGCTGGATGCCTAGTTCCCGACCGATCTGTAGACCTGCTATAAGTGCCTCGTACTCTGCAGCGTTGTTGGATGCTTTGAAGGCAAATTTGAGGGCGTACTCGTAGACTTGATCATCCGGGCTGATTAGCAAGATGCCAGCGCCACTTTTTTTTTGTTAGATGCACCATCAACATACAATCGCCAAGTGCCTGGTTGGGGTGGGTCCGAGGCTGGCGGTTCAGGTGATCCTGGAGGTGGATCATGAGAGGGAATCAGTTCAGAGATGAAATCTGCCGCTGCTTGGCCCTTAATAGTTGTCTGGGGTTGGTACTTGATGTCGAACTCCCCCAACTCGATGGCCCATTTAATTAATCTTCATGATGTCTCTGGCTTCTGCAAAACCTGTCTCAATGGGTGATTAGTGAAAATAGTGATCGAGTGTGCCTAGAAGTAATGTCTTAGCTTTCGGGCCGATACTAGAAGGGCGAATGCTATCTTTTCAATGTCCGGGTACCTGGATTAGGCAACAGTGTAACCTTTGCCAGCGTAGTACACCGGGTACTCGCAGTGGGAATCTCGCCTGACCAGAGCGGAGCTTACGGCGGTCGAAGATGCCGCGAGATATATGTAAAGAATTTCTCCGGCAATGGGTTTGTAAAGCAGAGGTACCGCTGCCAAGTATGCCTTGAGGCTGAGAAAAGCAGCCTCGTGCTCTGTGGACCAAGCTATTACCTCGACGTGTTGGGTTTTCAATAACTTGAAGAAAGGAGTGCACTTGTTCGTGAGTCTTAAAATGAACCATGACAGGGCGGCTATCTTACCTGTAAGGGACTGGACATCGTTCTGGTAGGTGGGGGATGTCATATCTAATATAGCCTGTACCTTCTCTGGGTTTGCTTCTATTCCCCGATGGCTGATGATGTACCCGAGCAACTTCCCGATTTCGACCCCGAAAATGCAAACCCACTTCTGTGGATTTAGCCGCATACCGTTGCGTAATATGATGGAGAAGACAATGGATAGGTTGGTTACGTGGTCCTCTGCGGTTAAACTTTTGACCAGCATATCGTCCACATATACCTCCATGATGGTCCCGATGACATCTGCAAACATGGAGTTGACAAGTCGCTGATAAGTAGCACTTGCATTTTTCAATCCGAAAGGCATGACCTGGTAACAATAGAGACCTTTGTCCGTGGTGAAAGCGGTGTGCTCTTCGTCTGCGGGATTCATCCAAATCTGATTGTACCCGCTGAACGCATCCATAAAGCTGAGTAACCGGTACCCAGCAGTGGAGTCGATTAATTGGTCAATTCGTGGGAGAGGGAAGCTGTCCTTAGGGCATGCCCGATTGAGATTCGTATAGTCTACACACATACGTCATGATCCCGGCGTCTTCTTTGGTACCATGACCACGTTGGCTAACCATCGGGGATACGTCACTTCTCTAACAAAATTAATGGCCATTAATTTCTTTACCTCAACCTGGATAGCCCAGTACTTGTCGTGTGTGAAGGCCCTACGTTTCTATCTTACTGGTGTTGAGAAAGGAACAATGCTAAGGTTGTGCATGGCTATGTCAGTTGGTATACCGGGCATGTCCTCGTATGACCAGGCGAACGCCGATGCGTTGGAGCGGAGGAACGAGATTAGGTTTTCCCTGATAGTCGGAGCCAACTTGGTACCTATCTTGACAATTCTGTCCGGGAACTCCTCAGATAATACTACCTCCTCGATGTCTTCCACGGCACCGGGCCATTCTTCGTCAGAGTCGGTATCATCTCTAGGGTCTTCGTACCTATCCATGAGAAGGTTAGTGGCTACGAGCAACATTTCAGCCTTTCCCTGGCCTCGAGATACCGTCAAAGAATAGCATTGCCTTGCCGCAGCCTGATCTCCCCGTATGGTCCCTATTCCCACCGGGGTTGGTACTTTCATCATGAGCATGTGGCTTGCGATGAATGTCTTTTAACGCCAGAGTGCCGGCCGACCCAAGATAGCATTATAGGACGAAGCACAGTTGACGACAATGAACTTTGTTTTGATGGTTGAACATTTTGGACTTTCTCCTACCGTGATCGATAGGTAATCTGATCCGAGTGGCTGCACGATATCTCCTGAAAAGCTAATGAGGGGCTTATTATCTTGTGACAGCTTGGCCCGTCCTCTGTTTAAGGCTTTGTACGCATCACGGAATAATACTCTAACAGAGGCCCCGGTGTCTACGAGCACCCGAGAAATTATGTAATGGTCCATTTGGAGCGTGAGTAGGAAGGGGTCATCATGGGGCATCCTAAGGTTAGTTTCTTCTTCTTGCAAGAAAGTGACAGACTTCCACTCGATATCGCCTCCTTGTTGCGGGGCCTTGTAGAAATTGAACACTTCCGGGTGGCCGAAACTGGAATTTCGCTTCTTCTGCAGGGGAGGTAAATTCTTCAGGCCTCCACCATGAATCGTGAGGATCCGGCCATATACATCGATAGTTCTGATCTCTTTAGCAGGTAGGTACCGCTGAAGCTTGCCCTTCTGAATAAGCGATTCGATCGTATTCTTTAAATCCATGCAGAGGTCGTTGGTATTGTGCCCGGCATCTTCATGATATGTACAGAACCTTCCGGTATCCTGCTGGGTAAGTTGACTCTTCGGGACTTCCTCGATGGTGGTCCAGGTATCTCATCTTTGTTCTCGTTCCAAATAGTTTCATACGAAGCGTTGAGAATAGTAAATACTTCGTACCGGGGTGGTGGTGGTGTTCATGGGGCCTGTTGTGCCCTTTCTTCGCGGTGGGACTGAGTGGTCACGTAACCACCGGACGTGGACGAGGATTCTTTGCTTCTCTTGCTCGAGTTGTGGGGTGATCGTCCCTGATCATGCACCCACTCCCGCTTTCTTGGCTCTTCCCTGGCCACCGGGGCCGGGTTAGAAGTTCTTCGCTCTGGTAGGATGTTATCCCGGTAAGTTTCGAATTCGGCCTGAGTGTGTCTAATGGATGTGGCCATCAGCTCGTCGTAGCTAGCCGGGGGATGATGATTTATCCCGTAGAGGAACTCCCCGGCCCTTAAGCCCCTCCTGAAAGCCAGCTCAGCGAGTTCCTTGTTAAGGTCCCGGCACTTAGCGGTAGCCGCTTGCCACCGGTTAACGAAGGATTTCAACGTTTCATTCTCCCCTGCTGAACCTTCAGCAGCCCCTTCGGGGTGTGTATCCCGTCGGTACGTAGGATGAACCGAGCTACGAATTTGTCCGCGAGCTCCTTGAAATTCCCTACCGAACCGGCTGGCAGTTCATAAAACCAACTCAAAGCTTCCCCTGATAATGTCTCCTGGAACATGTTACAACACACCTCATCCTTGTATCCCTTGGCACTCGTTTGTGAGCGGAAAGCGTGTAGGTGCTGGTACGGGTCCCCAATTCCCGTATAGTCAATCTTCAATTGTTTTGATACGTTCGATCGAATGGCACCTCTAACTTGCTGGGTGAAAGGACCCGGACGGTCTTCATAAGTGGTTAGGGGCCGCCTCTACCCTTGCCTGAAGGGCATGCAAGGAGTTGCTCATTTGTAAGAGCAACTCCTTGTTTGGATCAATTACCGGTGGGTCATTTTGGGTAGGCTAAGGCAAAGGCGGTGGTGGCATATGCCTCAGGCTCTCGAGGTACAGCTCCACTGGTATCTGGATGATCCGGTGATTGCCTCTTGTGGATGGGGTTGCCGCCATGCAGGCTACTCCCGTAACGTGGGCAGCATTTAACTTTGTCGTTACTTGGGATGCTCTTGCTAGGGCCTGGGTGAGCGCCTCGTTATGCTGGTGCCTTCGGTCCAGTGCCCGGGCTAGCACAGTGTTTTCATCTTCCAGCTCCTGCAGTCTCTGTTGCGAGAGGAGGTTTGTCTCCCTATCGATTCTTTGCTGTTCCCGATCGATCCTGGCTTGTTCCAAGAAGGCTGCGATCTCTGCTCGCATAGACTCCAACTCTGATACCGGGGCCACTCGGTCCTGGATGACCGGTGGGTCATTTATGTTCTGCGGGTCCGAGAATCCAAGACCATGTGCTTCTCCTCCAACACTGGGCGTCGCTGCCGATGAAGTACCCGGAGAGAAAATCAGTGCCCTGGCAACACTTCTATCCTCACCTGCCATTTCTTCCGGCTTGGTCATGATTCGGGACCCCTATCTGGCGCGCCAATGTTTCTGGTGGCTTTCTTCGGGTACCTCACACAGAATGCTATACCACCTGGGGTACTGATACAACTCCCAAATCATGTACCAAGAACACAGCGTTAGAGGGGTCAACCGTATCAGACGGTTTACGCCTCTCCGATGCTTGAGTAAGATACAATTATATAAATGAATTATATATATAGTGGACAAAGGAGTTATCACCCGTAAAAGGTGGTTGTGCTGATGCCTTAGTACTCGAGCATGGGAAGGGAGTTTATCCCATCTTCGATATGGGACGCATATTGTCCCTTTGTAGCTATATCAGCCTTCTGGCGTGTATTTAGGTGGACTGTGCTGATCAGGTCCTGACCCTTTTGTGCCGAGGGTGCTGTCCCAGATGCGAACCACCATGGTGGGATGTGAACCCGACCCGTGGCCTGGTACCTGGGTCTTCCTACGGGCCCCAGCTGATGGTGCCAAATCTAGTGAACTACCAACTAGTATGTACAATAACTTTGAATAACTACTTGCTACAAAATGAAGAAAACCATACTGAATTAAGTGCATGCATTGTAGAAAATTAAGGAAGATGATCAATTCGGTTTAGATACAAGAAAAAAGCAATGGACTACAAAATTAAGAATATTTTGAGAAAGAGTTAAATTGAGAAAGAAATTGTTTTTTTTTTTTTTTTTTTTTTTTTTGACGAAAAAAGGTCAGCCCATTATATATATTCAGCAAGCAGTACAAAAACGAAACACCCTTATGGGGTCGACAGAAAGAATCATTCCTTAGGGAACCCTAAAACCTATTCTAAAACAAGAATAAGACCCAGGAAACCCCCAGTACACCCACCTTTTAGGAAATCCACGCACCATTATTTCAAACAAAAACCTAGATACTCCGAAGCAGGTAAATTAAAATGATCCTCAAAGCAACTGGTTTTTGTGACCTAAGAAAAAATTAAGCAGTACTCTGGGCCATAGAGATCCAATCCATCCAACCCCCTAACAAAGAGGTAGTCCAAGCCTTGTATAAACTAAATCCAAGCCCAAGAATGAGGCTAACAATCCAATTCGAGGCCCAAGTGGCCCAAACACTCCAAAGCCATGAACTGAATAGGAAACCCTAGAATCCCTAGTTTCCATGCAGTCCACCGCGCCGCCGACCAAAGTATTGCCGTTACGAACACAGCCTCTGGCTCCGCCCCACGGAGGACGCCCTCAGCCAGCCCATTGTAGCTAGTCACACCTTCACCAGCACCACAGCCAAGTGTCGTTTGAGACCTATCACAACCACCAACACTCAAAGAAGAAAACCTGCTCCGACCGCCGTCAAACCAGTCCGCCTCAAGAGCTCGAAAAAGGGTCCCGTCGGCATCCCATATCCGACATAATTTCATTTCAGCCAAAAGGACCCAATCAAATCCACCAGACCTTCGTGGAGATCCACCCTTCGACATCCAGTACAATTGCAATCTATCTCTATCATCGGAAACCCAACCCCGAATAAAGTGATCGGGATCCAACCGCTTATCCCCAAGCCTCAGCTTCCGACATATCAGATTCAGCGGCCCGTCAAAGACATCACCACTGCAGCCTAACCGTACAAGCCAGTCAGCCCGCTCAAAGCCACCAGCAGAAATCATCCTTGGGTTCACCGAAACCCCAATACCATCGAACAAGAAGAGGAGGAGAAGCAGCAAGCCAAAGCCTGTAGTTTTACCCATGAAGATGGAGACGGTGTAGGAGCCACGGACAGCGGCTCTTCAAAACCCTAGCAGAGCTAGACCGCAGCCCCCTACCATATCTGTTGAACAAGAAAATAGAAATTGTTAAAGTTCCTTAATTTGTATTATGAATTTTTATATACTACTTCATCAATTATTAATATTTTTTGTGATTTTTATGTATTTTATTAATATTACTTTATATATTCGCCGGGTCCTTAAGAATGTCTAGAAAAATTATTATCTTATGCATTTTTTGTAATCTATTTCTTTATTCAATAAATTTGTTCCTAAATAACCAAACCATTGTATGACTAAATTTTTTTTTTAATTGAAAACTGAACTTTATTAAGGGTGCGGTTATTGCCACCCTATCATTTACTTTATTCACCCTACTTGCTCATTACACCCTACATTTTAATTTCAATTATTAAATTTACTTATGTAACACATTTCTCTTTCCAGAAATATCCTTATATGACATATCTAATTAAAAAAAAATTAACAAAAATCTCTCATTTAATTTATACAAATAACAAAACTAAAATATATTAAAGTTTCCTAATAAAATCATAATCTGATTTACTTCCATTTTCTTTCAGTTTCAATGTTCGTCTATTTTTAAGGGTAAAGAGCTATGTTCTCTCTCTCTCTGTTTAGAGCGATTCTAGGGTTTCTAGTAGTGGTGTCTCATGGCGGCACTACTACCTCAACTAGAACGGACGGGATTCCCGTTCCATCGGTTTCCCTTGAAGATGGCGGCGCTGGAGCAATTCATCGACGTCTATTACTGACTCCCGCAAGGGAGATTTCTCGTCTGCGATTGACTTCTGTTGGTGGTGGACTTGTATCTTAGATTAGGAGAGGTGGCGGTGCTCTTCTTCCTTCTCCCCTTCTTGGTGGTGGCGGCACCGCCGGTTGTGTTGGTAGATCTAGTCTGTGTTACTTGGTTGTTGACCATGGTGGTGTGGCAGATCTGGAATTGGATTGGGCCTGGTTTCCAGCGAAGACTGGAGCTATGGATCTGGTAAGGGATTGGTTGCCGGAGCCAGGATATCTAGGTTCTTTCTCCTCATTTTTGAGCGCGACTGAGGATGATGGGTGCTGCTTGGCTGGGTCAGATCTTTGGATGGTCCGACCATCGTCGGTGGTGGCATTCTAAGAGGATGGAAATCTGGACTGTGGATTTGACGTCGGAGCAGGTGTCGACTGGCATGGTGGCATTCCTGGCTTAAGCAGCGGCGGCAGAGGCAGATTGAAGGCTACCAGAGTTGGTGCAATTGGGTTAGGTGGCTTTAGACATCTACTAGGGTTTCTCAAAGCTGGGCCTATTGGGTTCCTTGGGCTTTGTTGGGACTTTAGGCTTTTTAGGAATGTTTTCGTTATTTTAGTTTTGGGTCTCCATCCTTTGGTTGAGGAATTGGAGAAGGAAGTAGGAATGGAAGGGGAGTCTGCTGCTCCTCTTCCGATAAGTATTTAAATTTTTATAGGTCGCAAAGGTCATAATCTCTAAGGGTTTTTTATTCTTTGCTTCGGAGGTTACTGGTCTTTGTTTGGAATAAGGGTGCATGAATTGTCTAAAAGGTGGGTGTACTGGGGGTATATTAGGTTCTTGTTCTTGTTTTAGAATAAGAGTCTCAGGGTACTCTGAGAAACGATTCTTTCTGTCGACCCCATATGGGTGTTTCGTTTTTGTACTGCTTGCTGAATCTATATAATGGGCTGACCTCTTTTGATAAAAAAAAATGTTCGTCTATTTTAATATATATCAAAAGATTAGTAAGTTAACTACTATGAGCAATTAAGAAAAGAATGATTTTTTTTTCGTGTTTTAATTTTTTACTTTCAGTGTTCATAAAGAATATTGCAAAGATTTCGATGAATTTAGCACTAATGGTTTTGTAAATTGGATAAAGAATTAACCATGAGGAGAGAACAAAAAGACAAAAAAATAAGTAATAAATTCAAATTTGGGTGGAGAATAAGAAGATTAATGTTATCCAATGAGAAATTAAGTAGTCTTTGTATTTAATTAATTAGTTATGTATTTAGTTTTCTTTATAAATTTAGATTTTAGAAAATTAGTGTACTTATTAGTCATTTTGCATTTGGGTAATATAGTCTTTCAATAATTCAAATGTTTATAGGATGAACTAAAAAAATGATATGATGGCAATAGCTGCACCCTTTTATTAATTCAATGATGGATACATAAACGAGGTAAGGACCCATAACAAACTCTACTCATCTACATCAATGATCTTAGAGCATCTCCAACAGTGTTTGTTATAAACATAGCTAAAAATTGCTAAAAGTTAAATATAGCTATCCAATTTGAGAGTTGTCCTCCAGCAAGGATAGCTATTCTTGAGTTAATTTAAATTTTGAAACGTTGAGGATGTTATGTAAAGTTATTTTCTCTCTCCTCTCTAGCTATATTTAGCTAGAGTTTTTAGCTAAAGCTAAATTTAGCTTTTAAATAGGTATTCTGCTAGAGATAAAACTTATCCCAAAATTTGTTAAATTTCAATTTTTTTTTTAAAATAGGTATTCTGTTGAAGATGCCCTTATGGAGCTACGGAGACCCTTTGTAAGACATACCCTGCACCATAATCAACGCCCGTGTTGCCAATTTGTGTGAAACCCGGTTATGTCTCTTGTGTACATGTTTCAATGATATACAACCTCACTTAGATCCAAGCTAGGCAACGCTAATGCATTGATAACATTAAGAGCGTCACCGACGATCCTTACACTGTCCATTCCAAGTTGTTTACAAAAACGCAATCCTCTCCACAAAGCCAAATTAAGCTATCTCCGGACCAGAAACCAACTTGGTCAAGCCTAGCTCAAAACTATGGTTTCTAGTCGATTTTTTTGGACATTCTTCTTGCTTGCAGCCTGTTGCCGCATTGATCACTAGCACTGTTAGACCAGTCCCAGCCATTGCCCGCGGTACAGCGACCCGCCTTGACCCCCTGAAGCCACTACAAGGAGCTGCACACCCGCGTCACCATAGCCCGAGATGAGTTCATCCCGGCCCGACGCCACCAAAGAAACCAGTGCCTCCAGCCGCCCAAACTTGACCCCTAACTCGGTCATACGATGCAGCCACCATGACGTACAGCCCGATTGTCCTGAAAACTGCAGGCGCTGACACGCACTCGCAACTCTGACATGATCCGCCAAACGACATTCAAAAAACCACCCTCAACCGGAGCCTTCGAAAATCTTGGTATAGATCCCAACGCCATTGCAGAAGAAATCACGGTCTCTCCAAGCCCACACTGCCACCATCTCGCCTCTGCTTGGTCTGGAGAGCACGGGACTCACCACCGCCATCACGAAATCTAGTTTTCCAAGGCCCTCTCATTCCTAACTTATAAGTTCGAATTTCTCTTTGGCTTTTGTTGATTTGATGGGAATATGGAAACTAAATCTACACTTGACTATTTGTTGGATCAGTTGTTAAAAAAAAAAATAGTAGAATCAATAGCATGGAAGACAACACTTATAATAAGCTAAAAATTAATTTACAATACCACGTAAGGAAAATGATTGATGGCCTCATTGAGGCCTAAAATTTGTGGCCTCAATCCTAGGTATCATGTCATGTCACCTACACACATCACTTATTTGCCAAATCATGCCACGTAATACATGAGAAAAAAAACCCTCTTATTCTTCCAAAATCTAATGTCTCTAAATTATTTTGGCTTTCTTCTCTCTCTCTCTCTCTCTCTCTCTCTCTATATATATATATATATATATATATATATATATATATATATATATATATATATATAATGAACCTATCCAGAGCGAGGCCTCGCTCTGAAATTAAAGTGCGAGGTTGGAGTTTAGGATCACTTTTCGGTCTCATATCCACATCTTGACCGTTCAGTTTTTAAATACTAATGTATAGATCATCTCTGCAAAATTTCAACAAAATTGATGATCTATAAGGTATCTAACTCGTTTAAACCAATGGACGAACTAAATCTGTCTAACCTGAACCGTACTAGCTTTAAGGGAGTTATCAATGCCTTAACGACCATCAATTTGACTGAAATTTTGCAGAGATGATCTATACATTAGTACCTAAAAACTGAACGGTCGAGATGTGGATATGAGATCAAAAAGCGACCCTAAACCCAAACCTCGCTCTGAACGGTCAAGATGTATATATATATTAATTACACTCATGCTTAGATTTAAACAACAATTTTTTTCTTCTATCAAGAATAGAAAAAATTTAATGTAATTCGGTCAATAGATTTGCATAGACATTCGACCAATAGATTTGCATAACACATGTATATGAATTCAAATTTTGTTAAGTTCCTGCAAATTTTAAAAATATAATGTGAAAAATACATATTCATATGATTTTATATATATATATACAGCCCTTCTTGGTTGCGGACGTCCGCACTTTTTGCTTAGGTGCGGATTTCCAGTTTGTACCCACTTTCCGATCACATTTTCACATCTTAACCGTTCAGTTTTTAGGTTCTAATGTATAGATTACCTCTGCAAAATTTCAGCCAATTTGGCGATCATTAAGACATTCAAAACTGCAAATTACAACAATATATACGAACAGTTCCGGTTCGACAGATTCAGTTCGTTCGTGTAAATTGCAGTTTTGGATGCCTTAACGATCACCAAATTGGCTGAAATTTTGCAGAGGTGATCTATACATTAGGACCTAAAAACTGAACGGTTAAGATGTGAATGTTTGATCGAAAAGTGGGGAAAAACACAAAATCCGTACGTTTTTGCTTAGATGCGGAGCAAGGCTATATATATATATATATATATTGTTTTGTTCATTTTTTTTCTCTTTCTGTAGCTAGGATTTAAACTTTAGATTTGAGTTTATTATTATTCTTGTTTGATTTTTCCTTTTTTTTTTTTTTTTTTTTTTTGAATCAGGGAAAAAGTATATTCAGCACAAGTCAGAATAGGCCGTTACATATCCTTCCGCTGTCATTTAAGGCCATAGACAGACAAGAAGATAGTGGTAGTACCCACAAGTGGACGTACAAATAGTCCTACTCATTATACATTCAAATACGTAGAGGTAGCGGAGACCCTCATTTGGTACTACTCTAGAGGTGCTAGAGATACATAGAGCGCACATCGGTGCTTAACTTCCTAAATATAAAAAATTTATTGTAATTAGACAAAACTAAAAACATAGGGATGAGCCTAGGGAAAACACTCCAGCCCACCATAGAAGCCCAAATGCAGCCCAAAGAGGAGTGACCCACAAGGCCTATCAAGGATGGCTTGACCCAAGCCTAAATTTCATCTCAAACTCCTTGGCTGCACAAGGATCCGGTGCAGCTTCGTCGGACCTCACTGCTGCATCCCAACGCTGCAACCCGCACAGCTGCATCCCGTAATGCAAAACCACCGTCACATCCACGCTCCAAGTTGCGCCGCCACGGCAAGACTTCGTCCTGTACTCGCCGTCAAAACTATCAGCCATACCTTAAGCCAACACCCCTCTCTCAGAGCTCCCGAGCAATTTGCCTTCAAACACCGGTCCAACAGAGGTGAGGAGACCCCCATCGACCTCGAGCGCCGCCGGATAGGCAGAAATATGCCAACCCTAGACCCAAGAGCAGTCCGGGTTTTTTGGAGCAACAATTTGGAATGATCAAGATTAGCTGTCTGTTTGATTTTTCCTTTATATTTAGATTGTAGATGATAATTAATGGCTGCTACTAACATGGAATATTTTCTTACCTCTTAATTTGGACATACGTATTTTCCAAGTTCAATTTATTAATGCTATTTTTTTTATGAAATTAGTAAATATTTGGAAAACCAAGTTAATACCTATTTCTTGACACCTAATTCAATATATTAACGTCATTTGAAAAGAAAAATTATAGGACAAAATTTAATTAAATGAAAAAATATTGGTCAAAGAATTTATAGACATATCTCTTAAATTAATACATAAGTAATAGCTAATATATTTTTTTCGTCACTTAGTTAGATTCATTAATGTCATTGATTCACCCCCTAACATCTAAAATGATGTATGAAAGGGTTTTGGTGTTACAATAGTATGATGCGGCAAGATATATTATGTGAAATTGAAAATAAAATTTGTATTTGCTTACATGACATGACACCTAGGATTTGAGGCCACATATCATTGCCCCCACCTACCACATAAAGGTCAAAACAACTTCATACACGGACAATTATGTGCATGAAATACATGGGCTGAGGATGAACAACAAACAATCATCAATCTCATTATGCAAATATATGATCTCTTTTAATCAGTAGCATCAAGAGTCCTCTTATTGTCCAACTTCAACAAAATATTGTTTGGATGAATAATTTTGTCATGTATTTATCAAGTACTATTGTTCGATGAGACACTGTATAAGATTTCACATTTTGATCTTTTTTGTAATTTTCTTGAGTCATCCATTGCAAAATCTATAAGGGAGCTTCTATTCTTACCTCCAAAATTGGCATTTGGACCTCTTTCTTTTTTCAAGTGATAGTTGACTTTGTCAACTCATGTCAAATTACTAATAAAGACACAAAAGAGAAAAAAAAAATAATTAAAAAAAGTCTTTTCCCTTTGGAGGTATGAAATCAACAAATGGTCATCCTCATGCCATTTTTTCCCTTTTGTTTTTATTATGGTCTTCATCGATCCTTACCAAGCAGCGAAGAAATCAACAGATCAGTTCCTTGCTTTTGCAGTTCCTCAAGTCAATTTCAGATATGCAATATTCTCTAACCAAAACACCAATAGATCACTTTCTCTTAAAATCATACTCATCCGTTGGAGCGTACTGTTCCCATTGAGCAATATATGAAACGAGGGAATCTTAGGAAGTTGAAGCAATGAACTGCTCTTGGCCTCTAAAGATGCATATGCCTACAAAATACAACAATAAGAAACGATATATATATATATATATATATATATATATATTGTTATAAACTAGAGAATAAGAGAGAGATAGAATAGAGAAACAGAATGTTGGAGGAGGTAGAAGTGTGTATTTCATTCTCATTAGACCCCTTTATATAGGAGTAATGTTTACATCATAAGGACATAACTAATGAGTATTTACAGTGGACAGCCACATATATATAATATTTATAACACTCCCCCTTGGATGTTCACCACTAAATGATATGGTGTTGGACGCGCTTAATGTTGCCTCGTCAAAAACCTTGCCAGGTAACAAAAAACCCAGTGGGACAAAAACAACCCTGGTCGAAGGAGAAAAAGAGTACAACGCGCATATGTCCTAGGTAGCATATTTTGAATGCTCCCCCTGATGAGAATCTCCCCCTGATTGTTGCAAGCTTCAGTCATGTATGTAATAAAATACATGCACCATATATATTAGATATGGTGTGTCGATCACATAGGTGAGACTATGTGTGCTTTGCATAAAGGAGACTGATCATGAATTGCAATTCCTGCAAAAGTTAGGGCATTACCAATAAAACTATGATGTTCTTAATGAATCTTACCTGACTTGATAAGAGTAGAACCAATTTCATATGCTCAAATTATAGATAAAGATATTAGCAAAGAATAACAATATAAATGAACAACAATTGACACATTTACCTTTATACAATATTCCGAGCATTGAAATTTATGTATGACATACTTAGCCATAGATATCAATTTGTGTAATTGATAATTTCATATAGGCTCAATATGAGCTCTAGATAAATTCATAACTTCGCGAAAGTTAGAATATGTTGCAACATTATGAGTATGATTCGAATTCGATTTCTTAGTCTTGTCATAGTACTCATTGAGGCAATAAGTCACTTTGACCATAATTGAATGAGTATGTATGAGCTTTAGACTTTTGATTCCATGAGTGAGCTTTAAGCTCTTTTACTCATTCATGGACTTGCCTTTGGCAATATGAATCCATTAAGGATTTGGTTAAGCAATATGCTTATAATGACACATAGGATTTGGGGATTTGCTTTTAGCAATTTGCCTTTAAGATCTTCATAATAATCATGACAACCTGCTATAAGCCTCTAGTCAATATAACAGCTATATGTAACACTGTACTTATAGAAAAATTGTCGCTTAGAGAAGAATGCCCATGTCTCTATAAAGAGAATTGTGTCATAGTGATTTCAATTCACTTTAGTACACCCTTTGTAATTTTTAGGGTAGATAAAGTCCAAGTATATCATCACGTTTACAATATTTAAAATCATTGGAATTGCCTCTTTCCAATTTGGCCAATAGTATGATTTGTCGACACAATGAAACATGGTAGTATATAGCCCTTGATGATATTTAGTTGCAACTACAGATGAGATATCATCAATGATCATCAATTAGAGATCTATCACACATTCAAAATATATGCATGCATTAGCTATAATAAGCTTATTCATATCAGGTACCCATGCCTCTTTTAGGGCATTTGTTGTCTCTCAAGGACAAATTAATTAAAGAATGTGGATCTTTGTATAACCTCATAACGAGTGTTATAGGGCTTGTATAATCTTCCCTTATAGGGAGATTAAAACATTGGACTTGGTGGATATATCCCACATAATGCACGCCGTTACAATAGTGTTTCCTCCCCCTAACGGCGGGAAGACCATCTAGTTTGACCATTCGCAAAATATGCGGGCAAAAAAATTTGGATTGGAAATTCATTGGTGGGTGGCGAGCCCAAACCAATTTTTAGGTCAAAAACTTATCGTTAATAAGTGTCATTTTCTCAATTTCTCATAATTGATTGAGACTTTTTCTTAAGATAATAATAAGACATGGTGGATAAATATCACACACCAATTCATATCGTTTTTCATAATATTTCTCGCCCTAATGACAGGAGAATTGTCTTATTAAAGTGACAACTCACAGATATGCGATAAATTATAATATCCTCGTTAGGAAAGTTTGCAATTATTGTTGTATTATACAACAATGTAAAGTATGTAGATAAGTCTACATGACATAGTAGATAAAATAATGACACATTGGTCACGCCAAAATAATTTTATTTGGCTCAATGAAATTTTTAATTCATGATATAGTATACAGTAGTATACTTATAGTTGATTAATAGAACTTAATGTAGGTGAAACTTTCATCACCAAATATATGCAATGGTATTCCACATAGGTAACATAATACGAGCTCAGTTGGAGCCGGCCATCAATCAAGATCTGCAGCTCTTGAGATGATTGTTACCTTAGCTTCTGGAAGCATCAATTGTGAAAAATTATCAACAATTGCAATGGATCATGTCCATAGTTGCATTATATGCATGCAAGACAACTATGTTGTCATTATATTTATCATGAACATTCATGGTTCAAAATGAATTTAATAATAAACACGTGGTTCATATTATTGTTTGACACTGAAAACAAATATCAAAATTATATACTCAAATTTCGAGTATGGGACAGCAGTCCATATGGGTATAAGCATATACTCCAATAATAATAGATTTAGGGACCATAGCCCTCATACTCAAAACATTTGGTTTGAGTCTTCACAATTAGAAGCATGTTCTAAAAGTGGAGTGAACATAGGTTCACATGCACTCATAAAGAGAATGGGACAAAGGTCCTGACATAATTGGAGATCAATAAACAAGATGTTTCGATCTATTTGATTGTATAACAATCAGTGGAGGAATTTTAAGTCCTCATGAAATTGAATCAAGAAACATGTAGTTTCGATCTCATTATAAATTGACAATTTTATATCAAATTATTAGATAAGATAATAAGAGAAGATCAAATTGAAGTCGTCAAACTCATGAAAAATACATACCTCGATTCTGTTGAAAATATAATTGATATTGTTGATATCAATTGGTGAGTAACAGAATATTCTAAAATAGAGACAGATTTATTTAGAGTCAGTAATTGAAACATGCATTAATATAACATTATAACAAAATAATCATAAATTTGGTGTAGTCTAGTTGGTTAATATATTTGGTTTGCATCCAAAAAGACCTGGGTTCAAGTCCCAGCTATGGAAAATAATTTTGTTATTTTTTCACAAACGACATAATCATATGAGGTAGATATGACAAAAATAATCATAAGTAATAAATGTTCATTATGATTGCATAAAATAAATAACTATGGTAAGTATCGAAAATGGTAATAGAATGAGTTACTTATAACAATAATTACCGGAGAATGGTAATAAAATTGATAATAAAATGAGTTATTAATAACAATAACTACCAGATAATGGTAATTAGAAATATTATCATGATAATTGTAACTTTTGCAACAAATTCTCATGACAAATTCAGTTATGAAAGAATTGTAATAAAGGTAGTTTGAACGTAATAAATGTGATTAAACAGATAAAGATACGGAAACGTAATTACGTTTAATCGGTGCCAAAACATAGGCTTAAAATGTCTAAACAAAATAAATAGAGACAAAAAAAACGCCTAAACATAGGCTTAAAATTTATCGGTGTCAAGAAAAACCGCCGCTAATCATGTAATCAATATGTTTTCCATTGTCCACAAAAAAATCAGAGACTTTGAGCTTGTTATCTTCACTGACAAATTCTCCACATAATTTTAGTTGGGAGATAATCATATGTATAGCGGAATTGAAAATCAGTGACAGATTTAAAGTTCTGAAGGCGCAAAATGCGTCCATTCAGATCGTGCTCTAGATAGAACAATGGTTTTCTGGTGAGCAAATCGATCAGCCAATACTTGCAAAATCTCAAGTGGATCTTTCACCGTAAGGTAATCATCTTTTAGGATCTTATCAATATGATAACGCAAGAAAATCATAGGCTTGGCGGGATCTTGCATAGATGACTTATTGTCAACTTTGATGGCATTTCCAAGGTTTTTAGCCATAAGGTGAATTTCAGCATCAAATAGTTCTTGTCAGAAATTTTAAGAGGATCATAGTCCAATTTTGTTAGATGCGTCATCTTTCTATAAAGAGAAAAGATGAGATATATTAGGATCCATAATTATTAGAACAATATGTTCTATGAAAAATTCATATACGAAACAAAGGTTTCGAAGAGTTCATAAATATGAACAATGGATCCCATAGGAAACACACGAGAAAAACATTCGTGTGATTTCTATAGAACCATAGGTTCTAAGACTACTCGGTCAGAGGACTCGAGTCTTGAGCAATGGAACATGTAGTTCTCATTGTCGTATATGAAATATAAATTTTCAACAATTATATTATATAAAAGATACATACAAATACATGTAAATGATCGCATAAAGAAAATTGATATTCATCTAGGAGAGAAAGAAGAAAAACTCATCGATCATTAGCCTTGGTCATAAGCAACTATGTTGCACCATAAGGCTTGCGGATCATCATGGAGTTGAAAGAAGAAGAAGAAGAAAAATAAGAGCAAATTCGTGCTGATAACGTGTTATAAACTAGAGAATAAGAGAGAGATAGAATAGAGAAACAGAATGTTGGAGGAGGTAGAAGTGTGTATTTCATTCTCATTAGACCCCTTTATATAGGAGTAATGTTTACATCATAAGGAAATAACTAATGAGTATTTACAGTGGACAGCCACATATATATAATATTTATAACATATATATATATATATATATATATATATATATATATATATATATATATACACACACACAAAAACAATATGGAGAGAGACAACTATCAATTGAAAGTTTTTTTTTTCAGCTTAATTGTATCAAGAGTAAGATAATATTGTGAAATGTTAAAAAATTGAGGCCAATTTTTGTTATTATTATTAATAACAAGAAAAAAAACTACTTAAAATCCTTACAACGGATATTACATGTGTTTTCTGCTGCTGATTACACGCATTTATATGCATGTAATTGTATCTAAAACACTAGAAATAAGCTAATCCTTGAGCCAATTATAATGTAATTAATCCACTTTTGTTTATTGTGTAGGAAATAAGTGGAATTGCAAAAATCGAGATAAATTGTTGTAAAAATGGAGCAACTTGGAGCTCTCGACAAATAGACAAAGCGGTAAATTGGTCAACCATAAGTCACTGTCGTCGAACAAATGAGACAAAGAAAGAAATGGAAGCAGATTTAATTAAACTAAAGAGCATTAGTTTAATTGGTTATTGATGGCCGCTTAACACTTAATTAGTTAATTAAACCAAACTTGGTTTAATTAAAGTAAACGGAGCTGGTGCATCTTTGGCATAATTAAGTCATGGGCTATGCAATTGATCATCCATCAGTCCACGTGCAGTCAAGGTTTTAAATATCTGTGATATTTCCGATATATCTCCCGATATCTTTTTTTTTCGACGAATCGATGTATCTTGGGGGGTAAATATCTTATTTTCTACCGTTTATGCGAAATTTCTCCGACATCGTCAAATATCCCCGATATATTAGATATTTGCGATATATCCCTAATAAAGTGAAGAAATATCTGTAAAATTTGATATAAAAATTAAAAAAAAACTCAGTAATTCTCTAAATGAAAATTTGTGTGAAGAGAGATCTCTTCAAGGCAAATCTGAGTGAGGAGAAATCCCCTGAACGTGAATCTAGGTGAGTAGAAAGTCCCCTCAAGGCGAATCTAGGTGAGGAAAAAAAATCCCCTCAAGGCGAATCTAGGTGAGGAGAAATACCCTCAAGGCGATTTTGGGTGAGAAGTAATTCTCTAAAAGCAAATTTGTGTGAGGAGAGATTTGGTAATGTGTAGTCTGTGACTATTTCTGTAACTCTGTATGTAGTTTGTAACTCTGTAGTTGAATAATAGAGAGAAGATAAAGGTTCAATTATTCAAATGAGGCCAAATGACATTGCAGAAGGAAGTCAAGGAACCATATATGGATGACATGATGAGAAGAGAGTGCAGAGTACGGGGTATTAAATTTTGGCTATGCATCTTGAAAAAGTGAGGAATAATGAAGCTACTGTGTAGTATGTGAGTGTATAGTCTGTAGTTGAATAGTATAAAGAAGTTGGAAAAGCTTGTATACTGCTACTACAACATGAAGTTGTGGTTGCAAGATAGACAGGCAAAGAATAATGTGGTCAATGAAAACAACTATATAGATCTACTTCCATGTTGCAAGCAAGCCGCTTGATAATGGCATTGATCCACTTCATGATTGGATTATGCTTGCACACCTCGATGATGAAGCTGGAAGACCTCTTCCACAAGTTGTAGAAACTGTAACTAATGCTGAAATCAACGTAAAGAGAGTCTTATCTGAAGAAGTTGTTAAAAACCCAGAAGATAATTTAGATAGTGATGATGCGTGGGGTGGTACAACAACTCCAGAGAGTTCTGATGATGGTGGAGAGGGTGGAAGCGGAACAGGTGGTGGAGGTGAAAGATATGAATATGGACAATCTTCTGTGGATGGAGGATTAAACCAATTTACCTGTGAAGGTAATTTTGATCATACCACCCAAGATGAAAAGGACTAGAGGTGAAACTGATGATCAAAGTTCCCTATCTGATGTTTCTTCAATTGCCTTAAGTTTTGACTCTATCAGTTTAGGCACAGAGCGCGCGCAATTGGATCTCAAATGAATCTCATGAAGGCAACAATTAATTTGGTTATGATGCTTATGGATATAATCAATATAGAGAAGTATATGATCAGTCATCCAGTTGGGTTCATCCTTATTATCCCCTTATAGGGGAAACAGTCGGAATCTCTAAAGAGATCTATAACTATCATATGCATGTTCATCACTGCAATTCGCATTATATGGGTCATATGTCTTGGTCTGATTATTGCATTTTCGTAGACCAACGAGCCACTTTTCAACAGCCTAGAGTCTCTTTTTGGATGTAGATGAAGTTGACATTCATATGTATTTATATGTAATTCTAAATTTCTAATAAATTGACTTTTTTCAAAAACGTTATATTTTCTCCTCTATCCCCGATATTTCAGATATCTCCCTTTTTCAAAGTACCGATAGATATGAAGATACCGATATTTAAAATCTTGCGTGAAGCTAGTCTTCCATTTTCCCTTCTTTTACTTTCTCTCCCAGCCACACATCGAGCCCATCTCACTTCCTCACAGCCCATCACTTCAGCCCATGTTTTAATTAATCATAATTCCTTGCCGCTTCAACACAAGCCACCACGACCCATATATATACACCAGCCAATTAACCCTAGGAGAACACACTGACACAAGCGGCTGCACTCCCCATTTCATATTCCTTTACCCTTCCTCTAACACCTCACCAAGAACCAACCACCCCATATCTCATCTTTTCTTCTCCTCACCAATTTCTTCACCTCACCAAAATTTCATCACCTCACCAACTTCTTCTCCTCACCAAGATTCCATCTTCTCTCTTATTCTCTCTCTTCCCAATTTATCATTCTCCACCATTTTCCAAAGAAAATCAAGGGGCTTTTACTACCCACACCATCAATTGCTCATCAACACAAAGAGATTTTACTTTTGGTAAAAGTAGGGGCTTAATTTTAGGTTGGGTTCATGTTTGCCTATAGCAAATTGTGAGCCTAGCTTGTGTTCCATCTCTCCTTTATCATTTTTCTTAATTTCCTATGTATTTGATAATGGGTTGTGAGTAGTTCAATTTTGGGAGGTAGGGTTGTGAAGCCCTAACTCATCTTGTATAAATATTGATGCTTTACTTTTAATAAATGCAATTTCCATTGTGTATGCTTTAAATCCGAATTTATTGGTCCTTAGAAGCATGTTTCTAGGCTTTGTCAACCTTTGAAATTATGTTGTGGGTAATTGTGATGAATAGATTGATAAATTGACAACTTATTAGTCTTGTGGCATCTAGGATTTAAGTATGGCGACCATCAGCTAGCTTAATTGTAGCTAAGCTTGCTTGGGTCTCTATTATCTTGCTCTCTAGGCCTTTAATTTTGGATATTGTGGCCTTAACCGGCGTAATGCCCAAATTAGAGAGTTGATTGTGGCCTTAACCGACATAGTTAATTAATACACCGAATGGATAATTGGTTTAGTAGCCGTAACCGGTACTAGATACGGGACTCGACACATATAGGTAATGCATGAATTTATGAAATTGGCATCGATGTTTGCAAGATAGTTAATGTGAATCACCCGACACTCCCATGTTTCCATTAATTTGAAATCCGAATTTAATTTCTTGCTTGATAATTAGTTGTTTGCTTGTATTTTAGTTTGCATTTAATTTAGTTAATTCTCAATTCAAAACTCCCGAACAAAATTCTACCTTCCATTGTGCATAACTCGTTTGGGCTACAAGCTAGTTAGTGGCTTTGATTAGGCTTAGTGTGAGCTAAGCCGAGCATTGCGAGGCTTGGTGCCTTGTGAATATTATTTTATTTTTATTTTTCATTGTATGCATTTGAGTTGTCCGGCCTAGTGCCAATTACCTCGGTTAGGTCCAACACCTAATCTCCGAGGTACGATAAACTAAGGTCCAAATACTTTCTTTACTTGACACGATTCGTACGCTTACGAGAGTTTATGATTCAAGTCAGCTGCAATTCGGCAGAGACTGAGAAGCACTTATTTAAAGATTGCATGCATGGCACTCCAATGCTTTTGGAGTTTCTGTCCGTTAAAGTTAAAGCCTAAGAATCCTGTACGTGTTGCTGCTGATGTGAAGGCTTGGGTCTTTGATATGATGGATATATTGTGTTCTGAGCAGTGTGACTTTATTATTATGGGCCTATGGTTAATTTTCAGTCCTCCTTCAGGAAGACTGGAAATTAATGTTGATGGGGCTTTCTAAGCTGATTGTGGAAGTGATGGTATTGGGGTGGTGGTCAGAAATGAATTGGGCATGGATATTGCGGCAATTACAAGGCCTTTTTTGCATGCACACTCGGCTATTACTATGGAAGCAGAGGCGTGTAGAGCTGCTCTTCTTCTTGGTATACACCAAGGTTGGACAAAAATTGATATTGAAAGCGACCCTGTCATTCTGATTGCTGCTTTCAATAGCAAGGAGGTGAATTATTCGGAGGTAAGTCGAGTTTTGGATTATTGTAAAGATTACCTATCTGCTTTTCAATTAGTTATAATTCAGCATATTTACCGTGAAGCAAATGGTGTTGCACGTAGGCTTGCTCACCTAGCTAGTGTTGATTGGCTAGATTTTGTTTAGTTAGATGAGACTCATGCTATTATTCAGGATGTACTCTACGAGGATTATTGTCATTGTTCTAATGTAGCACGGGGTTCAGGTTTTATGTCCCCCCCCCCCCCCCCCGGTTGCAAAATATTATTTCAATAAATGGAACCGGGCGTGGGGCTGAGTCTCCCAGCTAGGCTGCGTTCCAAATCTCTTTCAAAAAAAAAAAAAAAATCTTACAACGATCAAAATGGAAATCAGAAGCAGCAGAAAGAGCATTTTCCCATAAAGAATTAACGATAACAAAGAAGCAAAACCAATAAAAATTACTGTATTTACCACAAAATTGACTATTTTGAGTATGTATTTGAAGTCGATACTAGAGAAAATGAGCAATTACTTGTAAGATAATGTATATCTTGAACCATAAACTTTGTTTGCCAAGGAACTTCAACTTTGTCATTTATACTATCAATAAGAAGCTTCGAGCCTTCTTCTTCTTGAATTTGATAGTAACTCTTGATAATCGCTTGATGATGACCAATATATTAGAGGCCGTTTTGGGATATGAGAACACGTCCTTTTAGTTTCTTCCAATATTATATTTTATAAATTAACTATAGTATCCTCATTTCTTATCTCACATATCGTGGATTATATATATATATATATATATCTATCTATTAGAAATTAAAAAAAAAATTAGGTGAACTGGTTGCATTAAATATATGTGAAGAGTGTCTTGACCCAAAAAACGTGTGATATCATATGTAATTTTTGCTACTATCATTTTCTCATTAAAAAAGATAAAAAATTTATTTCTGAATTAGACATAATATATTGTACATATGTGCAAATATAGTGTATATATCGCAAATGTAAATTAGACATAATACACCATATACGTATATATCTATGTGTATATATACACATATATAAACATATTTATATATGTGTGGTTTCATGAGAATAGCATTGAAGTAAACATAGAAATCTCATTTTTAATGTCATCGAACAAATGTTGGGAGCATGGGTTGTGTTGAAGAGGAAGGTTGAGAGAGGCATCTTGGCAGCAAGAACAAGAAGGTTAAAGCCCAAAGAAACAAGGTGCAATCCCTCTGCATCTTACTTATCCGTCTGCTAATGGTGGTATGTCTTGCCCTCACAAGGGGGAAAAAAAATTAATTTTCAATATTTTTTTTAGTCTTTTGGCTTATTAAATAGACTTTGTCATTGGACGACTTAATTCTTAGTTCGTCTAGTTGAACAACAATTGAGTTCTTTAGGCAACTAGATTTACTGTTATGAGAGTTAGGTTATTAGTCAGGGGTTTAGTCATTTGACAGGCTTGTTTGTTTCATTGAATAAGCGAGCTAAATCTATTTACAATGAGGGGTGGTTGTCAGTTTGTTCGGTAGCTTGGTTCAGAAGTGCTTGAGCCAAGACAATAATTTATGTATGTACCTTGACATTGAATAAGTAGTGAAATTATCTATTATTCTAAAAATTAAAAAATGTCATAGAACAAAAATGTTGATTGTTAAATAGACTTTGTATTATACAGTTTCACCACAAATTTATATCCCTTTCTAAATTTATATAGTTGATTGAGTTGCAAGCATTGAAATGAACATTTGAAATCCTCAAATTTGTTCAGATTGTTATGACTTTTCAACCATATATTTTTTTTTCCTGTGTAAGAAAGAACCAGAAATGTGAACTCAAACTGAAGTACTAAGCCTCTTTTTTTCTTTTTTTTCTTTTTTTTGAGAATAAGTACTAAGCCTCTTTAGAAATACAGGAAATGAAAAACATACTAAGGGGAATTTCACCAGAAGAGAGAGAGGAGAAAAAAAAAAGAAAGGAGCCGTAGAGGTTCATCCAATCAAGAGTTCAAGACCAATACCATACAATTAAACATCCTGCACATGCCTTTCCATATACTGCACACATTCGTCCATGTATCTATCATGGAGTTCCTTGTCTCCAAATAACTCACTATATTCTTTAGCTCCATCCCTGTATGGCTTCCCCTCCTCACGCACCACAACCAAATTCACTGACTTCGCCAACTCGTTCCTTGTAAACCATCCACTCTCTTCGTCTCTCGATACCTCAATCCCGATCCTCTTGTCCCAAAACCTAGCAATTAGTCCTTGATCATACATAATTGGCAGCATGATTAGAGGACGCCCATATTGGAGTGCCTCGATGAGGGAACTCCAACCGCAATGAGTCAAGAAACCCCCGACAGACTCGTGGGCCAAAATTTTAGGCTGAGGAGCCCAAGTGGTCCAAACAAGCCCACGATCTTTGGTTCGATCCTCAAATCCATCTGGTAGCCTAACCGAGTCAGCATCGCCGGACCCATGACTCGGTTTCCTCAGCACCCAAAAGAAAGGCAACCCACATAGCTCTAATCCAAGAGCTAACTCATTGAACTCTTCTCGGCTTAAATTAATCTCACTCCCAAATGCAACATAAACTACTTTCCCTTTCTTTTGTTTGTCTAACCACTCAGCAATTTTAGACCAATTGTTGTCCGGTTGGTCTTCATCACTTGTTGGGACCAATGGTGGCAATAATCCCGTGGGAAGTACTACAGGTTTCTGGTAAAGGTCTGGAAGTAAATCGAGCCACTCTCCCTCGATCTCTCTACAACTTCGAATGAAGAAGACTTGACAACCCTGGATAGTTGATTCCGCACGAGACCAATCCGTCATGCCTGTGGCATTTTTTGTCATAGTACCATCTATCAAACTCTTGGCCTCGAAAGGCCTAAAAAAGACTTTGGACGGGAAGGGAATCCATTCGGGAGGGACAGTGAAATGCTCAGGCCGTGTTCTCTGAGCATAGCGGGACACTACCTCCGGTGACGTTGATCCCATGAAACATAAGGTGGACGCATTGAAGATACTGAAATAGGCTCGTTTGATGCCGAGCTTGATAGCTATTGGAGGCAACCAGTATGGGGCAAAGTCATAAGTGATCCAATCGGGAGCGTGTGTTTTGAGGAATTCAGAGATACCTTGTTCGAGTCCATCATGAGCTATTTTGAGGTATGGGATGACGTCGTTTGGGACGTCCATGGTGGCCTCTGCGTTTTCAGGGAGGTTTTCGACTCGGGGGAGTGGGATTTGGACTAGAGTGATCAGAGGGGTTAGGTTTTGTGGGATTTTCGGGAGGCGTTGGATGTTTCTAGGTGTGGAAATGAAGGAAACCTTGTGGCCTCTGCGAGCTATGTGCTTGGCAACTTCAAGAAATGGGATTATGTGACCGAAGGCAAGCCATGGGAACAAAGCTATGTGGAGCTTCTCAGGCTTGGCTGCAGAGGTAGAGCTCATTTTGATTAGTGAGTGTGGTTTGAGCTCATTGTAGTCTCTCGTTGCCTTTTATAGGGGTCTGTGACGTTGAGGATCTACATATCCTTTCCTATTGATATATTGACCAGGGCAACCATTCAATTTCTTAGTTATCACGGAGCTGATGACATATTAAGTTCCAGATAGAGAGAATCGTAGCCGTAGGGAATCTGACTGAGGGTTTGGGTTATTCTACAATGAGTACCTTCGTCAAAAACAATGGGTACTTTTACTCTTAAGTTCGTACTTTTAATTGAGAATGAAGGTTCGTTCGTTGGCGCCGAGACCTTAAGCATGGAGTTGCAAAAATTAATTAGTCCACGATTCTAATTGCTTTTCAATTTGATATTGTGGCCACAACATTATTTGTCTTCCTATTCATGATTCATGAACATAGCTAGGCATGCAGTTTACTAGGTATGTACGGCACATAATTGTCAGGGTATTTGTTTGCCTCAGTAGTGTTTGTTTGACTTTGCCTCTGTAAGTGTCTTTCTAGCAACTTGTGGGTCGTGCTGTCAAATTTGTAGTCTATTTCTTCGTCAAGACGTGTAGAGGTTTAATTACTAGGAGCCCAGACCCACTGTATCGAACAGTCGAAGTAGACATTTTTGATTTTTCGGTTCATGTTTATGGACAGCAGAACTCGCCTTCCTCAAAATAATACCAGCGTTGTCTGTTAGTCATTCTCATAGATCAATCAATCAATCAAATCGAGGATTGAGGATGGAGGATTAAAGGTCTTTTTATTTGACGCATAACCCATAGATCGATCTCCAATTTGATTGGATGATATTTTATTTTTTAGAGGAATGAATATTTATATATTGAGTGTTTCTATTGAAACCTTCAAATCTGCTTATTTGACCTTAATCTATTATGAATTATTAAATGACATATTTAACCTACTATAAAATGACTATTAAGGACAATAATTATATCAAAAAAATATTATATTTATTTTATGTAGACTTTCCAATTCAATAATATTAGATTGTATTCTTTATTATTTTTCATATATATTTTTATTTTCCAATTTCACTACATACTCATTAAAGCATTCATCTATATTTAATAAGAATTAAAAATATGATTAAGATCATGTGACATAAAAATGTATGATATATATGTTGAACACAAATTGGTGAGGGAAAACAAAATAAATCCTATTATGATTTATGACCCAAATCTAAGTCTATCCATTATATTTGCAAAAAAAAAAAAAAAAATTAGCTAGCAGTTAAAAAAAACTAAAAAAAAATATTTAAATAATTAATCATGAGGTACAAAAAATAGAGAAAAAAAAAATAAACATCAAAAAAATGATTTCTTCATTTTTTTTTTGCACAACTAAAATAGAAAAAAAAAAGTTAAAAAAAAAAAACCACATAATAGTTCATGTTATTTTTTGATTGATTAAAAATTAATTTTTGAAACTCAATACCTTGTGTTTGATTTTTTTTTATTGGAAAAGAGATTTATGCATGTTGTTTGATTAAGAAATGTATATGTAGTTAAGATTTATAGAGTAATTAAATCATTGAAATGACTAAGTTTTTTATTTTAAAGATAATAATTTGTTTGCAAATTATGTGAGTGAGGTTATTTGAGGAACTTTACTGAGGTTTAGTGAGTAAATTTAGTATTTGATAATTTGATAAGAGGTGTAAAAAGCATAGAGGTCAAGTGAGTAAATTTGGAGGTTCCAATACTCTTATATATTCTCATAACTTAACAGAGTCATTGTCAGAATATTATATATACTAGAGTTTTGTTCAAGTAAATCCTTATTTGTGTGTCTGACCCAAACTCTAGGTTACTTGACCTAGTGGTAATAGGGTTTAATTAGAAGGATCTAGATATTCCTATTCAATGTATGATTACCTTTCCTTGTATGATTCGGATTCTATGCATTGTAATTCTCTTTATAAAGAGGCCATTATCATCAATGAGAACACACAGCAATTCTCTTTCAAATACTGTTTCCTTAAAACACGTTATCAGCACAAAGCCCTAACCCTGAAACAAATAGCCAAACCCTGATTCAAGAAGCTAAAAACCTTGAATCTGAATACAAAACCTTGAAGCCTTTTCTGCCTCCACCTCACACCTTGAAGCACTCGATCCCAGGAGTCCAGAACCGGCGGCGCCACCCGAAGAACCGGCCGGAAACCTACCGAACCGGCCACCGGAAGCTCCATCCAACCCGCAGCAAATATTCCACCAGTTCACCATCTTCCTGGCACCAAATTTCAACAAAATTTTTTCAGTAGACACCTCTCAATCTGAAGATTCAGGAACCGGAAGAAAAATCACAAAAACCGGCCTAAAAGTGTGTGAACCGGCCAACTGGAAATTCTGCAGAAAACCGGCAGAAAAGAGAAGAAAAAAAAAAAAAAAAAAAGGGAGAGACAGACGCAGCCCATCCACCGAGCCCAAAAGCCTTCGGCCCAGAAGAAGAAAGCACTCGGCCCAGAGGCCCACTAACCCAAGCCCAGAAGCCCGCTGACGTTAGCCCAGCAAAACCTGACACGTCATCATCCACGTCAGCAGCGGACCCAGCACCACGTCAGCCCCGGACCAGCGCCACGTAAGCACGGCCAACCCCCGGTCAACACCGGTTGACAGTTTTCGGTCAATTTTCCGGCGACTTTTCCGGCCACTTTCCGGTGACATTTCCGACCACTTTTTCAGGTCAAATTTCCGGCGACCTATTTCGAGGTATTTTTTACTAAAAGTTCCCGTTTTTGAAGTTTTAATTCTTTTTCTCGGGGACTTGCAACCTCCCTTCTTCTACCCCCCTTTCTTCATCATAGGAGAGACCTAATTAAGCCGAACTGTGGGGGTTCGTGCTCACTCCGAGCTTGGAGCTTGTTGAGATCTCCAAACTTAGAGTTTGTAGAGAATTTATGATCGACCACTTACGTCATTGTTTCGATCTAATCAAATACCTCTTGGAATTGAATTTCTTGGAAGCGATTACGCTCAGAAATTCCTAAATTTCTTGGAAGCAACTACGCTCAGAAATTTTATATGTTTTCGTGGTAGCCTTTCACGCTCTGAAACTAACCCTAATTTCTTTTTCTCTTTCAGGATGAGTAACCTGAACAGATTGAACTTTGCTCCATTGGGAACAACTGGCTCTAGATATCACAAGTGGGTTCGTGATGTCAGCCAGCATCTCAAGGCCGATGGAATCCTGGATACGATTCTCGAGCCTAGCCAGGACGTGCTAATTGTTGAGCAAGCTCAAGCTTTGGAAGCAAATAGAGCAGCCTTAGAGGCAAATAAGGCGAAAGTCATCATCCTAATGACTCGTCATATAGATGATTCGCTCCAGTTTGAGTGTATGAAGACCCCAGAAGGATGTGGGTCTCACTCGAAGAAAGATTTGGCAACGTCTGCGACTCCCTGCTTCCTGGCCTAGAAGTGAGATGGCATAGCCTCCGCTTCTGTGATTTCAAGTCAGTTCTTTACTAGAACTCGGAAGTACTTCGCATTAAATCCTTAATGGAATTCTGTGGTAAAGAGATCACAGATGAGATGTTGATTGAGAAGACTCTCTCTACCTTCCCCGTCTCTGCATTGATGGTTGCTAAGAACTATCTAATCGATGTTACTGCAAGACGGATCACAAGGTTTCATGAGCTTATTGGAGCTATGAATGTCGCTGAAAAGCATGACAACATCCTTGTGAAGAACTATAATTCGAGATCCATGGAAACAGAGCATATTCCGGAATCCAATTATAGTCCTGCCTCTAAGAGAGGGCGTCAAGAGCGAAACCCTAATCTTAGGGATATTTCTGGACGTTCTGGTCCATATAATCGCTCTACTTGAGAAGGTAATCGCCAAAATAGGCGAACACGGAATCGAAGAGGTAAACGTGGAAAGAGAGAGGGAGGCAACGCCTCTAGCCATGTTGGTGGCGCCACCAATACTATGAGCCATCTAAATGACGCTTTCAAAGCGCCTCAATCAATAGAGTCTGAGCAAAGAGATGTATGTTCTCAATGTGGAGTATCCGGTCATTGGGCACACATTTGTAGAGCTCGTGAAGAAATTGTCACCGCCTACAAAGCATATTGTGAAGCAAGAGAAGCTCACTATGTGGAACAAGAAGATCAAGAAGATGATCTAGAGTGAAGGGTTAAAGACTACAAATCTGGCTGGGATCAATAGATCGTCAATTCTGTTTTAAGTTTTTATTTTTCCAAGAGATGTAATAGGCAATTGCCATATATTTTTGCTAAATACTAGTTAGTACCCTGTGGTTTAGATCCAAAATCAATTCAGTCCCTGGACTTCTAATTTCATCAAAAACACCCCTGCACTTTCAATTTTGATCTAATAGGTCCAATTTGTTAATATTCTGTTATGGGTTCAAGTTATAGTTGGATTATTTGTTGAAAAACTATTTATTTTTAATAGTAGGACTCACTCCTAAATTGACTATGCAGACCACCTCGACACCACATCATAAAACATAGGCCATATATGAGTCACATTAACAAGTTAAATAACTCAATTGTCGGAAAACTAACAAATTGGACCTATTAGATCAAAATTGAAAGTTCAGGGGTGTTATTGATGAAATTGGAAGTTCAGGGACTGAATTAATTTTGGACCTAAACCACAGGGTAGTAATTTGTATTTAGCCCTATATTTTTTGTAGTAAATGCCAATGGTTTGGTCTTTCTTCAAAGTTGGCTCACCCCTTAAGTGTGATGTCTAGGAAGGTTCTGAGATTAGTGGTACTTAAGCGAGCCTTGCTCCACCAACATCTCTTTACTCACCTGGTCACATTTATTTTGGAATTACCGAAAGAAGTTAGACGACTACCATTGTTTTGCATTAGCTAGCATTTTGGATTAGATTTTCTTTGGTCAAAGAGACAATGATGTAACTCCGTTGGCTTATGAATAAAATTTCGAGTTCTTTTCATTATGACTCCATTTTGATTCTGAGCATATGACTTTGTGACTACGATGGCTGGGCCATCAGTATTAATTCAAGGACATGGAATAGCCCAAGTTCCCCTTGCCAAAAGGCACCTTGATTACTGTCGCAAAAACTCTCTATGCTCTTAGGGCAAATCGCACATATGAGTAGCCAACGGATTTCATGCGAAAACGCATGTAGAGAACGGAAATGAGTTCCTTTGCAATACCTCTAATGATTGCGAACAAAGGAGCATCTTAGAGAAGTTTATGTGTCTCTCTAGTGGACTCTATGTCACTATTCGAGCTATTAATCCAATAAAAGTTATGAGAGAAGATCTCTTGGATTTAGACACATATTGGCTTTGTCACGACAGGATAGATCATCCTAGTCATTATATGATGATCCGTCTACTAAAGACTTCACATGGACATCATTTCTTTAGAGCGAAATGAAGCATGAATCAAAAGTTGATTTCTGGACTAAGTGTGACCGACGCAGCTGCCTAGGGCACCGCCTCTGTCCACCACCAGCCTAGAGCTGGCGCAGTCCCTATCCATGACGCCATGGATGGAGTCCATCATGGTGATGGCGCCCTAGGTGATGCTGCAATCACCAACTTGCTTCAAATAACGTTTCAGACGCTCAGGCCTAACCAAAATTCTCATTGGTTGCTTCTAAAGCCTCTCGCTCGTTTTACAAAGCCCGTTTCTTAGGGAAATTAGGACTGAGACCTTCCTATGCAAAGGATATGAAAATACTCATTATGTTCTTACATAGAATCTGTAGGGATTCTGTGGACTAGTTCAACCAACTAGCGGACGTTTAAATATCTCATGATATTGGTTGACACGCAAACACTCTGGTCACGTGTTGTGCCATTGTCCACTTATAATGGTGCTTATGCTAGCACATATCATATTCATATAACTCCTAGCACATATCATATGACAACGGGCTCACTCCCCGAATCATCCTATTCAGTCAATTGGATTTGACTATGCTAGTGAGTTTACATCGAAGACTTTCGATGGTTATTGCATTGGGACTGATGTTGGATATCATATTCCCATGTACACACCCAAATGGTCTCGCGGAAACGACTACGATGGTCGTCAGGTTATTGGTAATGCGCACCAACCTCCTTATATCCGCTTGGGGTGATGCAATATCACATGCAGCTATGCTAATTCGTCTACGACCCACCGCCACTCAATCTACCTCTGCGTTACAGCTAGTGACTGGGTACAAGAATCGTACTTAAGCATATTTGAGTGGGCCATTTACGTGCCAATTGCGCCGCCACAGCTCTCTGTGATGGGTCTTTACAGATAAATGGGAAACTACGTTGGATTTGAGACTCCAACAATCGTCCGCCACTTCATACCCTTGCAAGGCGATCTCCTTACCGCTAGAGTTGCGGGTTGTCACTTTGATGAGACAGTCTTCCCGTCGTTAGGGGGAGATAAGAACACGGATGTTCAGCAGGAACGACAGGAATTGTCGTGGTCTGTCCCCACTATGTCTCATCTCGATTCCCGTTAAAGTGACGAGATCACACAAATATGCTGCAAACATGCCTCCAAGGATGGACGTCCCTACAAGAGGACGTAGCGCCACCCTACACGGAGGTAGGCATGGCGCCAACACCAAAGAGAGTGGCACGCTGGCGTTACAGGCCATGGCCCCAGCTAGGATGCGTGGGAGGCCCGTGAGTTCGAAGGATACTTTGGCACATTCCAATCCTTTAATCATCAAGACTCAAAATCCGTCTCATGAGAATCTTCCGGATTATGGTTATCGTTGGGGAACGCCTCAATGTCAGAACCTATTCCTGAGAATATAGAGCTCTATGAAAATTACACTAGTGTACATGAGACGTGGGATAGAAACTCCATCATAATTGATGATGTAGTTGCGCATTTTGTTGTGCATGAGTTTGTTTGAGTCCGATGACATCGAACCACGCTCCGTTGATGAATGAAAGCCAACGTAGAGAGATTTGGCCTAAATGGAAAGATGCGATCCAGGTTAAGTTGGATTCTCTAACGAAGAGGAAGGTTTTTGAGCCAGTGATGCCAACACCTCCTAACATAAAACCTGTTGACTAATGGGTCTTCGTTAGAAAGCGTGATGAGAAAAAGAGATGGCAATCTCGCCTTATGGTGCAAGGCTTCTCACAAAACTCCCTGGAATCGACTACGATAAGACATATTCTCTTGTAATGGATGTCATTGCACTCCACTACCCTGTCAGTTTGGTAGTTTCCGAATAACTGATTATGCAGCTTACAAATGTGGTCACTACGTATCTCTATGGGGATCTAGATACGGAATATACATGAAGGTTCATGGTGAACTTCATTTACCCAAGTCAAGTGGCTCTAGACCACGTAGCGCGTTTACAATAAGATTGAAACGCTTACTAAAGTGACTACTTGATTGGGAAAGGATATGCCCACGCGTTTACATAACAAGTTTCGGATTCTATCGCAGTTTATGTTGGACATGATCTTCATTGGAAGCCCTTAAAGAGTTAAGGGAAACCACTGAACACTTGAAATCCGAGTTTGAGATGAAGGATTTTGGGAGAACACGATTATGTCTCGGTTTGGAACTTGAGCATCGTGTTGATAGATGCTTAGGCATTTTGACAAGGTCAAGCCTCCAAGCACCTCCATGATCGTCTGTAGTCTTGATCCTAAAAAGGATTCTCTTCGTTCAAAGGATGATGACGAAGATGTGCTAGAGGCAGGAGTGCCTTACTTGAGTACAATAGGCCCATTATTGTACTTAGTTCAATGCACAAGACCAGACATCTCATTTGCAGTAAACTTATTAGCTAAGGTATAGCTCTGCGCCAACGCGATGCCATTTGATTGGTTTAAAAGATATCTTTCAGTACTTGAGATGTACAATTGATTTGGGCTTGTTCTATCCCTACAGAGAGATGATGGATTCAGACCCATCACACACCAGAAATGCCGCCAACGCTGGCATGCATTCTCTATCCCCACCCCAAAACGACATAAGTGTTTTGGAAGGTTTTGCTGATGTTGGGTATCTCTCTGACCCATACAAAGGTCATTCCCAAACTGGTTAAGTGTTCACCATGGGTAAAGACCGTGATATCTTGGAGGTCTACAGAATAGACCCTAGTCGTTGTATCTTTGAACAATGCAGAGATTCTTTCTCTTCACAAAATGGTTCGTGAATGTTTATGGATTGGATCCATAATTACGCATGTTCGAAACAATTGTGGTTTGAAGTCTACCACAGATGAGCCTACGGGCATTTAGGATAATGCTGCTTGCTTTGAACAAATAAAGCAAAGGCTACATCAAAAGCGACAACACCAAGGGTAATCAGCAACAACAGACTCTCCTCAAGATCAAAGTGAACTAGGTTCAATCTGAGGACAATCTGGCAGACTTGCTCACTAAGTCATTGCCTAAATTCCACTTTCGAGAAACATGTTGGTAGCATCGTTTGCGGAAGCTATTCGAACTCCAATGACCGTAGTCATCAGGGGGAGATGCAGACATCAAGGGGAGGTGTCTACATGTATGGTCTCGAAACGTGAAGGGTGTGTTGTGCTCTTTTTCCCCTTCGACCGAGGTTATTTTTGTCCCACTGGGTTTTTGTTACTTAGCAAGGTTTTTAGCGAGGCAATGAGAGAAGCACTGCATTTGGGCGACACAAGGGGGAGTGTTCAAGTAAATCCTTATTTGTGTGTCTGGCCCAAACTCTAGGTTACTTGACCTAGTGGTAGTAGGGTTTAACTAGAAGGATCTAGATATTCCTATTCAATGTATGATTTATTCAATGTATGATTACATTTCCTTGTATGATTCGGATTCTATGCATTATAATCCTCTATATAAAGAGGCCCCTATTATCAATGAGAACACACAGCAATTCTCTCTCAAATACCGTTTCCCTAAAACAAGTTTAAGTTTTTCGAAGCAATTTTTGTCTTTTCGGCCTAAATGGGAAGAAAACCCCTAGCAAATGACACCAATTCTAGAACTGCTATGTACATTTTATTCAAAGCGATAAACTAAGCTATAATTTGATTGGCATGGTTAATTGATTTGTCTTTGTTCTTTAATTTTGGGCGGAGCTTATTTTGAAAAAACAATTAATGAAAGAAATTGAGGAGTCTTCAATTTAATCATGCAAGTTCAATTCATATCTTTTATGACCCAATGCCTTCAATATCATCCATACATTTTCAGTTTTTTTTTTTTTTAGGGTAACGGAATGAATCCATTGATAAAAATCATACGACTTCTCTCGGTCAAGCTTAAGGGATCCAAAGACCCCCCCCCAAATATTACAATTCGATACTCAACTTATTAGGACTAAAACCAAAAGAAAATCCACGTTTCAAAAAAAAAAAAAACCAAAAGAAAATCCAAAGAAACTAAAATCCAAAGGGAAATGCAAAGAAAGAAATACAGAAAATAAAGTTCCCCTATCCCTATGAACCCTTTGTTGAAGCACTATCTTGATCATTTTGTCATCTAAGACCTTCATGATGTACGTCGCAATAACAAAAACAGCTATGCCTCAACCTAGAGCTCATAGGAATACGTCTCTTAGCCATAATGGAAAAGAGAATCCAGCCCCGAGATCCCCACCTGCTGGCCTCCAGAGCCTTGCTTCGGTTAAGTCGATATCATCAACTCAGAGCCTATACAGACTGATGCCGCCGGTGATACTTTGGGGTTATTTCTCCAGCGATGGGGGCTGCCTCGTTTCTTGTAGACCTTTAGGGTTGAGGTGATGGTCACTTCAAACAGGCCTTCTGAAGAGAGGTCCAGCCCTATGTTCTCCGACTGCAGACCTATCGGAACTAGGGCAAGTTGCTTTGCCCGCTTGCCCTCCGCTTGAGGCTCCTCCTCCCTCTGACGCCGCACACCAGCAACCTGAGGAGTAGCCGATGTCCCATCCGACGCAAGTGTCTCCACCATCTCCGGCAAAGGCTGGATCTGCACACTCCGCTTTTTTAGTAGATTCGGGAACCTGAAAGTAGGAAAAAGAGAACAAGAGATGGCCGACCCCACCGTTTGGGGCTGACCAGATCCCTCTATCAGCTCTAATTCGGTCTCTGCCTGCCTGGGGCATCTTTCTCCACCATGATTAAGCATGGCACACTATCTGCATCGACCCAGTAATCGCTCATACCTGAAACGAAGGGTAAGAACATCCACAGGGGAAACCCTAACCCTACGATTCAAGCAGACCGGCTCATTGATGGATAGTACAAGGCGAACTCTCGCTACTCCCCAACGCAGGGCCTCCCAATCCACATGCAAAACCTATCTAATCGTCTCCCCCACTAATCTGACAGTAGGTTCTATCAAGATACTCGGAGTAAGCCCCTGCAACTCCACCCAGATCCACACAAGTCACGGTATTCATACACTGTCATATTTTTGTATAACTTCAGACATCGAAATTGTTTCTGTTGCTAGAAAGATCATATTTATTTAATAATTGAAAGCTTGTCTATTTGATACATGCTTGCATGAGCCAGAATTGTCTTGAATAGAGATCTGATTGACTTCTGGCATCCAAATATATATCAAATTGTTTTGATTGCATTATCTAAAGCAAGAGAAGAGTTTTTAAACTACCACCTTTGCCTCTAACCACCAATCCAGCATTATATATCTCCCCGCCGGCTGGTCGCTGTCAAGGGTAGAGGAACCATTGATTAACATAATTCTCACCACTCCTGGAAGAGCCGGAAGAGGACAATACCATTTATTGATGGTCACCGTCTTCTCTTTTATTTTTCTTTTTCTTTGAGTAATTAAGTCCTAAAAGTGATAATTATATATATGTTCAACATATTGTTGAATTTCCAGTTAAACAATAAAAAGAAAAGAATAAATTAACCATTTGTGTGGCTTCTCCATGAAATGATGAGGGTGTCCTAGCCATATTGTTATGTTGTATACCGATTGTTGTGCAACAGAATGTGCATGGCTGACAATTAGTGGTATCATATATACTATTATTTAGAGAAGATGTGTAAGTCAAAACCAAAAATTTTGACAGAAGTGACCGTAAAAGATTGAATTTTTTTTTTAATTCACTAAATCATAAGAGCAATTATGATAATTGCAAAAAAATAGACTTTTATTAAGAAAAATAAACAAATGATCACACAATCCATTTTTCTCTCCCACACTACTACAGAAAATGAATCACACGACACCTCTCATACGACGTCACACTGTTTTCCGTGGTGTGAATCATTTCTCATTATTGAGACGACGGTTGTAAAATTTCTGTCTTCTAATATGAATTCAACCAACGGGTGTTTTTCATGCTGAAATTATGTATTGCTTCAGAAGACGTTTATAAATAGAAGCGTGGTGTGAGATTAAATTGTTATAGAGGCAGCAAGTTTCTTTCGCACCAATTGGCACCACTTAAATTTCCCTAGTGTGTAGTGGTAATACGACGGTTAGCTTAAAACTGTGGTATGAATCTATAGATTTCCAAGAGCGAAATTCCCCCCAACATTTCCCTTCATTCCACCCCCCCCCCCCCCCCCCCCTAATTTCCCTCCCACCCAGGCAACAAGAAGAGGCAAACTGAAAATTTAAAAGTGGCATTCAGACAACATGTATATGGAAAACGTGGTCTGATGCCTTAGAGTAACTCCAACAGCTTCCCTATAATTTCTATATTATAGGGAAGCAAAAATCAAAGCTTTAGCCTCTTTTTCTTCTCTAACTCCAACAGATTCCTTATTTTACAACAATCTCTAAAATCTCCATATTCTTTCTTAAAATTTTAGAAGTTTGCTGTAAATATAGGGAATTTGGTTTTCTCTTTCCTCACTTTCCCTAAAATATGAAAAGTTATAGGGAATCTGTTGGAGCAAAAGAGGCTTATTTTTTCCTAAAGTAGAGAAAAATCAAAATATGGGGAATCTGTTGGAGTTGCTCTTATACATGCATGCATCAACTAATGGCTTGTCTGGCCATGTGTCCATTTAGATCAAATTAGAACACTTGAAGAAAAGAAAAAAAAGCCTTAGACCAACCCTGACTCTTTCTTTTCATAACTCCACAGCTACCCGGCCCCCGACTCTCTCCCCGACTCACTCCACAGCTACGCCCACTTTGAAGCCCTAAACTCTAAATCCACCACCTCCGAAGCCCCGACTTTCTGGTACCAATCCCTGCCTCCGAAACCCTAAATCTGAGATTCGAGAAAGTCGTACCAATCCCTGCCTCCGAAGCCCTAAATCTGAGATTTGTCTTCGAATCTGGTTAGGAGGGTTTGATTAGGATTTGTTCATCTACGATTACTTCCGGTAAATTTCTCCTTGTTTTTACTGTTTTTGTTTGTCAAGTTTATAATACGTTATTGATTTCCAGGCGGTTCGTTGGGTCTGTGCTTGGGGCCAAGGACACTAATGCGATTCAGTCCATCGAGTATTTCTTTGATTGGCCCAATCCAATTTTGCAGGTATCAATTTGGGTTCTGATTGATCGATTAGGCTCAGTTAGGTTGTGAATTTTGTGCCTTTTTTTCACTGGTAAGAATGGTCCATCTTCCGATCATGGGTGGGTTTCGATCATCTCTGTTGTTCAAAGACTCTTTGTTTCTTTTCGCTGGTTTGTATCTCAACCTAATCTGTTCTTTTGGCTTTGTTTTATAACAATTTAGTATCGCTCCTTTGTCTATATGCAATTGTTGATGTGTTTGTTGCTCAATTTCACAGCTTTTGCATGTCCTGTGTGATTTTGGACCTTGATTCTCATATGGTTTTGGGTGTATAACCAAGTTTGAATTGATTTGGTAGTATGCTTTACACAATTAAGTTTTATTATCTAGCATTTTTTTGTAATTATAACAAGTGAAACAAATAAAACAAGCAAGATCTGAAGGTTACAAAGTAGAGGTAGGATTTGACCTGAATCTTTTTTTCTCTTTTCACTTGCAATTCTATGATGCATGGTTGCATTGTATATAAACAAAGGAACTGGTCCTTGATGTTGCAGACTGTAATTGTTGGAGATGATTGTGCATTGCCCCCGCCTGAGGATTAGCTGGTCGAAGGGGTTCGGCAGACACCATTCTTTTTCATAAGATTTTATTTATCTGCTTTGTTGAATTTTACAATATAGGAAATTATTGTTATATATTCAATAATCAGATATTAGCTGTTCATTATATGTACTAGAAAAAAAAATTCAGATATTGAGAATTCTTTTTGAACAATAATTTTTTTTTTAATATGTATTGATGAAGACACCAACCCAGCACAAACGTGTCTATATGAGAACATGTTAACCCAGCCACTAGCATATTATATAAAGGAATAGGGCCCATCCTATATCATTCACAAGACGACTAGTTGAGGAAGCTATTCGGTTGTATATGTTAGAATAAGATGATATTTGATGGAGTTTTCCTAACGTTTTCAAGGCTGTTTCCACGATCAGCAGCTATACCTCCTCAACTTCATCTCAACCATGCATCTCTAAAAGCTTCAGATTTCTTACGAATCGAAAAAATCATTCCCATCACAAAAAATTTCGCTCAAACAAAAAAAAATGGCCCAATTAATAAAGGTTACATTTGTATCTGATGGAACAATTGAAAGGAAAAGATGGGTCGAACGATGTATATGTTTGTCAATGCCATGTTGCATTGAACAAGATTAGAGCTCTGAATCCCTGAGCAGTCATATGGCCATAATGCTGCCTAGATTGATCAGTTTGTTGACCAATACCCATTATCCATCGATGGCAAAAGATGCTGGTCAAAAGGGTTAAGATGAATTACTTTTAAGAAGGAAGGGTTGCTGAAACTGAAACTACCCGCTATTTCTTTTCGACGTACTGCTATTTTTCTGCAAATTGGAATTATAATAAGAGAAAAACTAAATTACTTCTTAGAAACTCGATAATACACAAAATGGTAAACAAGTGACTAATTAACTATAATAGTTTGTAACAAAGTTGACTGAATATATCGCTTGAGAATGTAATACAATTGTTTATAATATATATTGCTCGGTTTGTTGGTCCTAAACTGAAATTTATTTATTTTCTTACATAATGAAGCTATGATTGGGTTATAGATTGTCTTGCTTAGAATTAGTGAGTACTAATCCCAATGGTATTCAAAAAAAAAAAATCAATATATAGTCCTGCATGCATGAGGCATTTTTACATAAAATTCATAATCAATGCTGCAATGCTGCCTTTATTTTCATTGTGAACATTTAGGTGAAAATTGAAGGCACTGGCCAACCAATTGAGCCACCTCTTTAGAAAATGCCTGAAAACTAAGGGTGTGTCATGTAACGTTTTATGAAACTATTTTTGTAATACTGGATTGTAGAATGAAAACAGGAAATCAAACTACAAATTTTTAAGATGTAAATACATGTTAGACACAAGTATTTCAAAATTTGAAATATTAAAAACATATCTATCATTTCAAAAAAAAAAAATCTGTAGCACTCAGTTTATACAATCTGAAGCTCTATTTTTTTTTTCTTCAAAGAGAAAAAATCATTTTTAGTTTTTCCTCAGTAATCTTGAAAGATTGACTATTTTGTTTGTATTGATCATGAATCCTTTATTGGTTGTTGTTTAAGGAGATTGAACAAGAAGAACCAATTCCCTCAATTTTGTCTATACAATATATCATATGAAATTGCAAGCTCCTGAATCTTTAGTTCAAAACGATAATTCAATCAAATGTCTCAACCTTAATTGTTAATTCCTCTAGCCCATGAGATAATCTAATTATATTGAAGCATAAAATGCCGAAGCTTTCACCCTAAATCATCCATATAAATTAGATCTGACACATGAAAGAGGAATTTTTTAAATCCTTCATTTTTCTCCACTGCATGATTCTGCAAGTTTCAATTGATTGAAAAAGACGGGGAAGAAGAAAGTTAAAACAACAGATAAAGTAGATGAGATCATGAGAATAGAGAATAAGTCTCAATGGAAATTGTGGGAGAGAAAGAGAGAAAGATCGAAAGAGAGCGAGAAGAAGAGTTTGTGGATCTATGTGCTTAAAAGTAAAAAAATAAAAATAAATCACTTTCTCTAATTACAGGGTGCAAGGAAACAAGGAAAACGTCAAAAAGTCATTTCCCATATTTATTCATAGTTCCTGAATTGTTTCCTAAAATTTGTTTTCCCTGTTTTTCAAATTTAATGCACCGAACGCAAATTACATAAGTTTTTGAATTCGTAAAATAAAAAACAGTATCGCAAAATGATACCGAACGGGCCCTAAGCCTTTCTCTTAATTCCATCCAAACTAGTAGCAATCAAACCTCATGATGCGCATGCATTTCCAGATACTCCACGCATTTGTCCATGTATTTATCATGGAGTTCCTTGTCCCTAAACAACTTACTATATTCATTAGCTCCATCTCTGTATGGCTTCCCCTCCTCATCCACCACAACCAAATTCAATGAATTCGCCAACTCATTCCTTGTAAACCGTCCACTCTCTTCGTCTCTCGGTACCTCTATCCCGATCTTCTTGTCCCAAGACCTAGCAATTAGCCCTTGATCATACATAAATGGCAGCATGATTAGAGGACGCGCGTATTGGAGCGACTCAACGAGGGAACTCCAACCGCAATGAGTCAAGAAACCCCCGATGGACTCGTGGGACAAAATTTTGAGCTGAGGGGCCCACGTAGGCCAGACAAGCCCACGATCTTTGGTCCGGTCCTCAAACCCGTACGGTAGATTAACCGAGTCACCTTCCCCAGACCCATGAGTGGGTTTTCTTAGCACCCAAAAGAAAGGCAATCCACAGAGCTCCAATCCAAGAGCCAACTCATTGAACTCTTCTTGGCTTAAATTAAGCTCACTCCCAAACGCAACATAGACTACTTTGCCTTTCTCTTGTTGGTCCAGCCACCCTGCAATTTTGGACCAATTACTATCTTTTCCGTCTTCATCACTTCTTGGTACACAGGGTGGCAATAAGCCCGTCGGGAGCACTACAGGTTTTTGGTGAAGGTGTTCAAGCAAATCGAGCCACTCACCCTCGATCTCTCTACTACTTCGAATGAAGTATACTTGACAACCTTGGACAGTTGATTCCAAACGAAACCAATCAGTCACCCCAGAATCATTTGGTGCCATACTACCATCCACCAGTCTCTTGGCCTCGAAAAGCCTAAGATATAGTTTGGACGGAAAGGGAATCCATTCGGGAGGGACAGTGAAATGCTCGGGCTGTGTTCTAAGACCATAGCGAGACACTAGAACTGGTGATGCTGGTCCAAAGAAACATAGAGCTGATGCATTGAAGATACTGAAATGGGCTCGTGAGATGCCGAGCTTGATAGCTATTGGTGGCAACCAGTGAGGGGCAAAATCGTGAATAATCCAATCCGGAGCGTGTGCTTGTAGGAATTCAGAAATACCTTGTTCGAGTCCATCATGAGCTATTTTGAGGTATGGGATAGCGTCGTATGGGACGTCCATGGTGGCCTCTGCGTTTTCGGGGAGGTTTTCGACGCGGGGGAGTGGGATTTGAACTAGAGTTATCAGAGGGGTTAGGTTTTGTGGGATTTTCGGGAGGCGTTGGATGTTTCTAGGTGTGGAAATGAAGGAAACCTTGTGGCCTCTGCGAGCTATGTGCTTGGCAACCTCAAGAAATGGGATTATGTGACCGAAGGCAAGCCATGGGAACAAAGCTATGTGGAGCTTCTCAGCCTTAGTTGCAGATGTAGAGCTCATTTTGATTGATGGGGTGGTTTGTGCTCATTATACTCTTTCATCGCCTTTTTATAGAAGCTCTGAGACCTTGACAACCGACATCCGAAACGTGAATGAGTTGTGTTGAAGAGATAAGCACATGCTTTCCCTGCAATCTTTGATTTATTGGCCGCCGGGGCAAACATTAATTCAATATAATTTCATATTGCTGATGATAAAGTAAGTTGCAGATAAAGAGAATCGCGGTCCACTACAGATTAACCCCATCGTTCAATAATGATTGAATTAAAAAAATATTAAATATCAACCATTTAGCTAAACAATAAAAAAGAAATTAAATATGAACCATTTGTTTTGGCTTCACCATGCGGGGAGATTTTCAGATTGATACCATATGTTGTTCAACAAATGTTGTGGCAGACGAGTAGTGGTATAGGTCATAGTATAATATTCATATTTTATGATATGAATATGCCACACTATTTCGTTATGCATGGATGATGATATTCCATTGATAAAAAGCCAATTCCAATAGATAAAGTGGAGAGTCTGGCGTACATCTAGTAGGGATTAAACTTACGAATTTGTGAGCACTTTAATCATTCAGTACAGTACATGGTGAGTAACCAAATTCCAATTGAAATGAAATTTTTAAGATAAATTGATGCAATTTAGGAGGTAGGAGAGAAAGAATATTTGTTTTGAAAAAATGATAATGATTAAGATAATATATTATTAATTCTCATATACCTCACTATTACAAAAAGTGCATCACACAACGGTGGAAATCTGTTGTGTGATTTGGATCATGTCTGTCGTCTATTTCGGTGTTGTCTGTTGTGTGATTTAGTGAATTCTAAAATTTTTGCAATCTTTACAAGTCATACAACATCTTATTTCTATACCGTATTTTCAACATCTTATTTGTGAATTCTAAAATGAGAAATTTTATTTACACATATCTAATTTCTTAATACACACCTCTTGTTTTTGAATATTTTTTTAATACATTTTTACCCCTTAAACTAACAACGTGTTGTCCTTCACGGATGTTCTACTCCCGGCGACCCATGAAGCTCCTCCACCGCTCACCACACCGAAGCTTCTCTAACTCCGGCTGCACTACTCTCTGATAACGTTAGGCAAAGGCAAATCTAGGTTGAAGGAAATTGGTCAAGTGGGTTTCTCGCTTTCTCCATAGATGTTATTCAAGGTCTTGTGATTATGATTAAATTAAAGCTTTCTTATTGCATCTGTGCCTGTTCCTTAATACTTTTTGTTTTTGGGTAATTGAATGAATTCAATAGAACATGACTTAGGAGCAAAACGCAGCCAGACCAAACCTTGATTAGTTTTGGTACTTTGATGAATTTACCTGAATGAATTTGATACTTCATACATATCTTGTTCATTATTCATGAGGATTTCAATTTAATAGATGTTAGGCTCATCTCATGATTATAGGCTAAGACAGATATAGAACATGAAGTGTAAGATTGAGACTGGGAGTGTTTGCATTGCAAGGAGGTGGGCAGCGACTTCGTGGCGGTCGAGTTACTCGAACCTTTGGTTCTCTGTCCTTTTTTTTTTTTTTTTTTAAGAAGAGGGGCATTGAAGGAAGTTTAAGGGAAAAAATGAACAAAAAAAAATTTGGCTATGTGTATCTAGTAATTGCGAATGTGTGGATAAAATTTCATTTCTAAAATATCACAAATGATCATTGAGTTATAACTCATTCGACACTTAACTCACTGTATTTTCAACAATATCACTTAACTCACTCACTTTTACATCCGTCTTTCACTTAACTCACTGTCGTTAATTCTACCGTTAAAAGCCACTAAAATTGAGGGTATATTTGTCTAAACACTAAAAAAATGCATTTCTAACTTTAAAAAAAAAATTCTGAAAAAAAAAAAAAGACAATTGTTTTTATCAAATTATATCTTTAAATTAAAATAAAATTCTTTTTTTTATTAGAAATTTCAGAAATTAAAAAAAATTGAAAAAAAAATCTAATAAATTTAGAATTTTTTTAAAGTTAAAAATGTATTTTTAAGCTTTTTGACAAGTATACCCTCAATTTTAACGGTAGAATTAACAGCAATGAGTTAAGTGAAAGACAGATGTAAAAGTGAGTGAGTTAAGTGATATTGTTGAAAATATAGTGAGTTAAGTGTTGAATGAGTCATAACTCAGTGACTATTTGTGATTTTTTCCCAATCATAAATGGCACAAGCTGCCAAGCAAAAGATATGTGACCCTCACTGTTAACACATTCACTCACTTAGTGAGCCTAACAACAAAATCCTCACTACCAACCTCTCATGGACAGTAACTTAATCGCCTAGAGATCTCAATTAGTATACAACTAGAGAAACTAAGATGAAAGCAGTAGAAGACCCAACTTCTAGTCTGATTTAAAGCTTGGTTTATTCTACAATTAAATCAGTACCAGAATTCGTGATTCTTTCTTGGAACTGGTAAAAAAGAATGTGCACTATGAATGTTGGCAAAACATACCTAGTAAGTGAAAATGAATTCAAGCGTGGAGGCACTCTAATTACTTTTCAATTTAACATTTGTGGCTACAACATCATTAATTACTTCTCCTACTCTTAAACATATAGGTAGTTTACTTAGGTACGGCATCATAATTTTCTCAATATACAAGCCTCATTAGTTTTCGTTTGATTTTGTCTCTATGAGAGTGGTTTCTTGATGTTTTGTAGATACTCCGGTCAAATCAAAACGTGAGTTATCAACTTTTTTTTTTTTTTTTCTTCTTTTTTTAACTCTTAACCCACCCTACCCTTACATATGTCAGTGAGAATCGAACTCATAACATTTACAATGTTAGAATGATAACTTACCAACATGTCACAGCTCACCGACCACAACAATATTAGTGAGTTATCAACTTGATCATTTGTTTGAGGAGTTTTGACAGTTGATTTCCTTTGTGGCTTCTGGGGTTAATCTGTAGTCGACCACTTTGTTTTAATTTTGATAAGGAGTTTTGATTTTAAGTACCTTCTTATCTTTTGTCAATTTCCTTATCTTTGGTACAATTTGAAGTTTTAGCTAAGCAATAAAAAAAAATTAAAACTCAACCATTTGTTTTTGCTTCACCATGCAGGGAGATTTTCACATTGATACCATATGTTGTTCAACAGAATGTCGTGGCCGACGATTAGTGGTATCATAGTATGATATTCGTATATTATGATATCATTATATGAATATGCCACACCATTTCGTTATGTATGGATGATGATATTCAATTGATAAAAAGCAATTTCAATAGATTAATTGGAGAGTCTCATTGGCGTGTATCCAGTAGGGGTTGAACTTACGAATTCGCCAATTATGAGTTGAGCGCTTTAAGCATTCAGTCATGAATGCTTAGCGAGGATCCTCGTATGTGGTGAATAACTAATTAATTTCCAATTGAAATGAAATCTCTAAAATAAATCGTTGTAGTTTAAGAGCTAGGACTCGATGAGAAAGAATATTTGTTTTGAAAAAATGACAATGATTAAGATAATGTATTATTGTCACATACCTTGACGGAAATATAGTGTTTTATCTCAAAAGAACTCAGAGCTACGTGTTGTCATTAGTTATATTATGTACATTGTTGTGCCTATTAATTGAACCACACAACTTGTCAAAATAGGCACGAGGAAAAGGTCACATCACAACAATTTTGCCTAAACAACAATAGAATATTGGTCAAATTAATAAAGGTTACATCTCTATCGATCTGATGAAAAAGGAAAAATGGATCGATTGATGTATGTGTTTGTCAATGCCATGTTGCTCTGAATCCCTGAGCAGTCAATATGGACATAATGCTGCCTAGATTGATCAGTTAGTTGACCAATACATATGGCCATTATCCATCAATGGCAGAAGCTGCTGTTCAAAAGGGCAGGGAGGAAGGGTTGTAGAAGCTGCTGGTCAAAAGGAAGGGTTGCAGAAGCTACTGGTCAAAAGGGTAAAGTTGAATTGCTGTTAAGAAGGAAGGGTTGCGGAAACTGAAACTACCAGCTATTATGTTATTTTTCATCAAATTAGAATTGTAAATAAGAGGAAAACTAAATAACTTCTTAGAAACTCGAAAAAACACAAAATAATAAACAAGAAACAAATTAACTATAATGGTTTGTAGCAAAACTAACTGAATATATCGCTTGAAAATGTAACACAGTTACTCAGAATATTGCTCATTTTGTTGGTCCTAAGCTGAAATTATTTATTTTCTTACATAATAAACCTGTGATCGTCTTGCTTAAAATTAGTGAGTACTAATCCCTATGGAATTCAAAAAAAAAAAAAAAAAAAGAAGAAGAATAAATCAACATATAGCCCTACAATGTCACAAATGGTGCACCATCAAAACAAAGGTGCACAAAGTCAAAACAAAGTTAATTGGGCACCACCTCCAATGGGAACACTTAAGTTTAACTTTGATGGGGCATGTGATGTGAAAAGAGGAGTATGTGGTCTGGGAATAGTCTTCAGAGACCACCAGGGACATTTGAAAGGTGCTCTTGCAGTCCCACAAGTAGGCAATCTCCCCCCTAGATCTGTGGAGGCCCTAGCTCTTCTACATGGTCTTCAATTTGCAGCACATGTCGGGTTCACCAACATTGACATTGAAGGTGATGCTCTCTCAGTTATCGACACTCTACATGAAAGTTCAGAGGATCTAAGTTATGAAGGTCATTTAATTGAGGAAATTGAGTTTTTAATTAAGTCTTTTCCTAGTTATAGTAGCCATTTTGTGAGGCGGGAAGGTAATGAGATTGCCCACCGTTTAGCAAAAGAGGTTTTGAAAGTTAGTCAACCGTTACTTTGTTTAGAGTCAGGGCCAGTTTAGCTTCACCAGTCTGTCAGTAGGGATTTCCAGTGTGAAGTCTAGTTGGGTTTGATTTGCAAAAGTCACCATGTCGGTGTGCTTTTGTAGACTCTTGACCCACAAATAATTGAACTGAAGTATACATTATTAATGAAGTATCTTTCTGATAAAAAAAAACATATAGCCTTACATGCATGAGGCACGTTAAACAACATGATCCTAATTCATTATTGTACATAAAATTCATAATGAATGCTACAATGCTGTCTTTATTTTCATTGTGAACATTTAGGTGAAAATTGAAGACAGTATTGAAGGCACTGGCTAACCAATTGAGCCTCTTATTTAGAAAACACCTGAAAATAAAGCCTCTCTCTTAATTCCATCCAAACTAGTAGCATTCAAGCCTCATGATGCGCATGCGTTTCCAAATACTCCACGCATTTGTCCATGTATTTATCATGGAGTTCCTTGTCCCTAAACAACGACTCACTATATTCATTAGCTCCATCTCTGTATGGCTTCCCCTCCTCATCCACCACAACCAAATTCAATGAATTCGCCAACTCGTTCCTTGTAAACCTTCCACTCTCTTCGTCTCTCGATACCTCTATCCCGATCTTCTTGTCCCAAAACCTAGCAATTAGCCCTTGATCATACATATTTGGCAGCATGATTAGAGGACGCCCGAATTGGAGTGACTCAATGAGGGAACTCCAACCGCAATGAGTCAAGAAACCCCCGATGGACTCGTGGGCCAAAATTTTGAGCTGAGGAGCCCATGTAGGCCAGACAAGTCCACGATCTTTGGTCCGGTCCTCGAACCCATATGGAAAATTAACTGAATCACCTTCCCCGGATCCATAACTCGGTTTCCTGAGCACCCAAAAAAAAGGCAATCCACATAGCTCCAATCCAAGAGCCAACTCATTGAACTCTTCTTGGCTGATATCAGGCTCACTCCCAAATGCAACATAGACTACTTTGCCTTTCTCTTGTTTGTCCAGCCACCCTGCAATTTTGGACCAATTACTATCTTTTCCTTCTTCATCACTTATTGGTACACAGGGTGGCAATATGCCCGTTGGGAGCACTACAGGTTTTTGGTGAAGGTCTTCAAGCAAATCGAGCCACTCACCCTCGATCTCTCTACAACTTCGAATGAAGTAGACTTGACAACCTTGGATAGTTGATTCCGAACGAAACGAATCAGACACGCCAGAAGCATTTGGTTTCATAATACCATCCACCAGTCTCTTGGCCTCGAAAGGCCTATAATATGCTTTGGACGGAAAAGGAATCCATTCGGGAGGGACAGTGAAATGCTCGGGATGTGTTCTAAGACCATAGCGGGACACTAGAACTGGTGATGTTGGTCCACCGAAACATAGAACTGATGCCATGTAGACACTGAAATGGGCTCGTGAGATGCCGAGCTTGATAGCTATTGGTGGCAACCAGTGAGGGGCAAAGTCGTGAATAATCCAATCCGGAGCGTGTGCTTGTAGGAATTCAGAGATACCCTGTTCGAGTCCATCATGAGCTATTTTGAGGTATGGGATAACGTCATATGGGACGTCCGTGGTGGCCTCTGCGTTTTCAGGGAGGTTTTCGACGCGGGGGAGTGGGATTTGGACTAGAGTGATCAGAGGGGCTAGGTTTTGTGGGATTTTCGGGAGGCGTTGGATGTTTCTAGGTGTGGAAATGAAGGAAACCTTGTGGCCTCTGCGAGCTATGTGCTTGGCTACCTCAAGAAATGGGATTATGTGACCGAAGGCAAGCCATGGGAACAAAGCTATGTGGAGCTTCTCAGGCTTAGTTGCAGATGTAGAGCTCATTTTGATTGATGGGGTGGTTTGTGCTCATTATACTCTTTCATCAACTTTTTATAGAAGCTCTGAGACCTTGACAACCAACATCCGAAACGTGAATGAGTTGTGTTAAAGAGGTAAGTATGTGCTTTCCCTGCAATTATTGATTTATATATTGGCCGCCGGGGCAATCTTTTTTTATTTATTTTTTTTTAATTTTTGGTACATTGGGGGCCAAAGGCCCAGAAAGAAAAACAAAAACAGCTTAGCTCAGACTGTTAGAAACCATTCTAAGGTGAGCTATAGCAGCAATGTCATCAAGGTACTGGTAACCATAGCAGGAGCTCTTCGGAGGAGACAAAATTCAGGAGAGTTAGAGACACTAGCCTTGGCAAGAATTTCAGTTGCCATATTTCTTTCTCTATGAACATGTTGGACTTGAGAGTAGTTAAAATACTGCAGAAACTGTTTGCAATTGATCAAGATGGTTCCCAAAGGGTAATAATCAATGTCATCATGCTTGAGAAGGTTCACCAATACAACAGAATTAGACTCAACAGAATTAGACTCAATTTCCAAATGAGTGATTGACAAGTCAAAGGCAAGCTTCAGCCCATAAAGGCGGTCGGGGCAATCATTAATTTATATGATTACATATTATTGTCTCTTTATCGCGGCCCCCTACTGGGAGGAAATCTGTTGTCCCTTAAACCTATCCCAATTATGTCACTGTTCTCTTATTGCGACATCTGACCATCAATTTAACTGAGAGTTGACACCGTTATGTTAAATATTTATCAATGTACTTTTTAATGAAAATAAAGTTATTGATTATTGAAGAACAACCGAACCAGATTATGTGTCCAGCTCTGTACTTCCTCTTCCTTATCCATCCGTATTTTTCTTCTCTTCTTCCTTCTCTAAAACTCTGCAACAAACCAAACACCCTTCTACCTCTTCCTCTTTCTTCTCTATCCCCGTATTCTTGTTCTCTTCTTCTTTCTCTAAGCCTATGCAACAAACACATCACCCTTAACTATGTTTGAAGGAAAAATATCTTGCCGTTTCTTTCTGCTTTCATATCCAATTGTCTTTTCTTCTTCTTTTTTCCTTTCAAAGACAAATCCCTTCGCATTCTCAAAAAAAAAAAAAAAAGAAAAAAAAAAGACAAATCCCTTCAAACCCAAACTTGATTTACAGAATCGTCTTTATACCAATATCACCAACCCAATTTTCATCAATTCTTTTCCTCAGCGCAGATCCATGTATTATCGTTTGTATATATCAATTTCGTCAACCCATTTTGCCCTTTTTTTTTTCTTTTTTTTTTTCTCACAACCACAATCAGATAATTGTGAAATTGGTTTGGGTTGGGAAAAGATGGGGAAGATGAGAAGCTCGGAAGGATTAACCTTGGTCTTTACAGGGCGGGATGGCTTTATGCTTAAGGATCGCCGATGGTGGTTGTTGAGATGGGTGCAGTGCAGTCATGGCAGTGGAGGTAGAACTGAATCGGTGGAAGTGGTGGTTTGAGGGATTTAGAGCAAGTTCACCCATTGGGTCATCAGGTCACTACTATTCACTACTTTTTAGTGTTTATTTCCATTCTTTGAGTCACGTGCACAGTCCTGAGTCACCAGGTCAGCTTGCAGCCCAGTAAGTGACCCAGGACACGAAATACACTGTACCCGTGACCCAGAGAGTGAAAATACACATAAAAAGCATTGAATAGTAGGTGACTTGGTGACCCACGGGTGGACTTGCTCTTAATATTCCCTTTTTTATTAAGGCGTTAAACATGAGTTAAAATTTAATAAAATATAAAAAAAATTGATAAAAAAATATATATGTAAAAAGTTAACAGAGTTAACATTCTGTTTAGTGGAAAACAGATGTCATGATATGAGTGAAGAGATAGAATTGGTAGATTTAATGGGGATAGCAGACCAACCCCATCGTTCAATAATTAATGATTGAATTAAAAAAAAAATTAATGATTGTTCAATAATTAATGATAGAATTGGTAGGTTTAATGGGAACAGCAGACCAATCCCATTGTTCAATAATTAATGATTGAATTAAAAAAAAAAATAATGATTGTTCAATAATTAATGATAGAATTGGTAGGTTTAATGGGAACAGCAGACCAACCCCATCGTTTAATAATTCGCCTAGCAGAGCCTTAGGGTTTTGAGCGAAGAGCGGCGGCGGAAAATCTTCCGTTTGCCCTCTGTTTGTCTAGCACCGGCGAGGCTTCGTCGGGGGTCGTGCAGCACTGGGAGTCAAGGCTCAGCCCGGCGTAGAGGAGAAGAAGATTGGGACGAGGCGTTTCTTGGCTTGGGTTTGACATTTGGTGGACGGATCGAGGTCGAAGCACGGGTGATCGACGTCGATTGCAGAGCAAGCAGTGTGTTTCGATCTGGTTTTGCCGGTAAGGTGTGTGAAGTCGAGGGTAGATCGTGCAGGGAATTTTGCCGGCTTCGATTTGGCTTGATGAACATTGCTTGGCTCCTGGTGGAGGGGTGGAAAGGCCTGGCGGCGGTAGAGGCAGCCTGGCATCAGAGGGTCAGGCTTCCCTCTCTTGATCGGGTTTGGGCTTGGGTCGTTGGGCCTGGGTTCAAACTCGAACTGAGGGGTGCTTGGGCTTTGGGGCCTAGGTTTGAGTCCAAGCTTGGGCTGTGGGAGTCTAATGCAGAGGCATTGAAAAAGAAGAGCAGGACCAACCTGATGCCGAGGTTGTTGGCTCCTAAAGAGGCTGAGGACGGTGCTGGCTCCAACCCTAAGGGGATGGAGCAAGCATTTTCTTAAGTCTCTCTGCTATTAGACATCTGGTTACAAGCCTTCTAAAGTTGGAGTAATCTCTATGAGTTGTTCTAAGATGTTTCTAGTTGTTATTTGTACCACAATTGCGTGCTGGCAGATTAGGCTAGATGAATGATTTTTTCCTTAGAATAGCGAGGTTGTTCTTGCTTGTTTTAGGCTTGCTTTCCAGCGAGCGTCCCTTTAGACTTTAATGAGTTTAGTTTGGCTTAGATAGGTTATCTGGTTTTTTCCGGATTGTCTTATGTAAGTTCTGTTAGACTCTGGCCTGTTTTCATGGCTTGATTACTAATGAAATCAATTCCTATTCAAAAAAAAATAATTAATGATAGAATTGGTAGGTTTAATGGGGACAGCAGACCGACCCCATCGTTCAATAATTAATGATTGAATATTAAATATCAATATCAACCATTTGAAGTTTTAGCTAAACAATAAAAAAAAAATTAAATATGGTTTTGGCTTCACCATGCGGTGAGATTTTCACATTGATACCATATGTTGTTCAATAGAATATCGTGGCGGACGATTAGTGGTATCGATCAGAGTATAATATTCATATTTTATGATATGAATATGCCACACTATTTCGTTGTGTATGGATGATGATATTTCAGTGATAAAAAGTCAAGGGACAATGATAAAAGAGGTCATTTTAAAGTGCCTTATTATAATCCAGGTACTACAAATGTCCTCATGATAATTAAGGTCATCATTTAACAATCTAACCCTAATAATAATAACAATTACGAAAACTGCCACTGGCAGCTCTCTCCCTCCTTCAAGCCCGTATGAACTCTTATCAAATGCGCCTCCGATCTGCGACAACTGCGCCTCTGAGGTCGTCGCCTTCCGCTGCTCCACCAAAAACTTGGACCTCTACCACGAGTGTGACTGGGTCATTGACCGGTGGCTGAAGAAGATGACGCGGCCACGACCCGATCCAAATCCGGAGAAGAGAACGCAGTCGGATCCGAATCGGAAGAAGAGAATATATCACCGATCGAAATCGCATCGGAAGAAGAGAACGCAGCAACGGTGAAACCCCTATCGGATGGAGAGAAGGCAAGCATGCCCTGTCCAGTTGGTAGAAAAGACCAAGGACAACAGGCCGTCTTCGAAGTTCTGTAAATGGCAATTGTATGGCCGTCTTCAAAATTCAAGTTGGATATATAGGCTGGTTTCTGGAGTCGTCCAAAACATGCACACAGGAATTCAAAGTCAAAATGTTAATGAAGTGAAAAAATTTTGCATGATTATGATTGTAGGCCTTCGTCTATCACAAACTTTTGTCTTTGTCCTTGGAGATGCAAGGAAACAACTTACCTTGCTATAATTCTGTTCCTGAGCTTGTTTTGCACTATAATTACTATTACTTAAAGGGTTGCTCGTATATACGTAGTTTTGTCTCTTTACCTGATAGTTATGCTGTTATAGAATAAATTAAACTCGAACCGTTTCACCTTGGTGTGTGTTCATTGCAATGTGTCTGAAATTTAGTTTTTTGTTTTTTTTTTTTTTTTTTTTTGTGTTTATGGTTTGGTAATGAACTAAACTAAATTTCAGACACATTGCAATGAACACACACCAAGGTGAAACGGTTCGAGTTTAATTTATTCTATAACAGCATAACTATCAGGTAAAGAGACAAAACTACGTATATACGAGCAACCCTTTAAGTAATAGTAATTATAATGCAAAACAAGCTCAGGAACAGAATTATAGCAAGGTAAGTTGTTTCCTTGCATCTCCAAGGACAAAGACAAAAGTTTGTGATAGACGAAGGCCTACAATCATAATCATGCAAAATTTTTTCACTTCATTAACATTTTGACTTTGAATTCCTGTGTGCATGTTTTGGACGACTCCAGAAACCAGCCTATATATCCAACTTGAATTTTGAAGACGGCCATACAATTGCCATTTACAGAACTTCGAAGACGGCCTGCTATCCTTGGTCTTTTCTACCAACTGGACAGGGCATGCTTGCCTTCTCTCCATCCGATAGGGGTTTCACCGTTGCTGCGTTCTCTTCTTCCGATGCGATTTCGATCGGTGATATATTCTCTTCTTCCGATTCGGATCCGACTGCGTTCTCTTCTCCAGATTTGGGTCGGGTCGTGGCCGCGTCATCTTTTTCAGCCACCGGTTAATGACCCAGTCACACTCGTGGTAGAGGTCTAAGTTTTTGGTGGAGCAGCGGAAGGCGACGACCTCGGAGGTGCAGTTGTCGCAGATCGGAGGCGCATTTGATAAGAGTTCATACGGGCTTGAAGGAGGGAGAGAGCTGCCAGTGGCAGTTTTCGTAATTATCATGAGGACATTTGTGGTATCTGGATTATAGTAAGGCACTTTAAAATGACCTCTTTTATCATTGTCCCTATTATTAATTCTCACATACTTTGACAGAAATATAGTGTTTTATCTCAAAAGAACTAGCTATGCGTTGTCATTAGTTATAGGGCTAAAGTCTGTTTAGTCCCTGTATTATGCCTCTCTCATCGTTTCAGTCTCTGACATTCCAATTTAATCTGAAAAGTCCATGAGGTCTCAATTTCCGTCTAATAGGTCCTTTCCGCGGGAAATTAGGTATGTTGTTGTGCTTGTTATTGAACCATACAACTTGTCAAAACAGGCACGAGGAAAAGGAGAAGGATATGGAGGAAATAATCTTTGAAGGAAAGGAAGGTTGTCTTTGCCAATCCGGTAGTGAGCTTAGCCAGGCCACGACAGTCTAAGGCTAAGTTTAACATAACATATAAGTACAATATCACTCCAAACCACAAGGACTATTTATAAATTTTACCCTTCTGTTACATCTTATAAAAATTACTAAAATGTTTTCATAAGTTAAAAGCTACAACTATTTATATATATATATATATATTTTTTCTTCTTTTTTAAAAGAGGATCAAAGGTACAACTATTTATACTTGTCTTTTCATAACATAAGCCTCACAATCTTACACTCTTCTCTGATTCAACATTGCAACAATATTAAAAAGATTATATTTTACTATCTTCTCTCGCGCGTGCACGCGCCTTTGAGAAAAAAACCCAATCGTTCGTTCTAGGGTTTTTCTAGCGTGCAGCCGCTCCGCAGCGGCTCACCGCCATGGGTGAATCCTAACCAATCTGCCCTTGGAGTTTTCTTGGTCCTTTTGCAGATTCACATCCCGTCTCGGCCCCTGAACCAAAGCTTTCCAAGCCAAAGACTTTTGCATCAGTTCTTGTGAATGAAGTTGAGTCTCACGTGCCCATAAGTCAACTTGCTACTCCAACAATACGTGGTGATACAGTCTATGTTAAGATCAATGAGGAGATCTATCAAGAACAATTGAGAGCTTGCCGCAATAACCTCATTGGGCGTTTACTTCTTCGGAAGGGAACCACACCATTAAAAACAGAATCCCTCAAGTCATCCTTGAATGCTTTATGGCGACCTTCAGGACCGTGGCGCTTAGTTCCCATTGGCAAGGGATATTTTGACCTTCACTTTCACTCTGAAGCTGATATGCGCAAGGTATGGGGGGGTGGAACCTGCACCCTTGAATCAGGTTTATTCAGACTTTCACAATGGCATCCTGATTTTCGACCAGGTGATGTTCTCCCTCAAACACATGCTCAGGTTTGGATCCGAATCTCGGGTCTTAGCCAAGAATACTGGCACCAACATCATATTCTAGAAATTGCCCATGGTGTTGGAACACCTTTACAACTTGATGCCGCAACAAAGGAAAAACGTTTTGGTTATTATGCACGGGTATTAGTGGATGTTGATCTCCTTAGTGCTCTTCCAACTTCAATTATGGTAGAAAGGGAGAATCACTGCTTCCTGGTTCAAATTGACTATGAGAATCTTCCTCCGCAATGTGGCCATTGTGGTCTGATAGGTCATGAACAGAAGAATTGCAGGCATTTGAATGTGAAACGGTTTTCGGCTAATAAAGCCCTTGAGAAGCATAAGGTGGTTCGTCAGGAGTATCGGGTTAAGCCCACGACTATAATTCCTACAGTTTCTTCACCACCCCAGGTTAATGAAGGCACTCCCTCTTCAGTGTCTAAAAGTGATGGGGGTTCTGCATCTCCATCTTCATCTCCTGTGATAAATGCGGATAAGACTCAAGAGATGAATGTCTTGGAGCACTCTGCCCCAACTCATGATGATGCCCTTATTGCAGTAGAGACTTTTGTTGAAAATATTTTGGAGGATGCCGCTGGAAATATCATGGAAACAATTGCGCAAAGAGTTATGGAGGAGGATGAACCTGTCTTAGAATCTAATGAGCATGACGTCTCTGAGGCTTCCGATAATGATTCTCATGTTAGTGATACGCCATCCCGGACTTGGGGTGAGATTTTTGATGAAGAACGGGATGGAGGTCTAGGTGCTGCGAGTGCTCCACCAAGTCTTGGCCCCCCAGGCTTTGGCCCGTCATTTTGTAAGGCTTCTTTTGAAATGGATGCAGTTGCAAGGTTTGTTAATGGTGAAGAAATTGATGGATTCACTCCAGTTCTTACGAAGTCTAAAAAAAAGTTGGCGAAAAAGAAAAGTAAGCAAGCTGATGCTACTGCTGCACGCAAAAACCCTGATAGGGTTCGTAATAAACCAAAGCGTCTCCAATGAAGCTTCTCTATTGGAATATTAGAGGTATTGGTAATTCAGATTCCCGTTCTGAGTTATCTTCCTTTTGTCGTCAACATCATCCAGATTTGGTTTGCATTTCTGAACCAATGGTATCTTTTGACTCAGTTCCTATTTCCTTTTGGGATTCTCTAAATCTTCGGTTAATCACTTTGAATGACCGGGGTACTATTATTCCAAACATTTGGTTATTTGGTTCAGTTCATATTTCTACTCCTTCTATTGTTTCTGTTTCAGATCAGCAAATTACTTTTCAAGTTTCACTGGAGGGATCTCTCACTCAATTCACTTGTGTTTATGCTGCTACTTCGGCAGCTAAGCGTAAAGCATTGTGGTTAGAGCTTTTGCATATCCGACAAAGTACTACGGTCCCCTGGATGGCAATTGGGGACTTTAATGCAGTTCTCGGCGCTCATGAAACTAAGGGTGGGGCTATTCCAGCTCGATCTTCGTGTGAGGATTTTCGCAGCACTACTGAGCTTTGTAATTTTACTCATCTTGATACTTCCGGTTCTTTTTTCACTTGGTCTAGAGGTCGTGGACAACGACGATTGGAAAGACGTCTTGATAGGTCATTGTGTGATGATTATTGGCTTGAGGTTTGGCCTTACACTTCTTGTATGACACTTCCTCGTGTGGTATCTGATCATAATTGCCTTTTGTTCTCGGCTAATAAGAATCTGTTGACTGGTCCAAAGCCATTTCGCTTCCAATCCATGTGGCTTCTTCACCCATCTTTTCATGAGTTGGTGGCGAATTGTTGGTCTACAAATACGGCTGTTGGCTGCCCCATGTATGTTATCTTACAAAAATTGAAAGCCTTGAAAGCTTGCTTGAAAAATTGAATAACACAATTTTTGGGAATGTGCATAGAAACCTGGAGTTGGCACGCACTAAATTACAAACTATTCAGCTTGACATTGCTACAACTGGGCCTTCTGATATCATCTTGGAAGCTGAAGTTACTGCCAAAGCTGAGGTTCTTGAGGCAACTCGTCGACAAAAGGCTTTTTGGCGTGACCGGGCCCGGGTTAAGTGGCTTAAAGAGGGTGACAAGTGTTCTTCTTTTTTCCATGCTTATGCCCGTTCTAAATCATCACGTGCTCATATTCATTGTCTGCAAGATGGGGTTAACTTACTTACTGACCAGCATGATATTGCCGATCATATTGTTGAATTCTATAGGACTTTGTATGGTCCAAGCTCTGCTCCAATTGGTGTGGTTGACTGCTGCCAGGTAATTCCCAGTTTAGTCTCTAGCGATGAGAACGCTAGTCTTGTTTTGGTGCCTACTTCAGATGAGATACGTCGTGTGGTTTTTTCTATGGATCCGACTAGCTCTCTTGGCCCTGACGGCTTTCCTGGGTCATTCTATCAGAATTGTTGGGATATTGTGGGTGATGATGTCATTGCTTTTGTCTACCCTAATGTGAATTCTAATTTTATTGTGCTTATTCCGAAGGTAGAGAGGGCCTCTGTGATCTCTGACTTTCGTTCTATTGCTCTAGCTAATTTTCTTTTTAAGATCATTCCGAAGATCATGGCTGATAGATTGAGTCCTATTGCTTCACGTATTATATCTCCAGAACAGACAGCTTTTCTGAAGGGTCGCAGAATTGCAGATTGCATTGGGTTGGTGTCAGAGGGTTTTAATTTATTAGATCGTAAACATTATGGTGGTAATGTGGGCATCAAGGTTGATATTGCTAAGGCTTTTGACACTTTGAATTGGCAATTCCTTCTCCAAGTTCTGGAGCAGTTTGGTTTCTCTTCACGGTTCAAGGATATGGTTCATACAATTCTCCAATCCGCTAGATTGTCAATTTTAGTAAACGGGTCTCCCCATGGTTTCTTCTCTTGTTCTCGCGGGGTTAGACAGGGTGATCCTCTTTCCCCGCTTCTATTTTGTCTCGCTGAGGAAGCTCTTAGTAGGGGACTTTCTTCTCTTTTTTCTTCTGGAAGAGTAAAGTCTATATCTTTGCCAAGAGGTTGCAAGCTTACTCATGTGCTCTATGCTGATGATTTGTTAATTTTCTGCAGAGGTGATGTTTCATCCCTTAATCGGTTGCAGTTATTTCTGGACTCTTAAGGTGCTGCTTCTGGACAATTGGTTAACAAAAATAAAAGTACCTTCTATATGGGGGATTCTTATTCTCATCGGCGTAAGCATGTTCAAAGAATTTTGGGGTTCAAGTCAGGGATTGCTCCTTTCACTTATTTAGGTGTTCCTATCTTCAAGGGTAAGCCACGTCGTGTTCATCTTCAGTCTATTGCTGACAAAGCAAAAGCGCGTCTTGCTGGGTGGTATGGAAAATTATTATCTATGGCAGGTCGAGTTCAATTGGTTCATGATATTTTTCAAAGTTTATTTCTTCATAGCTTTTCAGTGTACTTGTGGCCACCATCTTTGTTGAAACATTTATCGACTTGTGCGCGAAATTTTATTTGGTCTGGTAATATTGCCGTTAGGAAAATGGTTACGGTCTCTTGGCGCCAAGTCTGTGCTCCTAAAGCTGAGTCTGGGCTTGGTTTGCGAGATCTTAGGACTCTTAATAGGGCTGCTCTCTTGACCATGGGATGGAGTACTCTCACTTTGAAATCTCTATGGAGTTCTTTTGCATGTACGAGGTTCTCGATCTCCTGTCATATGAATTATCGCTATTTTGGTTCGTCATTATGGCAGGGGTTGAAAGCTACTCTTCCAATAATTTTCCAACACTCAAGATGGCTCATAGGAGATGGTAAGTCTGTTCATTTTTGGTCTGATCGGTGGCTTGATACTTCTCTTCTTGATAAGCTGCAGGTCAATCGTTTCCCTAAGCCTTTAACAACTACTGTCGTTTCTTTTATTTATGGTCAGCAATGGAGTTTGCCACACCGTTTCTCTACTTTATTTCCAACTCTGGTAGATGAGATTCATAGTTTGCCCCTCCCTATTGTCCCTGAAGATGATCTTTTGATTTGGGAGGATTCGGGTAATGGGTTTTTCTCCTTTTCTGAGGGATATAATCTTCTACGTCCACACTTTGCTTCTAACGGTCCACAAGCTCAAGTTTGGAGGCATTTTCTACCACCACGGTTCTCTATACTTGTTTGGCGTCTCCTCCATAACAAGTTACCCACAGATGACCAACTTCAACGACGGGGCATCCCATTGGTTTCGGTATGTCAGCTTTGCTCTTTTTGCACTATGGATGACTCAACTCATTTATTTGTTTCTTGTTCCTTCGCTCAGCATGTTTGGCAATGGTTGTCATGCTGTTTTGGTACTTCGTTACCAACTCATGGCTCAATTGGTGATTTATGGACTATAATTGTTGGTAAACCGTTTTCTCCTCAACTAAAAAATTTATGGCTTGCTGGCTGTCTGTTTGCTTTCATGGCTATTTGGAAAACACGTAATAAGCTTTGTTTTAATGATCAGAGGCCTTCTCTTATGCGTGTTTTTCGCTCTATTAAATCTTGGTTGCGGTTTGCTGCTCCTCATTTGCCTGGTTATTCCCATGGTGTGTTGGATTCTCAGTTGCTAGTAAGCCTGGGAATCCAACCAGGTGCTCGCAAATCAGTTGCTCCTCGGTTGGTTCTTTGGCATCCCCCTATTTTCCCTTGGATTAAGCTTAACACTGATGGGTTAGCTAAAGGTAATCCTGGCCCTGCAGCTTGTGGTGGTGTTTTTCGGGTTGCTAATGGTCAGTATTTTGGAGGTTATTGTCAAGGTTTAGGTCAACACTCAGCTTTCTTTGCGGAGTTAATGGGAGTTATAATTGGTATTGAGATTGCTTTTCGAGTGGGTTGGCATTGTATTTGGTTGGAGAGTGATTCGACGAGTGTTTTAGCATGTATTTCCTCTACCTCATTTGCACCTCCTTGGCCACTGCGCATTGCTTGGTTGAATTGTTTATCTCACATTCAGTCAATGACATTTCACTGCTCTCATGTTCTTCGCGAAGGCAATTCCGTGGCAGATAGGTTAACAAATTTGGGTCTGGCTTCTTCATCTCTGGTTTGGCATGCCTCACCTCCACCCGAGATCTCTCCATACTTGAGAATGGATGACCAGGGGTTCCCTTATTCTCGTGTTTCTTCTTGATGTTGCTTTGGGCTTCTTGGAGTTTATCTCTTTCTTTTTCTCTGTTCCACAGATGGAAAATTTATTTCTTTTCCATCTTTTATTTCTTTCTCTGGTCTGTACTTTTGGGATTTGGCTTTTGTCCTCCCTTCTCTTGTTTGTATTTTTCTTTATTATTAATAAATAAAAATAAGGGGACGGGCGGTGGGCTCCCAGAGTGTGGTAGACCCTTCACCTTCGGGTTTGAGGGTGGGACTTGCTCCCTAAATCGTCTACTTCCGAGGAGCTAATATCGCCTCATCCCTTATTTTAATTATAAAAAAAAAAAAAAACATTGCAACAATATTGTACACATACAAGGTCCTTGAAGAGATGTGAATAGTTCACACCCATGGACTCATGGCAGTATTAGCTACGTCCGCAAGTTGTTAGATGAGTTGCCTGAAAAGAAAGTCTTTGATGGAGTGTACCTAATGATTTCAAAGCTTTATATTTCCACTTGGATGGGCAACAATACCTTCTTAGCTTCATCTCAACCATGCATCTCTTTGATGGAGATGGTCCTAATATTAGAAATAACATATGGGTTGATGCCTGATGAGCAGTCATATGGCCATAATGCTGCCCAGCTTGATCAGTTAGTTGATTAATACATATGGCCATAATGCTGCCCGCCTTGTAAAACATTTGATCATAGAGAAATTTTATTAACACATTGCAAAATACTAGATACACATCTCCTACTTAATATACCTTCTATTAACTTTTTTATTTTAACATTTTACTAGAAACACAACCCTAGACTTCCTAAACTATCCTTATTCACAATACACAATACCTATTCACTAAATACACATCCTTTTTCTTTATATATATACCATCTTAACTTGAAAAAAAAAAAAAAAAAATCTTGATAAGAACAAGTTCTTCCTTAGTTGATGTTGAAGATTAGCATTTAATGTCTTACCGCATAAACTTATGCATGCATCTTCTCATTTTCTCTCTCGAACCTAATGAAATTACTTAAACTCGAGTCTTTGGCTTGGACTCAACGATATGATGTATGCAAAGGTGAAGAAATGAAAACACATTCCTAAACTTTTCACAATCAGAGCAAGTTGAAGCATTGTTGATCATATCTTGGTGCAAAATTAAGAAGAAGAAAAGTTTTATTTCACACAAAAAAAAAAAAAAAACTTACAGACGTGATAAAAGCACCAGTGTTTTATTTCAAAAAAAAAAAAAAAGCACCAGTGTTTTTCTTATTTATTTTTTGAGACAATTATTAAAAAAAAAATTCGTCGCAGATAATTTTTCGAATTCGAAGGCAAAGATGGAACAGAGGGAAGGAAGGTAGGTTGATATTGCCAGTTTGGAAGACTCAAAATAGTAAGTAGTGATTGGGAGTTACTAGTGTTTGCTTCCATCAAATATGGGTATGGCCTTTGGTTTCCCCAAGCATTTCAATTTGCTTGCAACCTTGGAAATTATAACAGCAACCCACCTCAAGTCCTTGACATCTCTTGCCCATAACACAAGCCACACAGAGGCCTCAAACTTTTACTCTTCTCTCATTCAACAATGCACACAGACAAAGTCCCTAAGAGGCTTGGGAATAGTTCAGACCCATATGATCAAATCCGGGTACATACAACTCACTATAGCCAATAAGCTCATTGATGGGTGTTTGAAATGTGGTAGCTTACATAATGCACGTAAGGTGTTCGACGAATTGCCTGAGAGACATGTAGTCATCTGGAATGCCATGATTTCTTCATACATTGGCCACAAGAAGAGTAAGGAGGCTATTGGGTTGTATGGGAAGATGGTCTTTGATGGAGTTTTGCCGGATGAGTACACGTTTTCCAGTGTTTTCAAGGCTTTTTCGGGTCTGGGTCTTGTATATGAAGCGCGGAGGGCTCATGGGTTGTCAGTGGTTTTGGGTCTGGAGGTGGCAAATGTGTTTGTTGGTAGTGCTCTTGTTGATATGTATGCAAAGTTTGGTAGAATGGGGGATGCAAGGTTGGTGTCGAATCGTGTTGGGGAGAAAGATGTTGTTTTGTTTACGGCGCTGATTGTTGGTTACTCTCAGCATGGTGATGATGGTGAAGCTCTTGAGGTTTTTGGGGACATGATCAACCAAGGAGTTAAGGCTAATGAGTATACTTTTGCTAGCATCTTGATCACTTGTGGGAACTTGGAGGATTTAACTCATGGTAAGTTGGTCCATGGTCTTGTTGTCAAATCTGGTTGTGAAGCTGCTGTGGCGTCACAGACTTCACTTCTAACAATGTATGCTAGGTGTGGATTGATTGATGATTCTCTGAGGATTTTTAAAAGGTTTCAGCATCCAAACCTGGTAACTTGGACGTCTCTTATCGTGGCTCTTGTTCGAAATGGTAGAGAAGAGTTGGCTTTGACAAAGTTTAGAAAGATGATTCGTGATTCAGTAGTTCCGAATTCTTTTACTTTATCTAGTGTTCTTCAGGCATGCTCAAGCCTTGCTATGATGGATGAAGGACAGCAAATTCATGCCACGGTCACAAAATTTGGATTGGATAGACACATATATGCTGGTGCTGCTCTCATTAACTTGTATGGGAAATGCGGAAATACAGAGATGGCAAGGTCAGTTTTTGATGCCTTGATTGAAATTGATTTGGTCTCCATGAATTCCATGATATATAGCTATGCGCAGAATGGATTTGGACATGAAGCACTTCAGCTTTTTGATGGGATGAAAGACTTAAGACTTGAACCAAACGATGTAACAATTTTGAGTGTTCTCTTGGCATGCAATAATTCAGGATTGGTGCAACAAGGCTGCCAAATTTTTTCTACCATTAGGAGTAATCACAATATTGAGTTGACAAGGGATCACTATGCTTGTATGGTTGATTTGCTGGGGCGTGCTGGAAGACTTGAAGATGCCGAAATGTTGATAAAAGAAGTCAAAAATCCAGATTTAGTATTATGGAGGGCACTGCTAAGTGCATGTAAACTTCATGGACAGGTTGAGATGGCAGAAAGAGCTCTAAAGAAAGTGCTTGAACTTGCTCCAGGAGACGGAGGATCTCATGTCCTGTTGACAAATCTTTATGCTTCAACTGGTAATTGGAGTCAAGTTATTGATATGAAAATTACAATGAGGGAGATGAAAGTCCAGAAGAACCCGGCAATGAGTTGGGTTGATGTGGACAGGGAGGTTCACACTTTCATGGCTGGAGATTTGTCCCATCCAAGATCTAGAGAGATAAATGAAACCTTAGAGAAATTGTTTGAGGAGGTGCAAATATTGGGTTATGTTCCTGATACAAGATTTGTGTTACAGGATTTGGATGAGGAGAAGAAGAAGAGGTCTTTGTACTATCACAGTGAAAAGCTAGCCATTGCCTTTGCTCTATTAGTGAGTAGTAAAAAGAATACCATCATCAGGATATTCAAGAACCTTAAAGTTTGTGGGGACTGTCATTCCTGGATAAAATTTGTCACCAGAGTTATTGGGAGAGAAATAATTGCTCGGGACGCCAAAAGATTTCATCATTTTAAGGATGGGTGTTGTTCCTGTGGAGACTATTGGTGACCCCCAAATGTGACATCTGGATATTGATCTAGATAATCTTGTCTGCTGTTTGGAGTCACCAACTGTTTGATTGGCTGTAATTAATCACACTTTATGCTGCTGTTGCGATCTTCTGCCAAAGTATTGGTCTTCAGGGATCTTGTTAGGGAAGCCTAGAAGGTACTTCATTAAACAACAAATTTCCTTGTGTTTTGTCGATGAAATAGCTAACTTAATATTTAATATCAAACTGAACTGCTATTAATTGAAGAAAAACAAAATTCAAACTTAACTGCAAAGTTTTTTTTTTTTCTTTCTTTTTTTTTTGGTACAAACTGCAAAGTTTCTATGTATCAAAAAAGGGTTTCTGTCAGGTAGATACTCCACGCAGGATCACTTAATGACACATGCGTTTCTTGTTCTCTGTCCTATGCACATTTTATCCATTTCCAGTGTACTTTACTTTCTGCAGGTATCCCCATAAACTGGATGGCTCGGCTGATAGAGCTTTTCTATTTTGCTAAATATTTCTTTTCTATCAATACAACCACAGCTGCATTGCAATCTATAGATTTGTCAAGGAGGATGTGCTTCACCATTGACAGGTGAGAACCTATGTAGAAATCTGTTTAATGTAGAAATGAGCCGAATGCTGATTGATTAAACTTCTGCAAAGATGACTTTTGAAGGTTATTTCTGTGTTGGACCCACTAAAGACTTTAAAGTTTCAAACCAAAGAAATCGACTGATAAGCTATACATCAGTGATTGTTCTCTACAAGAGAAATCTTCTATATGGGTTGTTTCAAGTTTCTTGCTCTGTTCCTTAATGTAACACATAGCAGAAAACCCATAGTTGGTATTAGCGAGATGACAAAGATTTAGAAGCCATTGTTTTCAATTACAATCTGAACAGAATTCCCCCATGTCGGCGTCCAGTTCCGGTGCTCAAGCTATCTGCCCATGGGCGTTCATGGGGTTCCTTGACTCGACTACTCCTCCGCCCACAGCTCCTCCTCCGCCCAAGGCGAAAACTTTCGCATCAATTGTTTCAGATTCAATTGAATCATCGGTGTCTCTTAGCCAACTACCTGCACCGATTGTTCGCGGAGATAAAACATACATTAAGATCAATGAGGCTCTTTATCAGGAGCAATTGAAAAGTTTCAAAACCAACCTCCTTGGTCGTCTACTACTCCGTAAAGGCTCTGCACCTTTGAAGACTGCTGATCTCATAAGCTTAATTTATGAAGATTATTTTTTGGAATATTCGGGGATTAGCTAATGCTCCTACAAGAACTGCTCTTCGTAGTTTGATTAGAAAGCACTCCCCTGATTTCCTTTGTTTATCGGAACCAATGACATCTTTGACACGTGTTCCTGATTCTTTTTGGAGATCTATTGGTATGCAATTGGTCGGTGTCAATGATAGAGGTCAGTTATTGCTGATACAGGTTTGGTTGAAAATATTATTCCTTCAATGGTTTCAGATTCAGAAAATGGCTCTTTACTTGCTATTCCTTCTGCTGAAGATGTCAAAAATGTTGTATTTTCCATGAATGCTGATAGTGCCCCAGGTCCGGATGGTTATTCTGGTCACTTTTTTCAGGCTTGTTGGGATGTAGTTGGGTTGGATGTGGTCCGTGCTGTTAGATCTTTCTTTCAGTCAGGTTATATACTGCCTAATCTAAATTCCAGCTTTGTGGCGCTTATTCCCAAGGTTCAAGAAGCTGATGTTATCACTCAATTTCGGCCCATTGCTATGGCTAATTTTTCTTTTAAAATTATTACTCGCATACTGGCAGACCGTCTTGCTCCTATTGCTTCCAGGATTATATTGCCGAATCAATTTGGTTTTTTGAAAGGAAGACAAATCTCTGATTGCATTTTTCTGACTTCTGAGTGTGTTAACTTGTTGGATAATAAATGTCGTGGCGGGAATGTTGCCATTAAGTTTGATGTAGCAAAGGCATTTGATACTCTGAATTGGGACTTCCTTCGAAGGGTTCTTAATGCTTTTGGTTTTCATGCAACTTTTGTTGAATGGATTAGTTCTATATTGGCATCAGCTCGGCTCTCTATATTATTTAATGGCTCTCCAGTGGGATTTTTTAGTTGTAGCCGTGGAGTTCGACAAGGTGATCCACTGTCTCCTCTTCTTTTTTGCCTTGCTGAAGAGGTTCTTAGCCGTGGTATCTTGCGTCTGGCTGATATGGGGCATGTCCAAGTTATATCCTCTCCTCGTGCTGTGAAAGTCCCTTCTCATGTTTTATTTGCTGATGATATAATGGTTTTTTGTAAGGGAGATAAAAGAAGCCTACTAAATCTTATGGCTTTCTTTGAGGAGTACGGACTCAACTCGGGTCAATTGGTGAACAAAACCAAGTCTCATGTTTATTTGGGGAAGTCAGCTCTTCATCGTCGTACTCTAATATATTCTTGGTTGGGTGTTTCAGTGGGTAAATTGCCTTTCATGTACCTTGGTGTGCCAATTTTTGTTGGCCGTCCAAAGCGAATTTACTTCCAAGTCTTGGCTGATCGAATTTGTAATGTTATGTCTAATTGGAGAGGGCATTCTCTTTCCATGGCAGGACGGGTAACTCTGGTCAATTCTGTGGTGGTTAGTATGCTTTCCCATAGTTTCACAATTTATGCTTGGCCAAGGACTGTATTGCAACAAGTTCGAAATTGGATGAGGAATTTTATTTGGACCGGCAATGTGTCTTCTAGAGCCTATTATCCAGTCTCTTGGAAAAAGTGTTGTGCTCCATTGAAGGAGGGTGGTCTTGGAGTTCGTAATATTATGGCTCTTAATAAGGCTTTCCTCCTAAAAAAATTTTGGGATTTCTTCACTAAGTCTACACCAGCGGCTGCTTTTTTTTCTGCTCGGTTTCTTCAACGTTCAGGTCAGCCATGTTCTTACTATAAAAAATCATCTATTTGGCCTGGCATGCGACCCTTGTTTATGGATATTTTCTACAACTCTAAATGGTTAGTGGGCAATGGTCGATCAATTGATTTTTGGCATGGTAATTGGCTTAATGGTTCAGTTGTTGATAGATTGGGTATTGTGCATCCGCTTGGCAAATTATTATGTGCCAAAGTTTCTGATTTCATCAGAGATGGCTCTTGGTATTGCTCTACAAATTTGATTGCTGATCTTTCTGCACTTTGGTCAGAAATTTCAGCTGTTAGACTTCCTTATTCAGACATGGAGGATAAGCTGGTGTGGTTGGATTCTTCTGATGGGAGTTTATCTTTATCTATAGCCTATGAGTTCAAGAGGAGTAAACAGGCAATTGTTCTTTGGGATAGATGGGTTTGGCGTCGATGCTTTCGTCCTCGAAACTCTGTTACTCTATGGAAATTTCTTCATGGTAAGCTTTTAACAGATGATCTCTTACTTCAGTGAGGCTTTTCTTTTGCTTCTATGTGCTCTCTCTGTCATGCATCTGCTGAGACTGCCCACCACCTTTTTTTTGAGTGCTCTTTCTCTATGAAGGTATGGTCTGCAGTTTTATCTTGGTTTAAAGTCAGTATTCATATCCTGGATATATATGATTTCTTCTCTTACCCACTGCAACATGGTTTTGGTACTCAATTGCAATTGCTATGGTGGGGAATGATGGGAGCTGGCTTCTACTCTCTTTGGGAGGCTAGAAATTCTATCCGTTTTGATGAGCGTCGCTTAACTACTGATTATTTGATTCGCTCTATCAAGCAGCAAATTCGAGAGGTTGATTCTTGGGGTTTCGGAATTATGCGTAACTCAGTAGATGAGCTTTGTATTTTCAGTGCTCTTAGAATCAGCGGTAGAGCCTCAAGATCACATCAAATTCGTGAGGTAAATTGGCATGCTCCTTGTGCTTTTCAATTAAAGGTTAATACAGATGGTGCTGCTCGTGGGACGCCTGGACTCGCGGGCTATGGAGGTATTTTTCGTGATCACTTGGGTAATTGTATGGGTTGTTTTGCTGGTTCCTTGGGTATTGCTACTGCCCTAGAAGCAGAGCTTCAAGCCATTATTCATGCAGTTTCAATAGCATCAGGAAAAGGATGGACTTCTCTCTGGATTGAGTGTGATTCAGCGGTAGCAATTCACTTTCTTGCCAATAAAAATTACTCAGTCCCTTGGCGTCTAAGTGTTGATTGGGTCAATTGTTGTACCATTCTCTCCTCTATGCAGATTCAGTTTTCACATATTTATCGAGAAGGGAATCAAGTGGCTGATTGCTTAGCTAACTATGGGGTGGATCATGAGGGGCATTATTGGTGGGACTCTTGCCCTCCTTGTGCATCAGCTGCCTTTGTTCACAATCTGCAAGGGTTACCGAATTTCCGTATTAGCTAATTCTGAAGTGCTTGATTGATTTCATGCAACGGTGGTTTCTGCTGCATGATTACTCTATTCATTAGTTCGTAACTATTTTAGCTCAGTGCTCACTTTGAGTACTTTATTTCATTTTGTTTTCAGAGAGGTTTTGGTTCTTGTCCCCCTCTCTCCTCTTGTGTTTTCTTTTCCTTTTTTAATAAAATAAAATAGAGGGATGGGCGGTGGGTTCCCGGTTGCGATGGCCCCCTTTCTTTCGAGATTGTGGGTGGGTGCCAGTCACCTCATATCGGCTGTCGCAGAGGAACTAATATCGCCTAATCCTCTATTTAATTGATAAAAAAAAAAATAACACACTTTTTAACAAACATAAGCACTAAGTATGCAATGATTGTTCCTATCTGATCCCTAAATGAGTGATCCTGTGTTGTAATGGAGCTATCGAGACATGGGATTCCAGGGGTCTCAAACCAAAACATATGGGCGCTCAAGTAACCTCTCTGTAGTTGGTGTTCACATCTTCTCCGTAATCCAGATAGCCTCTGAGGATGTAAATGATATATACAGCTATCATGGCAACATCAATGAGTCCACTCTCGTCCTGAAATGAACTGAAGAGCTTCTTTTGGCCTCCCTAAGAGAGACAATACTGTTGCTGAGATCTGCCTTGATGAGAGGCCTGCTTCTTCAAGTTGATCCTGGGGTGCTCCATGATCAATGTATCTATCAGGAAGTACCATTGCTCTCAACTGCAAAATAAAAGCTCCCAAACTTTAGGACGAAGAAAGAGAAAAACTCAAACAGAGAAACGTCAACTGTGTGTTAAAAGGTTTAATGAAGTTTACCTTGAGTGGTCCATCTAGAATACCACTCAAACTTAGGTAGTGTGATACATGAGATCCAAAACCTCCAATTGAACCTTCTTCCACCGTAATAAGGATTTCATGCTCCTTGGCCAATTGCTTGATTAGCTCTGTATCCAAAGGTTTGCAAAACCTTGCATCTGCGACTGTCACGAATATGTCCCTGGTTTTCAGCATGTTTGCTGCTCCCACACATTGCTGAACTATAGAACCATATCCCAAAATTGCAACTCTACTGCCTTCCATCAGTACTCTTCCTTTCCCAATCTATTCAATCATAATATTGAAGAAAGATATCATTAGGCTATCTATTATGTATCTTTCACTTACAATTTGAATTTTGTTTATACTAACCTCAATTGGAGTTCCTTTGTTATGGGCAGGAAGAACTGCTCCAATACCATTGCCTCTTGGAAATCTAAAGCAGCTTGGTCTATCATCTATAACTGCTGCTGTGGCGACCATGTGCATCAGTTCAGCTTCATCAGATGGAGCCATAACCACCATATTGGGCAAGCAAGCCATGTATGTGATATCAAATGCTCCACAGTGGGTGGGACCATCTGCACCAACCAAGCCAGCTCGATCCATTGCAAAGCGGACAGGTAGTTTTTGAAGATCTACATCATGGACGACCTATATACCCATTGCAAGTCATTAGTGTCATATCAAGCAATAAGTTAGTATAAAAACTATATTTGTGGCATTCGCCCCAACTGCCTAGTCACTTTATGAGCTTACCTGATCATATCCTCGTTGCAGGAATGTTGAGTAGATAGCACAGAATGGCTTGAGACCTTCTGCAGCTAAACCAGCTGCAAATGTGACAGCATGTTGCTCAGCAATCCCCACATCAAAGCAACGATCTGGAAACCTCTTCTGGAAGTAATTTAGACCAGTGCCACCACCCATTGCTGCATGGATCGCTACAATTTTCTCATCTGTTTCAGCTTCCTTTATCAGAGATTCAGCAAAGTACTGAGTGTATGAAAGCGTAGGGGATTTGGTCTTAAATTGCTGGCCTGTTGGTGGGTCAAACTTGACAACCCCTGAAGGACAGGGTATTAAGTAATGTTAAGTATCACCATAAGAATTCATAAAATGAGTGTAGGATCATAAGTTTCAAGCCTCACCATGCATTCTATCAGCTGCGGCCTCAGCTGGGGGGTAGCCTTTTCCTTTCTCTGTCATGATGTGGATCAAAACTGGCCCCGGGGCAGGCATGGCTTTCACTCTCTGGAAAATGTTGACCAAGTCTGCAACATTGTGACCGTCTACTGGACCAATATAATACAATCCAAGCTCCTCGAAGAGAGTGGATCCAGAAGCACTAATCATTCCTCTTGCATACTCATCTACTTTAGCTGCAACTTCATGTGTTTGTCCTCCGATTTGCTTTGTAATGCTCTTTGGAAAATTTTTTCAAAGTCAGATCATATACAGAACAAGATATGAAGGAATTATTATGTGTAAGCATAAGGGCTTACTTTTGCAGCTTCTCGAAGTTTGCGAAACTGGGTGCTTGCTTGGAGTTTGGTTAGAGCACTGCTGAGGGCTCCAACTGGCATTGCAGGGCCATCAAGGGTGGCGGTGGGTAAAGAGACTTGCTTATTGTCATTCAGTATGACGATCAGATTAGCGTCAAGGTATCCTGCGTTGTTCATGGCTTCATATGCTTGTCCTGCTGTCATGGCTCCATCTCCAATCACTGAAATGATACTGTTGTCCTTCCCAAGTAGATCTCTTGCAACTGCCATGCCTGCCAATAATTTTGCAGAGAAGTTGGATGGCATTAGAATAGCATTCATCTGTTAATACTAACAAATATTTTGTTCAAGTTTGAGATGAACGCGGGTTTGGGGGTTGAGGATGGTGGTTGATTTAATTTTTAAAGGTACCTAAACCAGCAGATATGCTTGTAGAACTGTGCCCGACACCAAAAGCATCATGAACGCTCTCATCCCTTTTGGGAAATCCTGCAAGACCTGAAGTTTTCCTCATTGTATGCATCTTGGACCTCCTTCCTGTGAGAATTTTATGAGGATAAGCCTGCACAAGGTATTGTTTCTTTCAGAACCTATTGGATTTATATTAATAATAGAACCTATTGGATATATATTAACTATAATTTGATGTCTTCTGATCAATTAATTATAAATACCAGTATCAGTTCTTTCCAATCAAATTAGAAAATAATGTTTTTTGTACCTGATGACCAACATCCCATATGATTTTATCGTCAGGGGTGCTGAACACATGATGCAGTGCCACTGATAGCTCCACCACACCCAAGCTAGAACTGAGATGCCCACCTGTCTGTGAAACACTGTGAACAATATCCATTCTGAGCTCTGCTGCTAGTTGTTCGAGATCCTGAAGAACAATGGTTCGATAACTATGAGTAAACCAACATAGATGAATGAAACGACGGACGAGTAACACCACAACAAAACTTGTTGCCTGTATCTACCTGTGTTGATAGATTCTTCATGTGAGCTGGGTAATTGATTGTGTCCAGCAATGGCGTGGCTGGTTTTTCAGTAGTGTACTCGATCTTACATCCTCCGTCTTTCTCCTTTCTTGTCAACTTGCGGTCCTCGCCGTCTGAGTTACCAGCTGAAGCCTTCAAACAGAACTGCCACAGAGAAACAAAACAATCATTGAAACATCAGTAAACACAGTTCTTAAACAAGACCCACATCAGAACAGGAAATTCAAGAGTCAATCAGAAAAGCAAAGGGAAGTGAGAAGCATCTTCCTTGGTTTTCAAAACGGGCATAGGTAAATGGAGATCATGGAGCTCATTTGCAAGAACAGAAAACAGAGGGGAAGACATGGACATGAAAGTATTCTCAAACCTGTTTTCTGCAACTGGGATTTAGTCTTGGACTTGGAGTATTGACGCATGAAGAGAAGTACTGATTTGGTCTAATGAATGTACCAGAGACCGCCATAGCTAATGGAATCTAGGTGGAGACAGGGGAAGGGGGAGAAGGGCGTGACCTGTTGAGCATCCTAAAGAGGGGCACAAGTACAAGTTTATATAGTTGGCCAAATACAAAGGAAGAGGACACCTACGCGGCCAAGAGTTAGGGACGTTTCCAACTTTCCATATTCTGTATTTTACGCATTTATGAAAATTTACCTTTTTTACTATTTTCTCTTGACTGCGACTAAATGCATCTCCTCTAAAACTATGAATGATTTTTTTTTTCCTAAATATTCCTGTTTGTTTCAACTTTCAACTTTCAACCATTACATGTTATGTGTTAGAAATGGAGGAAGATCCGTGTTCTTGTAGCATAGGAGGAAATGATAGTTTGGGAATGCCGGTGTTTTAGCTGAAGAGTTTATGTACGGTGTAAAGAAAAGAGAATAAGAAAAAATGAGAATATTTAAGGGGAAAAATATTGTTTGGATTAGCCTTTTTTTTTTTTTTTTTTGGATTAATAGGCATTAGTTTGGTGAATTCAGATTAATGTAATTTGTTGGATAAGATTTCATATTTCTAATCAGGAAAATACCAAATATGGAAAATTCACCTAAATTGGTAGACAACTAATGTCTGTTTGAGCATTTGGGGTAGTTAGTTTGTGATGTTTGCATAAGACCCAGGAGTTGGATTAGACCATATTCAGAATCTATCAAACGAATCTAACCAAAAAATAAAACCATTAAGAAAATAAATGATTGAATCTCATTAATGAAATTTAACTACCGACATTTTTTACTTTTCTTAGAGTAAAGAGGATCCAAACTTAAAACATTTACCAACATTTTATTTGAAAAGAAAATGTTTTATCCACTATATTAAGTGCTAATTAGCTAACATCTTTCAGATACAGTCATTCTAAAGCTATACTCAACACAGAAATAAGCCCTAAACGATGAAATATGACCCCCTAATCCAAGATTGAATTCAATCAGTCGGCTTCAAATTTTTGGTTTGAAAAATTACCCTTACAGATTTAGATTATTCGATTATTCATTTCTATGCCTTGCCAAATGTTGTATTCTTTGGCCCGTAGTTTGTATATTTTCAAATCTAGTGCATTCAATCTAACGCCTAAGAAGGCTAGTGGAAAAGTATCATCCAATTAAGTTGCAAGTTACCTCATGTTTTATTTTAAAGCAATGATGTTAGATGAACCACATTTTAATTAGTAAATCATTTAGAGCCGATCTTATGTGACGGCTAATTTGACATAACCATTTACAAATCATCAACTTTCATTAAAATTAGGGGAAATTACTGGTCCCCCCTATACTTTTTAGGATTCGACAGTTCAGTCCCTGCTATTCCAATTTTAACAGATAACTCCCCCCACACATTCAAATTTCACACAATTTGGTCCAAAATGACCATTTTACCCCTCACTTCCTTTTTTTTATATATCTAATACACACACACACACACATATACATATATCTACATATACATACATACATACATATACATATATATATATATACACACACACACACACATATACATTATATATATACACACACATATGTATAAAATTATACATATATTTATATATCTACATATACATATACATATACATAAACATACATATATATATATATATATAGATATACACACACACATTAGATATATAAAAGTTGTGAATTTTTTTTATAATATGAAACATAAACATAGTATATAGACTTACCAAATACATAAACACATTAGATATATATGTATACATACATATACATACATATATATATATATATATATACACATATATATATATACACATATACACATATATCTACATATACACATACACATATCTATATACATATACATATATATCTACATATATATATATATATATATATATATATATATATATATATATATATATATATATATATATCTGCATATGTGTATGTGTATGTATATATCTGCATATATATATGTACACACACATATATACATATAAATATATATAAAAAGAGAGAGAGAAGAATAAAAATACACACACACACACATATACATACATATATACATACATACATACATACATATATACTCTCACACACACACACATATATATATATATATATAAAGAGAGAGAAGAATAAAAAATATATATACATACACACACACACACACATATATATATACATATGTATAAAAGAGAGAGAGAAGAATAAAAAAAAAACAAAAAAAAATAAGTGAGGGGTAAAATGGTAATTTTGGATCAAATTGTGTGAAATTTGAATGTTTGGGGAGTTATCTGTTAAAATTGGAATAACATGGACTGAACTGTTGACGCACCAAAAGTTAAAGGGGGGACCAGTAATTTTCCCTTAAAATTATGTGGCAATTTCATATCTGTTGTCACATAAAATAGACTTTAAGTAATACAATAAAAGGCAAGAGATGGTTCACTTAGCATTATTCTTTTTTTAGACAAGAACCATAAATATATTTTACTTTATAGTTCAGACAAAGACTCAAAGAGGCGTGAGCTATTATTGATCATGGTTTCTATTAATTATTTGTCTTGTCTCATAACTTACTCTTGCTGACGTTTCAGAAATTTGCAGAGCTAATCACCCATGAACGGGGGAGGATTCAGTGCACCGACATAAATGGATGGTTAGATTATATTAAATACACTCTTAGGTTATTAATAAAAATATTAATTACAAATATCAAGGGTTGAGATCATCTTATAAGTGTTGGGTCATTTGCACCGTCAGTGCATAGAATAATTTTCACCCATGAACATGTGAATATATCACTAGCTTGAATAAATATATATTTAATTGTATTTATGCTTTACCCCAACTAGTGTTATATAGAAGTATTTTAAAAGCTGTAAATTGTTTTAATGTATAAACTATAGTCCTTTTCTTTTCACACTAGCTAATGCTTACTAAATATATATAATGAAGGATGCGGTGAGAACCTCAAAGGACTTGATACTCTTCAAAGACCTTGAGGGAAAGAATCTTCTACAATATAAAGAGTACAAAATACAGCCGAGGTATCCTTGGCGACTACTTCGAGTCAAATTAAATCTTATTTTTGGAGCTACAACAGATGGTCGAGCTTCTGTTAAATGATTACATTTTTGCATGCATCTTTTGCGTTTTCTAAACATCATAATAAATCATCAACTTGATCGCATGACATCACCCAACTATAAGTACTAATAAGTGAGAACCTACAACTTCCATGTGATCTTTTTTTGTTTGCTTAATCTAAAGGAGTGTGTAATTATTGATTTTAGTTGGACTCCATTCAGTAATGGAATCAGGATTTGATATCTGGAGGAGCACTCACAAAATCACAAGTTGACTCAAAACTTCATAAAACATAAAATATAATAAAAGTAAAATAAAATCAAAGTGATGTCTTATAGACTCATTAGTTGTGGGCAAATTATCTTAATGTTTTTATGTTTATGATGTTCCATGTGCCAAAAAAAAAAAAAACCACAAAAGCTGCAATCAAACCTAAAATCACTTAGAAAGTATGTGCATGCAAGACCAGTACTGTGCTAGATAATTAAGTTGTATATTGATATGAGGGAACTAAATATTATATAATCTGTATTCTTACATGTTTTAGAAAGAAACAAAATTAAAACTAGAGCACAGGCTCTAAGGTGATTATGCCCTTGACTTTACATACGTTTCGCTTCTCAAAATACATAAATCTCTTAGAATGAGAATCGCTTCTCTCAGTTTATGCTAATAATAAAATATTTACTAACTGAAAATGCAAGAGAGATATGGAATGTAAAATGATAACACACATGTAAAGATCTTTTGTTAGAACTTACCGAATTTTTGTTAAAATGTAGTGTTATATAGCTGTTAGAAATGAGAAACAAAACTGAGTAATCATACTCAATGTCATTGTGTGATCTACAAGAGTGTTGACAACTCATATATAAGCCCAATTAAATGATAAAAATGTTTAAATTAACCACATTTATTTGGTTAAATTTGCCTTAATAATTAATAAGAGCATCAACAAGCCTGTGTTATAGGTAGATACTAACAAGTATGGGTTTTGTCTCTTTTTGCACCGGCCCTCGTATCTATAATTTTCCTCCTAAAACTAATTAATTAAGCAAACCCAATGAAAATTTTACTTTTGTATTCTTATTGCTTCTCAGTATATTCTTCCTTCTGGATTTGTGAGGCAATATAATATCGAATAATATGTTTCATATATGTACGTGTATATATATGAAATAATTGGACAACAACTGGGGATCGACTATTGTAAATTTATATATACCTTCAATCGATGCGTCTTATTTATACATACATTAACACCTGTAACACAGCAGTAACTGGGAGAACAAGGAAACAAAGAATGAAAACAAGATTTATTAATGCAGTTCGACCAAGCCTACAGCTGTGGAATCTACAGAGAAAAATGCTTTCACTACGAAAAATGAAACATTACGAAGGGTTAATTACAACAAAATCGTCGATTTGCATTTTTGATATATTTCAATGGTCAAATGACCTCTGATGGTTGGTTTTTTTTTTCTTCTTTTTTCGCTGGTATAATCTCTCAACAATAATCTAAAGATAACAATTAAATCATGAAATTACTTCAGGATTTGAGTTACAATTTGAAAAAATTTAGTAGAAAAAATTACTAACATTCCTCTTACAATAGCTTTGTTTCAATGTACGTATCTATGAAACTCTCTTGGTGCTCTTAGCACAACAGCTAGCATTTTGTAAGTGCAACATCATTCACCTAACCAGATTGTTGCTATATTGTTCTCTCGTACTAAAAATGGATTGTTACTACAATATTGTTGGTATAAGGTAACTTCTTTAGTAACATAATGTGGGGATGCTCGAAAAACTGTAATTACTTGAGACAAAAAAAAATCCAAAGAAAGAAAAGCCTTGGACCAGAGAGAGCTTACTTAAATTGGCCTCAGGCTTTTCATGATCACGATGGATGTTTATAATTCGTTATTTCTGTCGTTTTGGGTTTTAGGGTGTCGGTCTTCGATTGCTTTCTTTGGAAGTATTCAGATTTAGTAAACCTCTCATTACGTATTGACAACGAGAGGCATAAAAAGTGGATAACCATCCAGCTCCGATCCTTCTCTCTACGTCGACGACCTGTCGTTTATCCCAACTTCTCTACTCGTTTTCAGAATTCAGATACGAAGTTTTGTTTTCTGGTGAATAACTTCATTCTCTTTTTTCATTGAATAGATACTTCTGCATTATATCTCAGCAAAAGACAGAAACCAAAACCAAAACCCTAACTCTAACCCAACGCGTTTTAACTGATGCGCGCGCTCTCTCTATTTGTATAGAGATTTCAGAAAGTACAAGAACAAACACTTGCCCAGCTACTAGCTAGGCTATAGAGATCGAGTTCATGTGGACCACGTTTTTGCTGTTTGTTGCTTAGATAGTTGGACTATCCAATGGTTCATGAAGGTTGTGTGACGTCGCTTGATATAAGGAAAGAAATAGGAGAATAGTAGAGATTGTTGCTTAGATAGTTGGACTATCCAATGGTTCATGAAGGTTGTGTGATGCTTGATATAAGGAAAGAAATAGGAGAATAGTAGCCAAGAATACAACCGAGAGATTTTATGCTATAAGAGAAAGCTTATATTCAGTTCAATCAAAAAAAAGATAAAGTACAAACAAAAATTTATTGATCGAGTTACAAGATTATGAGATTATCAAACCTAGCCTAAATGGAGCAAAATCTATAAAAGATTTAAAATCTACCATGTTGAGCAGCAATTCAACAAGCGTAGAGCTATCATTATCAATATATTTTTGGCCATATTTTGGTGTCGGGGTTTATTAAAATTAGGGGTTTTATTTCTCATCCTTCCATATGTGTCTTTTATATACACATAACATAGTGCATTTGTAGTGGGATAGTTGTCTCAATACAATGAACAACGTATGCATAGTTTGAATAACTTTGGATTCAAAGATTCCTGAGTTCGTGGGAGCGAGATGCACAAGTTATAGCAGACAAAAGTGGATTACTAGAAGAAATGCACATCGCAAGCTCATGCTTACATAAACCAACACTGGACTTTGGACTCAGACTTCTCATTGTCTGTGTCATCTCCTCACCTAATGACGTACAATTCTAAATTTAGATCTATCATATCTTTTGAAGACAAAATTGTTCGAACAACTTTCATTTAAAAACGAAAGTCAAAATTTCTAAAAGTGGATTAGTGGACGCGTAGGGTTAAGGTAGATGCCAGATATCTCAAAGTGGTCAGGCACTGTGCTGCAATGCACAGTTGAAGCATTTCACATGCGCCGAAGGGGTTTATGTTGGGCCTAGGAAGCTTTTGGGTTCCCCTTGACAAAGTAAAAAAAAAAAAATAGATGCCAGATATCATAGTTACGTGCATGCTTACGTACGTCCACTAACAAAAAATTTTGGACTCACCTTCTCATGACGAGCTTAAAGCACTGAACCTAATATCCTAAAACTTCAAATTCGCCGTCTAATGTATCTTTTGGAAAGGATTAAAAAAAGAAGAAGACGGTATTTAATTTCTTAATAAGAAACAAAGTCAATTTTTTTAAAAGCATCGCATGTCTATAGGCATTGGTCTTTTGAGGGTTTTATGAGAACATGAAGATGACTAATCTTCCTTACATAATTAATGATCTTTGACCACAAATATTCTTAGATACTAAATGCATGTTCAACATCTTTTCAACTTTTAGAGTTTTCGATAGGCAATTGATGATGGGCTGGATTGAAAATGCTTGGAAAGTTGGAAGTAATGAGAAGAAAGAGGACTGGAACTCTGTAGTGTAATCTAAAATCTGAACTGAGAGAACAAAAAAAGAATGAGAGAAGACTTCAAATTATTTGAAGAAGGAAAAAAGACTTGAAATTACAAAGGATGTTTTGGGATGGGCTACTAGATGTGAGCTGTAGTTGGGAAAAAAAAAAACTCGAGATATCTGATCCTAGATCTAAAGTCTACTTTTTGGATCCTATGTTTTCTAAAGTTGGTCTTTATTTAGATCATGAGGGAGCATGCAGAACTAGGGCTATCACTCGGTCGGTTATAGGTATTACCAACTTCAAAACCAAAGCTTTCGGTTTCAAAATTGAGCTACCAATTACCAACCAAAATTTTTGGTTTTTAATCATAATTACCAAATTTGGTATTTTGGTTTTTGGTATTACCAACTTTAGAACAACTAATTCTTTGTAATTAAAATTAGAATGAACAAAACTAGGTTCTTCAATTTTATAGTCGTAAACTTTGTACTCATCTCCTAATTATAGCTTTCTAGCTTTTGTATATATGACATCAAGTTTTAGTCATTTTTTCGTGATAACATTTGTAAATTAGTTCAAAACTATTTTTCATATTTTTTCGTTTTTGACCTAGCCTCTCTACTAGGGTTTACTTTCTAGGGTTCTAGAAAGCAAGATTCATTCTACCATGGATATGGACATACTTAGTTGGAATTGCAGAGGGATTTGCAACGACACAACAACTAGGGCTTTGAAGGATCTCATCTCCCAAAACAAGCCTCAAATCATCTTCTTATGCGAGACCAAGATCAGTCGTCTTGCTGACTTCAAAGCTCTACAATTGGCGTTAGGATTTTCGAATTCAAAGGAAGTTTTGAGTGAGGGTCAATCTGGAGGGCTGGGTATGTTTTGGAACGAGGACGTGAAGGCTCAGGTTGGTACGTTCTCTCAACATCATATTGACATTGTGATCGATAGTGGGTCTGGAAACCCTAGGTGGCGTCTTACAGGATTCTACGGGTATGCCAGAACGTTAGAAAGGGACCGTTCTTGGCAGCTGCTATGTGACCTATATGATCTTGACTCGTTACCATGGGTTGTAATTGGTGATTTCAATGAAATCCTAAACAATGGAGAGAAGAAGGATGGTCCTGCAAGGGCAGAAAGTCAAATGAGAGGCTTCAGAGAAGCCCTTGGTTATAGCGATCTGCTTGACCTAGGTTTTCAAGGGTCGCAGTCGACTTGGTGGAATTCAGAAACTCAACTCCGTTTGGATAGAGCAGTCTGCACGCCATCATGGTTTGACATTTTTGGTTTTGCTCGGTTGCAACACCTTCCACCCAGTGACTCAGATCACGTCCCAATTCTTCTGCATGCTAGCACGGCTCCGCTGCCTAAAAGATCAAGACACCATCGATTTAAATTCGAGGCGTACTGGTTGCAACATGGGGAATGTGATGGGATTGTTACTGAAGCTTGGAAGACTGATGTATCTAGGCATCCAATGTATCAGGTTTCCCAAAAGATTGCTCATACTCGAATGGAGTTAGACAAATGGCAGAAGGAAACTTTTAAGGGGGGGCAGATACAGATGTTGGGTATTAGGGCAAGGTTAGATGAACTTATTGATGTAACTTTGTCTGAAGTTGTTTTGACTGAAAAGAAGCAATTAATGGCAAGATTACAAGCTTTGTTGTCTCAGGAGGAACTGTTCTGGAAGCAACGTTCCAAAGTTGCGTGGTTGAAGGAAGGTGACCGGAATACTGGTTACTTTCATAGAAAAGCGACAAACAGACGGAGGAAGAACACTTTGACTAGGTTGTTTGATGAGGCAGGGGAATGGTGCGAGGATGATGAAGGTGTGGAACGGGTGGTGACATCCTACTTCACTAATATGATCAGGGCTTCTGATATTGATATAGAGGCTATGGCTTCTACACTTGAGGCAATTCATCCGTGTGTTTCTCAATCTATGAATGACCAGTTATGTGCAGAATACTCCTTGGATGAAGTAAGGTGTGCTCTTTTTCAGATGTATCCTACTAAATCCCCAGGCCCGGATGGCATGCCTCCACTTTTCTTTCAGCATTATTGGGATACTATTGGTGATGAGGTTACTGAGGCAGTTCGGAGTTTTTTATACTCAGGTCAGCTTCTTAGACAAATTAATTTCACCCATATCTGGCTTATACCAAAGGTTACCAATCTGGAGCACATGTCTGACTTGAGGCCTGCAGCATTGTGCAATGTTATTTATAAGATATGTTCGAAAGTCATTGCTAATAGGTTGAAAAGGATTTTGCCAGAGGTGATTTCACCTTTCCAAAGTGCTTTTGTACCTGGCAGATTGATAACTGACAATACCCTTGTAGCAAATTAATTGGCTCATTTTGTTCACAATAAAAGGGATGGTTGTGAAGGTTTTATGGCTTTGAAACTAGATTTGAGTAAAGCTTACGATAGAATGGAATGGGTCTTTCTTAGAAGGGTAATGGAGAGATTTAGGTTTGCAGATGTGTAGATTGACATGGTGATGCAATGTGTCTGTTCTGTAAGGTATTCATTCTTGGTGCGGGGTAAGCCTCGTGGTTTAGTGGTTCCTAGACGAGGGTTGAGACAGGGAGACCTTTTATCTCCTTATTTATTTCTCATTGGTGCAGAAGGCTTCTCTGCTTTACTTCAACAGAAACAAAATGCAGGTTTGCTTTCTGGGATTGAAATTTGTAGTGAAGCACCTTCAGTAAGTCACTTGTTATTCTCAGACGATAGCATGCTTTATGCTTCTGCCTCATTGGAGTCATGTTACCAGATACAAGATGTCATAGAAACATATGGGAGAGCTTCTGGACAGTTGGTTAATTTTGATAAAAGCTCAGTGTTTTTAGCAAAAATGTTTCCGATTATATGCAGGAGGAGATTTCAGATTTGTTGGGTGTGAAGATTGTTGAATCACATGAAAAGTACTTAGGACTACCTACTTATGTTCGTAGGAAAAAGACGACTATGTTCCAGTATATCAAGGAGAATTTAGCAAAGAAGGTTGCAAATTGGCAAGTGAAGTTGTTGAGTGGTGCAGGACGTGACATATTGATCAAGGTGGTGGCTCAGGCTTTACCAACTTATGCCATGAGTGTGTTCCAACTAACAAATAACTTTTGTGAAGATTTGGAGCAGATGTGTGCCCGATTTTGATGGGGGAGCACGCTTGATAAAAGAAAAATCCATTAGAAGACTTGGAAGGCTTTATGCAACCCTAAAGAAGAAGGTGGTTTAGGGTTTAGAAGCTTATCTGAATTCAATGCAGCAATGTTAGCCAAGCAAGCTTGGTGTGTGCTAAGCAATCATTTGTCCTTGGTTGCCCGGATTTTTAAAGCTAAGTACTTTTCGGACGACTCTTTTTGGACGGTGGAGCCTCACGCTTCTCCTTCCTACCCGAGAAGCATATTTTCTACAAGAGACTTGTTACGGCAAGGTACCTATTGGCAGGTAGGTAATGGTGTGGCAGTGAATATTTGGACTTATTCATGGATTCCAGGTGTGCCAGATTAAAAACCTAGGGCAGGTAATAGTGCGACTGGTGACATTAGTTTGGTTAGTGATCTGTTGAGCCAAACTGGAGTATGGAATGCTAATTTAATCCAGGCGGTTTTTCCTTTGGATGAAGCTGAGGCAATTTTATCCATTCCTTTGTCAACTAGAGTGGTTGATGATCGAGTGGTGTGAAGGCATGAGAAAAGTGGGAAGTTCACAGTGAAAACTACTTACCGATTCTCTTTTTCTACTTCTCCTTCTAGGAGGCCTTTTGAATTGCCTTTGGGGGTGAACTTTTGGAAGAAGTTATGGAAAGTGAATATTCCAAATTTTGCCAAAGTACATATATGGCGTGTGTGCCATAATATTCTGCCTTCTATGGAGCGGTTGGCTTCCAAGAGGGTTAATCTGGAATCACTAGTCTGTCCTCTCTGCAATACGGCCTTGGAGTCTACTTTGCATATTTGCCGAGACTGTTCATATACTAAGCAGCTGCTTCAAACTAATGGTGTCGTGAACCAGGTTTGTTACAATCCCCATTTTGCTAATTATAATATTTTGGAATGGTTAAGTGCTTGTGTTAGAGACCTTTCTCTGGAAAGCTTGGGTGAGTTGATATATTTGCTTTGGAGTATTTGGAAGGAAAGGAACTGCAGAGTCTGGGAGAATAAAAATAGTCCGATTTGTGATGTATTGATCAAAGCAGCTTCTAAGCTGCAAGACTTTAGATTTCATAACTTGAAGCCTGGGATTGGACCTAGTGGAGGGAGAGTAGTTCGCTGGACTACTCCTCCAATTGGTTGGTTTAAGATAAATGTGGATGGATCTTATCATCATGCAACTAAGAAAGGAAGTGGAGGTTTTGTTATCAGAAACTAGCAGGGAACGATGCTTGCTGGTAGGGGCAAACCATTGCATGGCATGCTTTCACCAGAGCATGCTGAGGCTGTGGCCTGTAGGCAGGCAATGGATTTTGCAGTGGCAAATCTTTTCTTACCAGCGATAGTGGAGACTGACTCACAGTTGGTTGAGAGGCAATTGATCAGCAAGGGCAGTACTCACACGTCCATTTTGGGACGCATTTATGACGATTTGGGTGTGATATTGGAGGCTCATTCCAATATCAGAGTGGTTCATACCAAACGTACTGCAAATAGGGTGGCTCATCTTATGACAGCACATTGTAGTTCATTTCATTCTGACTTTTTATTTTTCAGCTCCATTCTTTTTACAAGCTGCCGTAGCAGCTGAAATGTGTACTGTTTAAGTTTCCTATTTTTTAATAAAGGCTCACCTCCTTTCTCTCAAAAAAAAAAGTTTTAGTCATTTTCAATAAAACTAGGTTGTTGTAGTTGGCGATTTGTGAAGCGCGATTGCAACAAGGTTGCACATCGTCTTGCAAAGGAAGCCTTGAGTTTAAGTCAACCTTTTTTGTGTTTGGAGTCGGGGCCTAGTTGACTCCATCAGTGTGTCAGTATGGACTTCACTAGTGAAGTCTAAAGTATGCAGAGTTTCGGGTTGATGCTCTTGCTGCTAATCTCATTGTAATCTTCGTTCATTAATGAAGTTCTTCTTTGATTAAAGGAAAATTCTACAATGTGTTAACGTATGACATGCATACAATTGCCTTAAAAGTGGTAAAATTAGTCCTCAAAATAGTAATATTAGTCCTCAAAGTAGTAACATGAGTTCTTAAAGTGGTAAATTTTCTTAGTTACCACATGAGTCCTCAAAATAGTAATATTAGTCCTCAAAGTGGTAACATGAGTCCTTAAAGTGGTAAATTTTTTTAGTTTACCATATGAGTCATGAAAATAGTAATATTAGTCATCAAAGTGATAACATGAGTCCTTAGAGGAGTAAAAATAGTTGATGTATGAGAAATGTTAACATACCATAGCTTTACCCTTGATTAAAAAATAGGCAAAATAGTCAAATTACCCCCTAACTTTTCCCATAGCTGCCATTTTACCCCCTGACATTTCAATTTTGATTTTTCACAGCCCAACTTTTCTAACTCTTGCCGATTCACACCCTACCGTTAACTTTTAGATTTTCCATCCAATTTCTCCGTTAACTTGCTGGGCGTTTTCGTCTTTCCAATTGACACCCAAAAAAAAAAATTATTTAAGCATACGTTAAGTAAGAGTATGAGACTCCTTTTATTTTCTTTTCTTGTCGAGAAAAATCAAACGACAAAAGCGAAGAGATGAAGCTTTCATTGTAGAGATGAAGCGTTCTTTTCTTTTCTTTTCTGAATATGGAATGGAGAAGGTGAAGGTAAGGAATAATGGAGATGTTCCAAACTACTGTAAGTGACTAACCTCTAGATTTTTCCTTGTCTTTGAGTTCTAGTGAATTTTAAATTAGGGTTTTCTGTAGACGTTGATTTAGGTGGACTGGTGTATGGTCCCAAAACTCTATTCTTTTGTTTGGTTTGTTCAATATCAATTAGGGTTTCTCAATTGTCTTTTGTGTTGATCAAACAGTTCAGACCCAAAAAAAAAAAAAAATCAAACAGTTATACGAAAGAATAGAGAGTTGAGAGTTATTTATGTAAACTTGTGTGTTTCTTAATCTAAAATATGCATAGGCTTGCAGTCAATAATGCAGGAGAAGACTTGAAGTCATAAGTGAACTTTGTCATTCAGTTTCCTACTTCAATTGATTTTAGGGCAAGTCAACAACAACTACACTACTTTATTTTAGGGCTCTGTTCATGCTTTAATAGTTAACTCCTTGGATTACAATTTTATGTTATCTAGGTCATTTAACCATTCAAACTTACCCATAATGTGGGTTGATTATATATATATATAAGACGTTGTTGTGCTGCTGCTGCATGTTTATTTGATTAATGTATATATCTACAAAAGCTATCATCTTTATGATCAGCATTGCATTCTTGTTCTGCATATATATATAGTCATTCATTGTTATTTAATTAACTAATAAAATGTTTTTTTTTTCCTTTTTTGTGTGTGTTTTCTACAGCTGATCCAGACAATTTTACTCTTGAAATTAGACATGGGGGTGTATTTTCTAGTGGAGAGTGTGTGGGTGGTTCTGTATGTTGGGCAGACAACTATGACGTTAACTTATTTAGCAAGTGGGACTTGGCAGTAATTGCTAGAATCTTGGATATGATATTGAGAGAATTCAATACTTTTTCTACCATAAAACTGATGGTTTGGTAGAGATAGATAGTGACATAAGGGTTCTAGAGTGTTCACTAAACCAATCCACTAGAAAGGTTTATGTTGCTTATATTAGTGATTGCATAGTTTTGGATGAAACTCTTGCATTTAATGAAGAATCACAAGTTACTAATCATGTTCAAGCTGACAATGAAGCGGGTGCATATGGGGATGATAAAGCGGATTATGATATAGGACTTGATGTTAATGTCTTGGCAGATAATGATTTGGATGGAGATTCCAGCAATGATGAAGATGTACTGGATCCTGAAGATGCACAGTGGTTTGTGGATGAAGAATATGTTCAGAGCGATGAAGATATGAGGCAGTTCAAGAGTTGTGTTGTAGATGAAATTGAAGTTGATCATCATGTGGAACCTGGAGAGGAGTCTGATGACTGGGCTATGGACAGCGATGATCTTGAGAGCCTTGATGAGAGTTCAAGTGATGAGGAGGTTAATGAGCCTGTTAAGTACATGAAGCCTAAGAAAAAGCAACCAAAGTTCAAGCAGTATAGAAGAGATACTGACTTACGGGATCCATACTTCAAACTGGGTCTGGAGTTTCCAACTATGGCACAATGTAGGGAGGCCATAAGAGAATTGTCTATCAAATCTGGAAGGCCACTAAGTTTTGACAAAAATGATTCTGACAAGGTTATAGTGAAATGTAAAGGACAATGTAAGGGAAGTTGTCCATTCAAAATATATGCATCTATGGTTGGGAATGGTCCTACTATGAGGGTCAAGACTTATGAGCCATTGCATCACTGCGGGAGGTCAAAAAAAATAAAGCATGCTACTTCTACTTGGATAGCAGACAGGTTTGATGAGGTCTTCAAATCCAATCCCAAAATAAAACCTAGAGACTTTATTCGAATGGTGGCTAAGCAGTATGGGATTGATGTTACACTTGATCAGTTTTATAAGGCCAAGGAAAAAGCTAAGAGGAGGATACAAGGTGGCATTTAGGAGCAATATGCAGTACTAAGAGATTATGGTGAAGAATTAAAGAGACTTAACCCGGGCAGCACTGTTAAAATTAAAACTGAAATGACTGAAGAATGGCCTGTATTTAAGAGAATATATATTTGTTATGCAGCTCTAAAGAAGGGTTTCATTGAAGGTTGTAGAAAAGTAGTAGGATGTGATGGGTGTCACATTAAGGGTCCATACAAAGGGCAGCTTCTAAGTGCTGTAGGGGTCGATGCAAATAATGGTATGTACCCGATAGCATTTTCCATCGTTGAAGTTGAAAATAGAGAGACTTGGATGTGGTTTCTGGAATACTTTATTAATGATGTGGAGATTTTAAATGCGGGAAATGGTTGGGTCTTTATTAGTGACAAGCAAAAAGGTTAAAGGTCTACTTGATGCTATTGAAGAGTTGATGCCTTAAGCGGAACATAGGCATTGTGTTAGACACCTCTACAATAATTTTAAAGGTGCTGGTCACACAGGACTTGTATTGAAGCAAGGTATGTGGGCAGCTTCGAAGTTCACTACTGTTCCTTGGTTTGAAGAAGAAATGGACAAGGTATTAAGGTTGTGTAAAGTTGCTCATGACTGGTTGAGAAAAAGGGTTGCAATTCATTAGAGTAGGTCGCATTTTAAAACTGAGGCCAAATGTGATATACTCCTTAACAATCTTTGTGAAGCATTCAATTCTGCCATATTGGAAGCAAGAGATAAACCTATCCTAACAATGCTGGAGAGGTTGAGAATGTACTTAATGCTAAGGATGGCAAAGCAAAGGGAGTTGAATTGGACACAACCTGTTGGACCAAGAATATTTGGTATTATTGAGAAAAACAGAGAACTGAGTTATAATTGCTATGCTGAATCTTCCATTGGAGGCCATTTCGAGGTCACTCATCTTCATGGAAGAAAATTTTATGTTAATATGGAGGATAGAACTTGCTCATGTAGAAAGTGGGACCTTTGTGGTATTCCATGTTCTCATGCAATGACTTGTCTTGGTTGGATGGATGCGAGTCCATATGATTTTGTACATAACCATTACAAGAGGGAGGCTTATGACCGAGCCTATGGTTACTTCATTTCCCCAATGTCCAGTCAAGACTTGTGGCCTAAAACTGGTGGCATGCCGATTCTTCCACCACTCTATCACAAACAACCAGGAAGGCCCAAAAAGAGAAGAATTTTAGAACCAAATGAGATTCCCAAAGGTGCAAAAAAGCTACAGAGATATCATGCCCCATCTAAGTGCTCACTTTGTAAAAATGAAGGTCATAATAAGAGGACATGTCCTCAGGTATGTATTTTAAGCTTTCATTTGCAGTATTGTACTATAACTTCAATATTAAATAAATTTTTCATGTAGCTTGTTCAACATTAAATTCCTTATGTTCTCAGAGAGGACAAGCACTAGAACCTCCTCCTCATGTTCCAGCGAGCGAAAATATGTACAAGGCAAGTGGAACAGCAAGAGGAAGGGCTAGAGGAACCGTAAGTTTAAAAGCCTTTTTGGTTAGTTTAATGTAAGTAATGGCTTTGGTGAATGATTTGAGAAATTGTAGTATCCTTACAAGGCACAAATAGAGGAAGAGGTATTGGAAATTCAATTATGACGGAAGAAGCACAATTTGGACAAGGAACAAGAGGACGAGTTAGTCAATTAAGTCTATATACTAGCATACTTAACTTATGTTTGTTTGTTTAAATTTTTTATTTATTAATATTTTTTTAATTTTCACTTTTAAATTTGCAATGTACTGTAGGGAAGACATGGTGTTCAATATGTTAGAGTTGGGGGGACTAGAGGAGGAAGAGGCCAATTTGTTGCTCCAACAAGAGAAAGAGGACAGTTTGAAAGCTGTATTGGAAGGTCACAATCTACAAGTTTCGGTACTAGAGGAGGAGGACAAACATTTGCAAGTGCCGGAAGAGGAAGAAGCCAATTTAACAGTTAAACTATTTAGTACGTGGTGAATCTATTTAGTATTTGTCTTACTATTAGTTGAAGTGTTGATTATGCTTTCATTATGGAAAACCAATGTGCTATCAAATTAAGTGAAGGGATTATGTAAAAATTCTAGCATTGTTTTGTGTGAAAGTTAATCATGACTTGAATATTTGGATTTTAGACTTGATTATTTTGGCTGAGATAGCTCTAATTGTAATGAACTATTGAATGATTTATTATTCAATTGCGTTGAGGAACCAACAATTATGGTTTTGGTGAGAGGGAGTATGATTTACGGTTTTAGGGTTGATATCTTTTTTGTTGGTGTTAAGAGTTAAAAAAAAAAAAAAAAAAAAAAAAAAAAAAAACCCTCATTTGTACGTATTGATATTCTTGAACAATTGGTTTGTTTAGTTTTTTTTTTTTTTTGGGTGACGATTGGAAAGACGAAAACGCCCAGCAAGTTAACGGAGAAATTGGATGGAAAATCTAAAAGTTAACGGTAGGGTGTGAATCGGCAAGAGTTAGAAAAGTTGGGGTGTGAAAAATCAAAATTGAAATGTCAGGGGGTAAAATGGCAGCTATGGGAAAAGTTAGGGGGTAATTTGGCTATTTTGCCTAAAAAATAAAACTAGGTTATTTAACCATCTTTGACAAGGTTACTTAAAATACATGTACTATAAGGCCAAGTTTGGTTCACGGATTTGAGGAATCAGGAAAGGAAAATCTTTCATTTCCTTTGTTTGGTAGACATAAACTTGGGAACTATTTTCCTGACAGATGGGAAAATAGGGTGGAAGATGGTTCCTTTCATAACCCATGGGATTGATTTTCCCTTCTGCTTTCCCAGCGTTTATTATGAAAATTTAGGACTACAATATCCCTACTCAAATGTGTTTTTGCCAATTTCACCCATGATGATAAATTTTAAAATACAAGTGTATTATTGAAACATTGATATATTTTTTCTTTCCTTTCCTGACCAACCAAACACTGGAAAGAAAATCAAATAGTCTTTCTTGAGTGTTTTTCCTGCTTTGACCGAAATTTTAATTTCCCATCCCTATGGAAAAGACAAGGGAATTGATTTCCCTTCCGTGAACCAAACTAATGTAGTATATGTAGTAATGTTCATACTATTATGAAAATTTTTATGTTTATTTCTTAATATACATGTATGTGTATTGAAAACCATAGTATATAAAGCTAATATTTAGATAATCGGTAGATTCGGTATTTACCAAAACCAAACTAATTTTTTCGGTAATTTTTTATTTCGGTTTTATCGGTCTCGGTTACCAAAAAGTCGGTTTACCAAACTTAAAACATCAGTTGGTATTCGGTTGGTTTGGTAATTACCAAACCAAGTGGCAGCCCTATGGATAACACAAGTGAATGGAGAACGGGTTCGAAGTTGGCCTACCATATGCAATATTATAATTTAGTCCCGATTGGAGTTGAGTAAATTATAAACTTTACTATTTAGATGAGCAGTACTTTCTAAATAATACTTTTAGGCCATCTCCAATTGTCAAGGTCTAAAATAGACCATGGTCTAAATTTTTAGGCCCTTGAGAAGTACTATTAATCCAAACATTAAGGTCTAAGGTCTAAATTATAAACTCTAATGTATTTTATTGTTTTTAATTTGTATACTTCAAAATCACAAGTGTTTTTGGTTACATACTAATTCAAGTCTACTTAAAATTTATTTTTGAGATAAAAATATAATTTTAATGATTGAAGGAATCTTGCAAGCAATAGTTAATAATGTTAGGAGACTTTCACAAAAGCAATAGTTAAAGCTCCATCTTCCTTTGGTGTCCAATTTCCATTTTTTTTTATTGGATGCTATTTTGGAATAAGGAATAGAAACTTTAGTATCTGAGTGAAATGAGGAAGAAAAGAATGGATCATTGCAAATGGAGGAGGCTAAAGGGCAACGAATCTGGAAGGGAGCTCCGTGGGGCTACAATCATGCGCCGGTAGCCCTAGCCTACTATATGATGGCGCCGCTGATATCGAGATTGTACCGTTCACCTCGTCCTTGCATTAGATCACGCTACAAGGTATCCCACCAGCTTTCCGGTCTGAAAGAGTGATGACGATGATTGGATATTCACTTGGGGATTTCCAAGAGATTGACAAACTTGGCAAATGAGCTAGAAAGCTTTGGATTAGAGTTGAGATCCCATTTAATCATCCTCTGTCATTCAAACGTTGGTACTGGGTAGAAGACGAAGTTGAATTCCTCTGCAAATTCAGGTACGATAAGTTGTTTGGTCGATGCGCTACTTGTGGATTTGTCACTCATATAGGACTCCCTTGCTCGGGTCTGGCATTGGATGAAGAAGATACCGAGGCAAAGCGCACTGTTTGGGGCGCTCAGACGGTGGAGGTGCCACATGCGACGGCGCTGCAACTGGCAGGTGCCTCAGCTTGGTATGGCAACGAGCAGCAAGATCCACACATGTACTAGGGCTAGGGTTTTGGCTATTGGTCAGCATCTAGTCTTTCGAAACTTTGTTCTAAACTGATTGCCAAAGTGCTTGCTTCATAATCCGGAAGCTTTGTTGCAGCGATCATGTCGTCAGGCAACTATTCGGGAACGACCAGAGATGGTGATGATCTCTGAGAGGCTAATAGGTAAGCGGCGAGGTGGGTAGGAGGAGGGTGTCTCTATTTCACCTAAGAAATTGAAGCCAAGCCTCGCAGTGGGGAAAAGAAATATGAATTTGGAACTGGAGAACTTGGAGTTGGTGCCAGTGGTGCAAAATGAGGATAATAGTGGTCAGTTGAAAAAAAAAAAAAGCAAGGCAGGCCTGCTGGTAGCAAGAACAAGTTGCCGTATGGGGGAAAAAAAAGAAGGCATCAAAGGTTGATAATGGTACTAAGAAGAAAAGGGCAGCCAAGAAACAGTTATGGCCAAAGCTCGACAAGGCTGATACTGCTTCAAGCTCTAACTCGAAAGGGAAGGAGCTGGTTATTTATTAGTTTTCTTTCTAGACTTCGTTAAGCCCGTGTAAGTCTTATTAAACTTCTATATGTCTTCTATGACATTTCTAGTCTTTGTTTGTACCACAATTGCGTGTCTGGCAAGTGAGGGCTAGTTGAATGATTTCTTTTCCTTAGAAGGCAATGTTTTGATCATTCTTGTATAGGCTTGCTAAATAGTGAGTGTCCCAGAGATTTTAATGGTTTGCTTCAGCTTAGATAGGGTAGTCTGTTGCTTTGACTTTCTTATGTAAGTTTTGTAGACTATAGCCTTTTGGCTGTTGATCCAATGAATTTCAACTTCTATTTCTAAAAAGAAAAAAAAAAGGAAGAAAAGAAGCAGGAGAAGGTAAAGAAAGAGAGAAATTATGAAGAGGTGAAGGTGAGAATTTATAGGAAAAAATTGCTGATTTTTTTTAAAATAGCGGTTACAAACATAATTATAAAAAATAAAAATAAATTAAAAAGAAAAGTGTAGGAACTGAAATTTCAAGTTTTTTTTTTTTTTTTATCAAATAAGAACTTCATTAATAATGAACTGCTTACAACGAGTTTTGGGCGACATCTCTTACGCAGAAATGGCCACTAGACTTCCCACTGGGAACTCTAAATACTGACTCTAAACTGGCACTACAACTGTATGACAAAGACAAAAAGCGCAGGAGCAGTAAATCCTTGACATCGCAGCTCTCGTCCAGCCAGTAAGAACTCTAAAGCTAGACAACTCACTTGTGTCGACACTAACTCACCAACCAGAGTCCTCCTGACCAGCTTTTGATCGACCAAGCCAACACTCGTTGTGACCTAAACTCGACCAAAAGGATTGCCGGACGTTCAAACCTGGGACTAAAGAAATCCAACACCATCACCACCCTATTGTCGACACCATCCATCCTCCACTGCTCCAAAACGCCATCGCCTCCGACCCGATCCCATATAGGAAGGACCCACTAGAAGGCCAAGGGTGATGGTCTAGCCAGACTGTTTGTCACCGCTGCTGACCCAACTCCAGAACAGGAACGATCCCCGAGACCGCGACAGAGAAGATTGTCTCTGCCACACCGTTAGTAGTGTCATATTACCAACAAAAATAAAACCAAACCCTAAAACAATAGTGACAGCCAAACCCGCCACCCTGGCAAACCCGATCCTCCATCGCACCACCACCAGCGGCGCCCCGTCCACCACGATCTCCACCTATCAACCAACCAAACCCAACTAACAAAACAACCTAAAAAATAAAAATAAAAAACATCCCATCTTGGACCCAGAGTGGAACCCCAGGCCCAGACCAGGCCCACCACGGAACAAGCCCAGAGGGGCTGCAACTCTTACTCCCAGCCCACGACTGTTTCTGCCCAAAAAAAAACCACTCGGCCTAAGGCAGGCCCACAACCGAAGTAGGTCAACGAGGGCCCAGATAGTGGATCCAGCCCAAACACGTTGCTGCACAGGAAGCACCACCGCTGCCTTCCTAGCTCCCAGACCGTCGCTCCGCAGCTGCTCTCGAACCCCGACCGCCGTCGAACAAACGCCGCCGACAGAGAACCAGCAACTGACATCCTCCACCACCACACCCCCAAAACTCGAGTGCCCAGATCCCTGATGACGAGAAGCACCAGAAATCGGACACCCGCTGTCTTCCTTCCCGAACCGACCGTCGTCCTCCCCCATCCCTGCTGCAAGATCCGAGAGCCCAACCGACGCCACACAGCCGGACACTGCCTTCTGCCTCGCACCCCCTCCCCCCAATGCAGTCACCGTCATAAACCGAAATCCAAATAACTTGGACCCTCGCCGCCCCAAACTCCGATCATCAAACCAAATCCCAGACCCCACATCCCGGCCGACCGCACATGCCGCACGCCGGCGAGGCCAGAGGCCTGCGCCAACGCCGCAGTGCAGCCGGACGAGAGCCAGAGAAGACGGCGACAAACTTTTGGCCAAACCTAGCGCGTGAAGCGCATACTTTTTTTAGGCCGTGATTGTTCAGCTCTGAAATTTCAAGTTGAAATTTGAACATTTCAATCATCCATGCACGTAGACCAGCTTTTACTTTTAAATTTCAAAGGTCTAAACAATGACTCGAGATGGCCTCAGTGCTGACTTTATCTGCAATCCATTTTCACCAAAAGAAATGGATTTATCTTCCTCCCACTCCCGGAAGCCACAACAAGGTAAGAGAGGGATTCATCTGTGATTCCCTACTATGGGCGGAGAAATTTGCCCAGAAAGCTATTAAGGGTTTGGCTCTAAATGTAGCTCAGTTGCAAATTGCAATGGGATGCTGTATCACAAATTGCAATGGGATGTTGTATCATGATCTTTTCACCTTCCATATGGTTCGATTTCTCCCTTTAGCATGTAATGAATAGATGGTAGGAACATGTAATGAATAGATGGTAGGAATAAATAGTTAAATCCCACTAACGTATGCTTTGGATTGGATTCCAGACCATCTTTCACTTGGAATAACAAAAAGTTTCTTATACAGTAATCGTAAATTCATGATAAATATTGTCAAGATATTTATCTGTCAGTACAAGTCATTCTTGAGTATGGTCAACTCATCCGAAAACTGCAATTTGTCCGACCCAGATTGTATCCAAACTGCAATTCTAGAGGCAGACTGTGGTAATACCTAATCCAATAGCAAAGAATAATTCTCTTGTCTCTCTATTACAACAAGAAACTACAGAATGATAACAGGCTACAAGAGAGGGAATTTTCCCAATACAAAGAACGAACGAATAATAAAATCTTTTGGTTACCTGTACCTCTTACTTTCCACCCTTAAAGGTCATGAAGGATGAGACTATTGTATCTGATGATTTACAAGCCTTAGATTTGCATGCCAGAAAGTGTACAAAAAATAACCGGCACCATCAGTATTTAATAACATGGTGGCGCAACCAAAGATCATACATCACCATGTGGAATGCATCGTATTTGATGGGCGGTGAATTCCACTGGAAGTGCTTCTGGACCTGTTAAACACAAAACCATATGACCAAATTCTTGATTACAATTTGCTCCCACATTTTCTATTTTAGGCATAATTGTACAGTAATGCTGAAAAGCACATGCTTATAAAAACACACCAACATACACAACATATAGTGCTTATAAAAAATTGAAGATGTACAATGTAAAATTTTCAATTGCAAAAGATAGTAATATACCTTCACCAAGTTTTTGTGAAGTGTCAGAAACTCTGAATAGGGTATGGCCTTGAGTATTTGTTTAAGCTGATACACATCCTTCTCCGTAAGTATGACAGAAAATTTTCGCCAGTCAAGAATGTCATTGAACGGCAGGTCATAGTAATTTGATAATATTACTGCAGGATATCAAACCAAAGAGATGCAAACAACACAACGAACTTTAGTACACATCAAACCTTATGCTAAAAAGAACAAAATCAGATAGGAAATTGCACTGAGACTCCCCTCAAGTTTCTATCAATGTGTAAAGTCCTAACAGAAAAGGTGCAACTGCACCTCAAAACCGTTTTCTTGCGAACAATATTGATCATTAGAATGGAATTACAGAAAGCAGACTTGAGGCAAACACCACATAAGCAAAACAACAGTGATGACTAGAGTGGCACTAAAGCGTTCATAGATTTGATGCATATACCGATTAAGTAGAAATGAAGACCACTAGACAATATCCTATATCCTATCAAAGGGGAAAGTTGTAATGAAAGGCTGATTTATCTGTTCAAAAAATTAAAAAAGAAAAAAGCAAACAATAGTTGGGACTTGGGAGACATTGCCGAAACATATAATGACTCTTATCTATATACCTGAACAAAATTCTAACTGAAGAAACAGTTGGAAAGAAAATGGTCATATTCTCATAGTTGGAAAAGATTCCTTAGGTCAAGATAATATTTCTGATTTCCATAGCATGGAGAGAGAAGTATCTTCCACAATTCTCTTCCTTCTTTTAAAATTCAAAACAATATAGTTATGGTTTGACAACTGACATTTACCAATCAAGCAAGGATGGAAAGTTAGACCATTGCATTACTCTGATTAAGTTTGCATCAAGATTTGAATTCTTACCAGGAATACAGCCATAATGGATTGAGTCCATTGGGCGAGCACTGTTGACCTGAGAACCACCTGGGCATATGCAGAACTTGGTAGTATAAAACTTCTTTTGATATAACAAGTTCCCTTCAGCTCTATTTATTCTGTTGTTCAAGATGTAAAGTTCTGTATCATTCTCCCATACTCGTGCCAGTATAACTCTAATCTTTGAATTCCGATGACCAGCCCAAAAACCAAGTGTTGTCCTGCAAAACACAGCTCCTCTCAATTTACAGCAATGAACTTAAACTATTTGGCTTGATTCAATAGCAGTTAACACATGATTACCTTCCACAGGAGCCTATGTCTTAACTTATAATTCGTTACATAACAATCACATGTAATAAGCATGGCGTATGGAAACATATTGCATGTAATCGACAATAAGTGAAATACATATATCACACACACAAACATGAATGTATAACAGTGTGTGTGTGTGTGTGTGTGTGTGTGATATATTTATTTCACTTATGCTCATAGCCTTCAATATTACCTGTTCTCCACATCGTTTCCTCCAGCTGGAAGAGCAAATGGCTGCAGTACTTGAGGGAGAGCGACGTCTTTATGTGGAATGAAGCCAACATCATAGCTAGGGGAGCAGACAACTCGAATAGAATTCTTTACAAGAAGCGGAAGTCCTTCAGTTGCCCTCACACCAACATCGTGACAAGTCACAAAGAAGTGATCTGCACCCAAAGTCCTGTTCCAGTACGGATACTTGGCTATCAAGCTCTCCACATAGTTCTGAACAATTATGGTCATATTCTCATATGAAGTACCCTGCACAATCATCGTAAACCAACAATATCTGCCAATCAGATCCAATCACATAGCATTATCTGACACTAGGCATTGCCATTCCCATTCGCGGGTCAAGCAAACTTAGTAACTCATACTAAGAAAACCGCAAGTTCTTCAAATAAGTTGGCATTTGCAAAACAAACAAAACTCATCAATAAACCAGCAAATACTTCAATGCATTAGTACATAGACGCTACTTAAACTAACAAATCCGAACGAAACTAACCGAAATCAGCAACGAGTTCCAAAAGAGTAGAACCAGAAGAGACATTGCAATCGGTCTAGCTACTTATACAATTCCACATTTGCATTTCATAACAAGTCCTTAGTAGAATTCATAACTAATGCACTTAACAAATCACACAGCAATGAACAAATCACACTCCTCTCCGAAATCGAAACACAATCAAATCAACAAACTCTACAATCAGATAAACCACCATACCTTGCCTCGCATCTTGTGGCAGGAGATAGGGATGAAGAAGAGCTGAGCCTGATCCGGATCCTCGGTCCGAAACCTTCCCTCTCTAATATTCTGAAAGAAATATCCCTCACTAGAATACTTTCCGGTGAGCTTCCTCGGCGTCTGGTAAAACGTGTTCGGATCGCCGTCGGGGTAAATATACACCTTGAATTTCCGCTCCATTTCGGCGTAGTTCAACCAGAACACCTCCGGCGAGTGGTAAATGTCCGAAAACTCCTCCTCCTCCTCCTCGGGTGACGGATTGGAGTCGGAAGTCTTCTCCTGCCTGACGACGGGGCGGTCGACGGTGGCGGTGACGGAGGGAGGGGGAGGGGAGGAGACGGAGAAGTTGAGGGAGAAGTAGGCGAGGGAAAGTAAGGTGAAGACGGCGAGAGTGATGAGAGATCCTCGCAAGGAGAACATCGGCGATGACGGCGGTGCCGACGACGGCTTGCCTACACTCATTTGCTTTTGTTTTGTGGACTGTGAGAAGCTCTCCGACTTCCTCAGCTTCGATTTTGGGAGTTTGGGATTTTGTCAAAATCAAAAGCTTTTTAACTGTCCAGCACCAAATAAAGTTCGTGTTTTTTTTTTTTTCTTTTTTCTTTTTTTTCGTTCGCATATTTCAGCAAAAAATGCTTTTTGAATTTTTTTTTTTTGTTGGTTACTTTTGTTTTGGAACTAGAAAAATAAACTTTTTTAGCCCAATATCATTTTATTTAGTGGCATAGGTCTTTCCTTTGTAAGTGGAAGGTCGTGAGTTCGACTCACAATACAATAGACAATAGGCAATAGGCTAGTTGCTGTATTTGAGTTGTTGATTTGATAAAAAAAAAAAAATTAAAAAACTTTTTACTTGTTTAAAACTCATCATCCAAGTAAAAAAGTGGGTGGATGGTACAACTATAGTTCGGGGGGTCGGGGGGTCGTCGAACGGTGGATGAGTTGATGTGCGAACCTGGTAGGTGGAACATACCCTTGTTAGAGGAGGTATTCACGGCAGAAGAAGCAGTTGGGATTGCGGAAATTCCGTTGAGTAGAAGAGTAGTGCATGACCGGCTTTGTTGGAAGCTCTCGAAAGATGGAAATTTTTCAGTGAAGACAGCCTATCGATATGCTTTCCTGAAGTCCTCCAGTTACCATCCAATGCATCTCCCTGTTGGCCCGAGTTTCTGGAAAAAGCTTTGGAAAGTGGTCATTCCTAACAAAGCTAAGATTCATGTCTGGCGAGCGTGTCTGGATATACTGCCGTCTTTAGGCAGTTTGGCTTCGAAGCGAGTGGTGGTGGATTCGCCGGCATGCATGTTATGTGAGGCTCAGTATGAAACTACTATTCATATATGCAGGGACTGTCCCTATACAAGGTTGGTGCTGCAGAAGAATGCCCTGATTTTTCAGGTATGTTACAGTCCTAGTAATATGCATGGGGATGTTATTAGCTGGCTGAATCAGTGTGCTACAGATTTGTCATTAGCTCACTTTGGTGAGTTGTTGTTCTCTATATGGGGAGTTTGGAAGGAAAGAAATGATCGCGTTTGGAATCAAAAGAAATGTGAAGCCCGGGATGTTAGCTTGGGGATTGTCTCTCGGTTGCAGGAATTTAGGTTCCATACCATGCAGCTGTCGCACCCTAAACTTGCAGGTAGAGCAGTGTGGAGGGCGCCTCCAGTGGGGTTGATTAAGATCAATGTGGATGGTGCATTTCATCATGTCACTAGGAAAGGTGGTGTGGGTTTTGTGATTAGAAACGAGGTTGGGATGATGTTAGGCGGTGGGGCTGGGCCATTGAGTGGGTTGCTGTCGCCGGAACATGCGGAAATTTTAGCATGCAAAGCAGCGTTAGAGTTCGCAGGGGAGCATGGCTTTGGTCCGGCTATGTTGGAAACTGATGCATTGGAGGTTCAGCGTCAACTTTCCATGAGTGACTCTGCCAACTTGTCGTTACTAGGCAGAATATATGAGGATGTGGTGGCTCTTTTGGAAGCTCAGAGGGTGGTACAGGTGATACATGTTGGTCGGCGGGGCAATGGGGTCGCGCATTTGTTGGCTACACATGGCCACTCTCTTAGGCAGAATGCCTTTTACTTTTCAATTCCAGATTTCTTACAAGCTGCAATTGCAGCTGAACTTTGTCCAGTGTAAACTCTTATTCTTTCAATAAATGGCTGACTTCCTTGATTCAAAAAAAAAAACTATAGTTCGGGGTGTATGTTTTGACGCGCCGATGAAAATACGGGAACTAAGTGTGGGATATTTTGTGCATTTAAACGTGGTCAGATTCTAATCATGGCAAATAGTTCAGTGGATGGACTGAGTTCCTCTACGAGAACATTTAAGATGTGGAACCCCACATCCTAAATTCGAATGTTTGGGTTGTTTTAGTGTAACTACTAAATTATAAACGTGGCCAGAGGAGGAGCTACAATGTTTTGTATGCCGTTTGAGCTCCCAGCAAATTAGTCCTTGGGCCTAAAATAGATTTAGAGATACTGCGATCAATTTGTGAGAGGGTGTCAAAAACAAAAACAAAAAACTGAGTCAGATTCTTAATTTTTATTGAGCAAACGCATTTAGATTAGGACAATTTTGGTTAGAAAGTAATCCGGCTATAACTCAGAGTCTACTAGGAAAACAGAAGAAAGAAGAATCACATTTTCTGTTTTCAAAAGGAGTTGCACAGATCTCTAAAGAATCATAATGATATATGGTTTTTAGGTTGCAACATATACAAGAAAATCCCACCAGCAACTGAAACATTAAGCGACTCAAAATCTCCTGCCATTGGAATGGTTACAAGCTCACATTGCCGTCGAGATTGCTCAGACAGACCACTTCCTTCGCTACCCAAAACCAAGCTGAGTGGCACTGTTGCAAGAGAATCTGCAAGTTTTTGAGAAAGGTGAAATGGCGTCGAATTTTTATCAGTCTCTGGATGGCCAGCTAGCATCTTTATTTGGAATTCACTTATGAGGGATTCAAGATGATTCCAAGTTCCAGAAATAATAGGGAGCTGGAATGATGCTCCTCGGCTAGCTCGGAGTGCTTTTTCATTGAATGGATCACAACACCCGGGAAGAAGAAAAGCACCATTCTGTTAAAAGTAGAATACCTCTTTGAGGACACAAGTTAGGATGGAATTCTTAAAGTACAGAAGAAGGTGCAGTAATGTCCATAAGGCATCATAATATAATGAATTAGTTACACAAGCTAAGAATATTTGACTCAGAAATCTACGTTAGCCAATCAATCTATCACAATCCTTCCCAACGCAAAATGCATCCGGAGCCAAATTTAATTGAATGAATTCTTTCTACGCTAAAGACTGGGAACATCAGAGAGCAAGGGGCTCAGAAATGTATTTGTTCAGGACGAGGTTCGGAAAAAACAAAGCCAAGCTCAGTCATTTTGACTAGTAATGATGGTCAAAACATAGTAAATGCTTGCTAATAATGGAACTGAAGATTCATATACTAGGAGTAACATGCAAATAAGCACATACATAAGAAAGGTTAGAAGAAAAAGATATCATAACTTCAAAATAAAGGAGTAACAATTGAGAAAGAATAGAGAGAATCTGAGGCTTGCAACTTATTCCTTACCCATCCAAAAGCTGTAGCTGATCTGAGCAGTGTACCAAGATTACCCGGATCCTGCAGTCAATGACCTTTTATTAAAGATTTATACGAAAGTCCATAAAGTTCCTGAAACCAAAAGTCTGAAATTACAACCATCAGATTAAGCAGCTTTTAAGAATTTAACATCAAACTTATACTTTCAGAATAAATAAGTAAATCTAGCAGGAGGGCTAGGGAGAGCTAAAACTTACTATATCTCAGCAATTAATATAACTCTCTACACAGAAAGAGTGTGAATTACAATTCATGTTTCCGCTACCAGCAGAATGACTTACACGCTTGGATTTTAGAACAAAGCCAAATACAAAACAAACGTGATGCTGGGTTTCATTATACAATAACATAAAAGAAATTACTGAAGATGCCAAACCAATAGGGAACTTCCATCCAAGACCAAAGTAAAGCGAAAAAAAAAATCACTCTTAAATCCTTTTCAATATTCTGGAACTTTTATGTTTCAAAGCAGAAACCCATCATTGTCTGCGTGTTACTTTGACACGAGGAAAGCTTTACCAAACAAAACACTAAATTAGCCATATCACCAACTTTTTGGCAATGCAAGACATCATACAGTGCAAAGGAACCCGGTGCCATCTTTCAAAGTAAATGTGCACTACTAAAATGCTTTGAAAGTGGACAGGAATAATCTCAGCTCAGTAAGAATTACCTGAACACCATCAAGGACCAGAACTCGATGTGGAGATGGGAACCAAGCCCTACAGTTTGCCTCCTTTTCATCAGCATTGATATCTGAAAAACTCGTAGGTATTCTCATTAGAGCCATTGCTTCAATAGATTCAGTTGATTGCATCCCCGAAAGCTTTTTCATCACGGGAAAGCTCACTTGCACAATACGAACAGATAAATCATCAATCCATTCAGGAACCTCACAATTATCCGGTACAAGCAAACAATCCATCATAACAGTTTTCTCTTGCAATGACTTCTGAAACTCGCATATTTCCCTGAAAGTAAGAAACTTCATCAACACATTTTCATCTATCTCGACATATATCGCAGGACAACAAAGAACAAAAACCAAATAGAGGACTTTGACAGTTTGACTGCAACACAGAACCAGAAAACACAAACATATAAAAACAGATTCACAGAGCATTAAAAATTGAAACTTCCATACACAACAATGAATCAATAGTATTTCCATCAACACCAACTATTACTTTTACAAACCAAAGGAACATAGAACATAATAAAATAGAGCAATTTGTTACATTCCTCATAAACCCATTAAAGAAAAAGCCAACAAATTTCAATCTTGGTTTTCCCATTGTCTAAGAAACTAAACAGGATAAGAAAAATGACAGATACCCATATGAGTCTTGGGCAAGGTAACTGGTTATTACGACTCTCACCCAGATAAATTGAAGTGGAAAAGAGAAGGGTAAACATGAAACCTGATGGGTGTAGCACCCACAACGAGAACTGAACCATGAGTGTGGCGGTAAGAAGAAGACAGGCGAAGCTTGTGGCAGTGTTTGACGAATGGGTTTGAAGTGCTGGTTATGAATTTGACATGGGAAGGCAGAGGAAGCTGCACATCATCATAGTCTTCAAAGCTGCTCTGAGGATGAGCAACTGATAATTGTGAGTGTGAGTTCCTCCTAAGTTTGAGCTTTCTGGAGTGGATTGTGGGCACTGAGATGATACTTGTGCATTGCATTTTCTGTAAAACTTTTGAACAAAAGAGAACATGGCCTAAGGGCCTAAGCAAGCCCCATTTTATTATCAAAATGTAATATAAATAATTAAAATTTAATAGGTAAGAAAACATTAGGTAAAGGAATTGTGGTGAGAGTTTGTAACTAGACAAGACATTAAAGTGATTCACGTGTGAGTGAATCAACTCCGATAGAATTTTAGTATCTTCAAAGTTGCATTAGGAAAAAAAAAATATATGTTTTGCTTGCTGTGAGCTTGTAAGTCGTAACTAAGCATGACATTAAAGTGATTGGCGTGTGAGTGAAATCAACTCTAATATAGTGGATTTCTTGCTTTGTTCAATTCAGTCAAGTCAAGGCATATTAAACTTGCTCTTATGCTCTCGGATTAGAAGGACCCGATAAGAGTGGCTAGCAAACCACAAAGTCCGTTTTCTGGTTTAAGACTTTCTGTTGTTTACAGTTGGGTGAAAATCAGTTTGATTAAAAAATGTAGTGTCATTTGATTACTATAATCCTCATTTCATTCCCTAGAGTTATTTTTTGCAGAGATAGGAATGTTTCCGGATTACAAGACTGCATTATGTGTTTTAACTGAACTGAGCTTAAAAAATATTTTCCAATTCTCCTCACTAGATTACATTGATAATATGATCATTGATGCAAGTTTGGACCTAGGTTGACTATGGATCCTGCTTAATGTGTCTGAAGCATTCCAAGAAATGCGTTATGTGCGTCACTGATTATGACCTTTTGAGGATTATTTTCTTCCCCCTGAAACCTCTCTTGAACCTGGTAAATCGATGTACGAAAAATCTGATCTGAAATGCACTCACCGTGTTTTTCCTCACCGGTGCAATTACTCATCATTTTCGAAAGGAGGCAAAAATGAGAATATTAAAGAGAGACTGTTTAGCTAAAGCTATAAACAAAAGTAACTTTGCATTACTGTGAGATTATCTTCTACCAGTTCCTAAAAGATGAAAAACAAAATATCATTTGGTTCTGTCTATATCCTCTGAGATGTGGGTAAAGTCAGTGATGCTCCTTGGGAGGGAAACTCCTCACTCAAAATTAGAGAGTTTTGGGGAAACATCTTCTGAGGCGTACCAGCATTTCTCGGAACTAATGGAGACAAATATAATCTCTCGGAGGCAGGTTGAGATGCAACAGCCAACTCCTCATTCCTTTGAGATGCTGTGGACATGAACATCCGCTCTGAGGTTGAATGCATAGGAATATCAGTTCTCCGAGATGTTGAACCCATATGATCATGCTGATGAGATTTTGCGGGCATGTACATCCTCTCAGATGTTGAAAACATGGTGTCGGGCCTTTGAAATGTTTGACCCATATTGTCATTCAGGTGAGTTACTCCCAGCATGTATGCCCTCTCAGTGGTTGGACGTAGTGTGGGATCCGTCCTGTGAGATGTTCCGGTCATACCAACACTTCGGAGTGATATTGGAGCCATATTGTCATGAGAGGCAGGGGCATAGACGCTCTCGGAAGTCAATGCCATAGAAGTACCAGTCCTTTGAGATGACAGTGACGTGTTGCCATTCTTGTCATTCCTCTGAGATGTTGAGGCAAGATGCCTCTCAGAACTTGGTGAAATATTTTCAGTCCTTTGAGATGTTGGTCTTGAGGTTTCCATCCAATGAGAAGTTTGAGGCATATACATTCTCTCTGATGATTGTGAAGTTGTCAATGTCAAACCTTGTTTTGGTATATCTCTTTCTGTTGCTCGAGGCATGGCTAGTGACATATCCACACCGGACAGATCTCTCTCGGATGTTGCTGGCAGGACAAGGGACAGGCCCTGACTAGAAAAATCCCTATATGCTGTTGGAGACATAGATGAGGCTCCTTGGGTTGGAAGAGCTGCCTCAGATGTGGAAGGGAGGGACAACGGAGCTCCACGACTTGGCAACTCGCTTGGTGAATCACTCTCAGATTCTGAGTTTGTGGCTCCTGATATTCTATGGCTAGGTGAATCTCTCTCAGATGTTGAAGGCAAAGAAGAAGAGACACCTCTGCTTGTCATATTTGTCTCATATGATGGACGCAAGGCTAATGATGATTCTAAGCTAGGTAAATCCTTCCACTGTTGTGCAACCGCTTTGATCTGGGTGTAAAATTGCACTCCTGCCTTACCTGCATTTAGAAACCAGGTAACTGCAGTTATAGACATTGTTCGCCCCTCAAACTGTTTGTGTGTGTGTGTGTGTGTGAGAGAGAGAGAGAGAGGCTATACCAGAGATATTCAGATCGCTGCCAAAAGATGCCTTAGATCCGTTAAACGAGGACAATGGCAACGGAACCGGGACAGGAACATTGATCCCAACCTGAGACAAGCCAAATTCATGTCAGTTAACAACTTGCATATCAAGCATAAAATTGGAGAGAGCTACCATATGAGTTTGACTGTCAAGTTTTCTCCCATTCCCATGAAGATACCATGACATTAGCTGACGAATTATTTATACTCAATCAGCAGAAAATCTCCAAACTTCCCATCCCCCCTAAATCAATGTTTATTAATGTTGTACTTGTACATGGCCCAAAGGAGTATTAAACTGTAGCAGGTACGGGTCTCATGATTAGTGCCTCAATTGACCATGGAGAGGTGGCCAGAACTCGAAGGAAAGGAAAACGTCCTCTCATCAGGTACTGTGCAATGAAAGGTTTGAACCTACAAGATAGTAAAAGGGTTGGCTTACCAGCCCAGCCTCAACTTCATTCTGAAACTTCCTTGCAGCAATGCCAGATGTTGTGAATATGGAAGCTCCATTCCCACACCTAAGGAATAGTAAGATGAGATGAGTATATGCACCTGATACTGTAAAAGGGTACTAAGAGAAAGAGGCATGTTTCAATAAGTCGTGAGAATTCCAAAAAGGAAAAAACAAAATTATATCACTTTTCCAAATAGAGCTATGTTTCTCATAAGTTGCATCTGGAAACAAATAATGAGAAAGTCTTATATCCCGACTTCAATAGAATGTTTGAAACCAGACAGACGGAAAAACATACATGAAGTGCAACGGCTTGAACTGAGTTTAAAACACACCAAAACACAAACATTTATGGGACAACCTCAGACCAAAAGAGTCAAAACAGGTACCTGTTTCTGTTTATAATTGTGATCGCTTCTTCTAGGCTGGCAGCCTGTTGGTGGTCAAACAATACAAGATTTGGTAACCAATCTATAACTTGCACCACGAACACACTCTCCCCAAGTATACAAAAGAACATAATTGTGTGTGTGTGTGTGTGTGTGAGAGAGAGAGAGAGAGAGAGAGAGTAAACAGTACCTGCATGCACAGAAGAACCGGTCCAAAAATTTCTTCCTGCTCAACATAAGATACAGTGCTGTCAAGAAAATGCCAATGTCTTTGATTCAACTCTTCTTCAATTGAGAATCATAACTACCCAAATCCATTCATGCTGGAAGCAAAAAAGAACTAACATGAAAGAAGGTACCTTAAAACAATCCATATTGGTTGTAACATCACATAAGATAGTAGGACCAACAAAATTTCCATTCTCATAGCCTTGAACCTGCATGGAAAAGTTCAGAAAATTCAGGGAATGTTATCTACAAAGCAAGCTCCCTAGTTACAATAGTTCACAAAAATAAGTTCGTCGCATTTGATATAAAAATAAATAAATAAAAAGAACACTACATGTTCCTCAATTGGCACCATGAGGTGATAATATAACTCTTGCCAGCAAAAGTGACAGATAAAGACAAAACAGAGTTCATATTAACAGAAAAGAGCAAGGACAACGACAAAGACAAGGAGCAGTGAAGATAAGACACTGCTTGAATACCCAAGGATGTCAAAAAGCACAAAACTGCTAATAGAGATAGCAATGCCACAGATAGTCCTTAAAGTACAACAACAATCAGCAGTGAGTAAACATAAGTCTGCATGTGAAGCTAATATGGTGGAAGTCATATACTTCTCCCCTTCCTTGTTTTCTTCTTTTGAATAATTAAATACATATTTTAAAGAACAGTCAAGTTAGAGTGAGGCCATGCATGGTGTGTTCATAAAAGACAAATGAATTTCAATTTTATTTCTATCCATCTCCCTGCAGCTTCCAAAATATAGTTCCTACATTATTCTTTAAGGTAATTAGTGCTTTAATAAAAGGCAACAAGAAAATGCAACCACAACTACAGAAAATTTAAAAAAACACAATCCAGAGTTTTCGTGACATACTGAAATCAACATTTGGTTCCAAAATTACGGACAGCAAGCAGACCGTAGCATGCTTCTTGAGTTTGTGTAAACTAGTCTATAGCAAGAATTGATTTATGTTAAACTGGGATGAGAACAATTAAATACCATAACATTTCTCCCATCAAGAACGAGTCTAGCACCGCTTTCGACACTGCTCTGGACTAATCTGCATATGCAATCCTTCACCTGCAATTTAGCTTGCATGTCAAAAACAAATAACGACCACATTATGCATATCATCTAATAAGTAGTACAACAGACTTTCCAAGAAAAAAAAAATTCATGGTTATTTTCACTTGTAAAACAAAGTTTATGTATAGCATACTTACAAAACCATATGGACAATTACAAATTTATAACACCTATGCATGACTAACTAAGAGCACAAAATAAGACAACTAGCCTCATAAACTCAAGCCCAATTAAGGTGTTTGACTCAAAACGTATGCATTGCTCAAGTGCTTAAACAAAAAGGCGTTCACTAGGATGTCAGATATTCAATTGTCCCAAAAAACTACAACCTCTCTGCCCTATCTTTCAAAATTCATTTATTCCCCTCTCACCACACAACCCAAATAGAAGTTAGTACTGCAAAGCACCAAACCAACAATTCTCATATTTTCCCTCATACCCTGAATATCCTACATCAACAAAGAATACCAATCTCTTAGAAGTAGAACAACCCAATAACCAAAAGCTAGCATCAACCTGTTTGAGATTTGTGAAGTGAGAAACCAATGTAACATGGTATGTTCAGTACTTCAGTCAATTCACCAACTGCTTATGACACAAAAAACCCAACTATACAATGTAGTTCCCTTTTAACCAAGCAGATTAACAGGCAGAATATACAGAAGATTTAACCTCTTTGGTAATAACTGGACCAACGTCTGCACTGGGATCTGTTCCCACATTGACTTTCAGGGCTTTGGCACGTTCCACTAGTTCACGCTCCCTGAGAAATACAAATAGATGACCCAACTTGATTAAAACTAGCTTCTACCGGTTCAATAAAGTATTGCTGAATTTATGATAATATATAGTTACAATCGCTTGCTTACATATGTTAAAAACCATCAGAAATGCTATAAAAAAATAATCTTGATCTATAATACCCAGATTCCAGAATTGGAATAGTCTTGACTGGGCTACTCTCTTTCCAATTTACCCTAAGCCATGAGCAGACTTGGTAGATTTTCATTGAAGTGTTTACTAATATGGAAATCCCAATAGCCAAAGTGGAAAACCGGCAGATCACACTAATTTTAGTACGATAAATGGATAAGGGTCGCATGTTTAGAAGTTTACAAGAAGGATGTGTGTCGAGTCATGTAGCACAACATGAGAAGTTAATCTACAGAGACACGTATGACAGATGAAAAGAACCATTTTACTTGCTAAACATAAAATATGCGCATCAAACAAAGCATTAGATGGATTTAATGTAAATTAAGACATAACTCAGTAGAGCAGTACATGCTCCAGTAACATTCAACCCTGAAGACAACTATATGTATCCAACAGCTATTATTGGATGTGGTTTATACAAATATTAAAGCATTGAATAAATGAAACGCATTACCATGTTATTGAGTTTCCAACAAAAACAGCTGTATTAAGAGCCATACACCTCTGTCCTGCAGCACCAAAACCAGCCGTGACCAGAGCATTCAAGGTTGCATCCATGCTAGCATCAGGCATGATGATGGCATGATTTTTTCCTCCTATATTGGACTTAAGGAATTGAGAGAATCACCCGTTAGAAGAAAATATATGTGGATATCAGGTTCTCAACCACACTTTTAACTTGAAGAAATGTGGCTGAGTATCTGGATAGGTTGGTGAGGGACGAAGAGTTACTGTTTACCTGAACACGCTTTCCCCTAGCAACTGCCTTTGCATGTATGTGCATTCCAGCCTTCACAGTTTGGGAAAAAGAAAATATACAGGAAAAGGAGATTAAATACATAAGAGTAGCCCAATAATGTTAGATGTAAGTATGTTGAGGTACTGCATCTGAACTTAAAATCATTGTTACTATGGATATTCAATAATCATAAGCATTGGAGCAAAAGTTAACTTACTGTACTCGAGCCAACAAGTGAAACAGCCTTTATATCATCATCATCACAGATATAATTAACAATGTCCTGCTCAGATTGATTTGGGAAGAAAACGTCATTGATAAATTCATTGAAAATGTAACGGATCTATACCTTCAAATTCTCATTATATATAAATAGTTGGTGTCAAAACTATAAGATTCTGACAAGGGGAAACGGTTAGAAAGTAAAAGGCAGGGCAATGATATAGTGCTAGTTACTAGTTAGGTGGGGATGACTCCACCAATACCCCACACCAACCATAGCACACCCAAATCTATATAGGCTGTCACTACATACACAACTTACATAACAGCGTAACCGATCTGCAAAAGCTATAGTGTAATGGGAGTGGCCAACAGCTAATACACTTGACCGGTATTATTGACCCATAAAACTTATGACATAAACTGAAAGGCCCGCACTTGTTCTAATAACATGTTAACAAAAATAAAATAGTAAAGAGAAACTGTCATTTGGTACAGTTCTGGGAAACTAACATTTTTTCTATCATGATATTAACATTAGAGGTGACACTGTCATTTTGTTCTTGTATATTTTTTTCTTCTTTCTTTTTGGGGCAAGGTTGCCACAGCTAGAACTTGGGAAAATGTTCTCAAGGACAGAGGATAAGGAGATCCTGGTAAACAAAACTTACGTGAGTACCATGGACTATATTTAACACACCGTCGGGCAAACCAGCCTCCTTAGCAAGTGCTGCAAGTATCATCGAAACTCCTTCAAAAATAAAATCAGTCATTGCAAGTTTCAATATTGGGGGAGAAAAGAAAATAATGCATTTTTACAAATACAAAGAAAATAAATCAACATAATGCAAGTTGTAACATACACAACTTACACTATCACCGATGAATACTAGTAAAACACATCTGAATGACATACACACAAGAAGCACTTCATCTCTTGATTCTTTTTTCTAATTTTCATTTCCTTTTTTTTTTTTTTTTTTGTAGGGAAGATCTAAACCTGTCCCCAAAACCCAGCTTTACCACCATTGTTTAAGTGTAGGGCTTTCCACATAACATTAATGATGGATTTTCCACCTAAAACAAAGGCAGTAACAGTGATGTGTATGCACATATGCAAACTATAACTTGATGTAAACAAGCTTCAAATTTACAGTATGATTACAAGTCGAAAATGTTCATCTTATACAAAAAACCCAACTCATTAACCTTTTCAACCATTTTATACTAATTAGTAGATGTTTTTGTATCAAGACTCTACAGTATACATGGGTCCAAAAGTATGCATGCACGGAATTTGCATGTAAATCTTGAAATCCATGTAACCACTACAATTTACAAAACCAAAACATCACCCAACTGAAGAAGCATTGCCTCTGCATACGTTTTTGGCTTTAACTAAACATTTTGATATCTGGAAACTTCTGTATACATGACTCGCTACATACGACTTTGATTCGTGTGAATAATAAGAAAAGCAAGAGGAGAGTGGATATCACTTGTTAGTATAAGCTTTGTTTCAAACTAAAATGTCTTGGCCAGACAGAGGCAGTTGATCCATTGGCAAGAACACAATATCCTTTTCACATATAAAAATGAACATGCAATTCTATTAGGAAAAAAAAGAAAAATTCCCGGTCTTGAAAAACTTGTATATGCTCAAACTGCAAATTAACTAGTTTGAAAAAGCAGACAAAAAGAATCAAAAATCAAATTGAGAACAAGTAATGTGAGGGATTGAGTCACCTGGATTTTTTTCACATGGCTTGAGAACAAATGTATTGCCACATGTAACTGCAACTGGGAACATCTGCAAAATCATGGAAATATTACTTGGGAGGAAACTTATGCCATATTTTTCACAAACCATGCAAATAAGAGAACGTTAACTAACAAACTTGTATGATTAACAATGAAAGTTACTGTACATACCTACACAGACTAAAATGGGCGCCCCCCCACCCCCCAACCCAAAAAAAAAAAAATTAAATAGATCTCTACCAAGAGGAACAAGGATAATTATGTCAGCATAAACTAAAACTTCATGTAATGTAGTTTGAAGAAATGAAATGCATGATAAAGTAAGCACCTCATCAGAGATTATAGAGAAGGCAAAAAATGTCAGCCAGCTTCTGTGCTAGATTCAAAGTAACATAACAAAAAACAAACAACCAATGAAAAAAACCGAGAGATATTGCAGACATACCCATAATGGAATCATTGAGGGAAAGTTGAAGGGGCATATCCCGGCACAAACACCAAGTGGTTCCCTAATGCTGTATGTATCAATACCATAAGATGCATTAGGAACAAACTCACCCATCTGTAGAGTTGCCATCCCACAAGCATGTTCGACCACCTCTAAAGAAGGAAAAGAAAGACATGTAACCCACTTTTTGGTAACATCCATCATAAAAGAATAACAGGAACTACAACAACGCAATGCAAAGACTGACCTATACCACGGAGCACATCACTCTCAGCACCCTTCAACGTCTTACCCTGCTCTAAGGTGATATTCATGGCAAGTTTATCCTAAAATAGAAAATTGTATCATTGAGATTCATAGGCTCAAGAGAGAATACCATGCGAACTTATAAGATTCCAATTACTAACAATATCTCTGCGGATGAGCTCCTGAAGCTTAAACAGGATTCTTTGACGTGTAGTAATAGGTGTGTTTTTCCATGAAGGAAAAGCTTGCTTGGCTGAACTAACTGCAGCTTTGAACTCTTCATAGGTAGTTAAAGGAACATGAGAAACAATCTCTTGTGTTGCCTGATTAGAAATCAAGTATTAATCAGTACACCAATCAGCACATTTATATCAAAAAGAATGAGATGATAGCCAATTGAATTTCGTGAACTTACAGGATTTACTACGTCAATGATTGAACACCCTTGTGAATCAACGAATTTTCCTCCAATGAAATTAGGAACCTTCAACTACAATCAAATCTATCATAAGTCTGTAATAACCAACTGATTTAATAAAAAGCAGAGGGAAACAGAGCAGAAGTAGAAATGAAGTACAAAAAAGCAGACAGCCATATTTTCAACCACCCTTTACGATTAACACTTACCGGCTGGTTACTTTGCATCAATGACCCCCCACTGGGAGCAGAACTTGTATTCACCAAAGCAGACCTGTCAGGTCTCCATGTCTTGAAACTTTTCTCTGCAAGAAATGAATGCAGAATTTAAATTCTTAGTGAGTAATTATTGAAGAAAAAAAATTTATGTGTTTCTATCTATTGTTTTCAGAAAGCCAAAAGTTACATTTCCAAATTTTTTATTTGAAACCAATACAAATTGTTGGCACTACCATGCTTGCATTCAAGCCTAGAAATCAAAACCGATGTAGGCACTCAAACACTTAAAGGTCGGCAATTTTTACACATGTTAAGCTAAGACAGTAAGACCTGAAACCACTGAAGCGACCTAATCTTTAGCTTACAGAGTGTCATTAAAACTTGCATGATCTTTACCATTCGAACTAAAAAGTTTAGATTCCTTTCTAATGATCTTTGCCATTAAAACATTGGCACGCGTGTCAACGAGGTGCTACATAACTGAGCTATAGCCGTTGTGCTTGACATTTGAGATTCCAATGAGCAGCATATAAATGCACCCTATCATGAGTATATCTAAAGAAGTCCACATCCACCACCACTACTAACTATGCATGAAGAACCCAATGAACAGTCTGAATTAATAAACCACAACAACAAAGAGACTGTGTAATGAAAAAGATTCTGCTTTCTAGCAACTAGTCACTCCATTAGTTGAAATTTTAAAATCTCGGAAAAAGTGGAACCTGATAGAGTTCCTTGACGGATCTTTGCTTTGAGGTTATACAAATGCCTTGGTGTTGACTGCAGTTCAGGATTAATTTGCTTGAGAGCCTTAAGAACTTGACGTGGTTTTATACCAGCTTCGGTCATTTGCTTGATTTGCCTGACCTCTTCCTCAGTAAAGCGACGACTATAAGGATGCTCTGACATGTCCTTTAATGCTTCATGATTATGCTCCCCATTCTTTATTGTGAGTACCCACAAATCATCTTCCCTTTTCCCAATGGCTTCAAAGGGACAGTTTATAAGGCGTGAATTTGCCTTCCTTTTGCGTTTGCTTTCATCAATTTTACGCCTATTACGATAAACACCTCCCCTATCACAACCTAAAATCACTCTCCTGTCTTTCCTTGACTTCTTGATGGTCACCACATATCCTTGACTAGCACCAAAATCACGAACATATTGGATGAGATCTTCACGATCTTGAAATGTTCCAGCTTGTGGAGGAAGCATATTGTTCTGTATAGTAAGCTCAATTTGACTTTCAGTTTCCATTATTGATGGCAAGGAGAAGAATCTGATAGGCAAAACAGACAAGAAAAGTGTGATATTTGACAACGAAGAATAGAATATAAATACTTTATACAGTCATCTTTGTTAGTGAAAAGTAAATCGTTGAACCACAGAATCACAAAACAATTTATGCTTATACCTTTGCAATAGATCTTTTCAGCGTATTAAAGGTATAAAATTAAATTAGGTAGTCATCAAATGTTAAAACTTTGCAATAAATATTGGTAGCAACATACATTGAAGATTGAACCCAAACAACTAACCCTGAAACGTTTTAGCTCTTGACAGGCTAAACCAATTGCTCATAGAAATCCATGTAAGACAGGATCAAGGTTGTTAAATTATTATTGAGTTTTTTTCTTTTTTTCTTTTTCTGGGGGTGTATATTCCTGGTTAAATCATCGTTCCTGAATTAACTAGGACTTATTCCAGTTACAATTTTCTCAACTTATAACCTTCAATTGTAGACACAGACATCTCATGTTTTGACACTGGTACGGAGTATTTGACATGGAAACTACAACATCTTGACAAGGTTGACTAAATGGATGCATTATTTATATACTCAACTATTAGACGTATATATTTTTCTTCAAGTACTTATCAGTTATTCTTATGCGGATGGAGCATAGCATGTCAAAACAGCAGCAGCAGCAGCAACATGCAGTATTTGCCTAATCAAGCATGCATAACAGCCTTACGATTACATAAACTGGTTTTTTCTTTTATGGTAAACATCAGCAATTGTCTTGCAATTTAAAATTTTAAACTCTAACCATATTAAGCTCAAACTTGTACGGAGACAGGACACGGATTTGCCCAAAAATGAGGGAAAACGCATGAGCTTGTTGAGATTACTTAATTACCCTATGCAACAAATGAATCTCATGAAAAGTTTTCAATCCCAGAATACAGTTTATCCATTAGTGAATTCCCCATCAACATTTACCTCCAATGCCATAAGCAGCACTCTTGTATCAACCATAGTATATACTGTGGTATTCTCAACACATCAAAACATAATAAGATTGAAACATCCAAATGAGCTAGAATAAAGCAAGTCAACACGATTTCTCAGACTCAAACAAACAGAAACAATTGCTTAAAACTTTCATATTGCCACTATGTTTTTTCCTTCTTTTCTAGCCAGTGCTCATAGACTGGTTTACAACACAAGTTAGACAACAATTTCAGTGTAGAACTGAAACACCTCTTGATAAACACAACCTACCACCCTCTATAATCCCCCCAATGATTTCCATCAAAAAGTTACAATCTTTACACATAAAACTAACCCAGTAAAAAACTTAGAATCAAATCCATCAAAAGGTGAATCCATACCTGATTGAAAATCCCACTAGGTCAGTGAAACCTTGCACTACCAGAGACCCAAAACTCCACCTCCAACACAAAAACACACCTGTGGAAACAAACCCACAATCAAATTTCAAGGGGAAAATCAACCCCAAATTTAGAATAACAGAGATTAAGGAATTAACCCAATCATTAATACAGTAAAGGAAACACATTTAGAGCAGTAAATTTCATATTTCCAAAACAAAGCACCTACCTTTAAAAAGTTTTTAAAAAAAAAAAATTAAAAACCCTAAAAAATTTGATCCCGGAAATTAGAAAGTGAGGGAAAATTTTTTTGAAGGTTACAGAAAAGGATCGGGACGCCCACTAGTTTTGATAAACAGGGACACTGCTCCAAAACACTTTCAGAGACAGTCGTCGCTACGCGTTCGAGTGGCGCGTGTGATTTTGGAAGGGGTGGGTCGTGTTTAAAGGTGGGTGGAGAGCACGCGAGGGAGGGGAGAGTGGGGGTTGGGTTATATTAACGGCAGTTTGGCATTTCGACGCTTTCTCGATGCGGGTGTCCCGTTTATCAAAAACGGAAAGAAGGGTGCGTTGCGTTTCGGCTTTTATAATACGACAATGTAATGGATGTCGCACGGTGAGATTAATTCCATATTAGGAAATCAAGTTCTTTATTTTCTCTACTCATCCCCGAGATTAGGGATGGCAAAAATCCCCATCGGGTAGGGCACCCATAGGGTCCTAACGAGGGGAAATTTTGGGGAAATCGGGTAACGGGGATGGGAATCCCCAGTATTCGAATTCTAAAATCGGGTACGGAGCGGGGATGGTATTTTGATCCTCATCCCCATACCCACCCAATAAGAATTATCTGAAATATATATATATATATATATATATATATATATATATATATATATATATTTGATATTATTTATAAATAAATATTATGTAAACTTAATCTTTTTGTCAATATTTAAATTCTGTTAATAAATATGTTAAAAAAAAAAGATTCTTTTAATAAAAGATCTTCATCAACATGTTAATTTTCCTTGATTGAAATAAGAAATTTATTTTATTTTGATGTTTGATTTTATCTTCATATTTTACAATCCATAATTATTTATATAAATTTTTATATAATAAATTAGTAATATTGTTAACAGTGATTGGGGCGGGTACGGGGACCTAATCCCCAATGGGGACGGGAACGGGGAATCCCCAGTATCTTATTACGGGAATTGGGGAGGGTAAGGGGATGGAGAATGAAGTCGGGTATGAGGATGGTAATTTAATCCCCTTACCCTACCCTCCCCATTGCCATCCCTACCCGAGATTTGAATCTATTGATATTACAAATAGACAACAGGTCACAGATCACCGCTATCTAAAAAATATTTTTTCTTATTTAGAAAAGAAAAAATAGTTTTCCATTCTATGCATCTACCTTTGGTCAAAACAGTAATAGATCTTCCTAAATTGGTATTTTCCATTTCATGGATTGTCGTAGATATTTTGCTGAAGATAGAAATAACATGTGGCAAATAAAATTGATGATGTATCATCTGTTATATCATTAAAATTTAGATTTAATTCTCTGCTTTTAGGTTTCGCTCAAAATCTGACAACTAAGGCCGGTTATGATGAACTTGCGAAATAATATAGTATGGTAAAAAAAACTGGTGCATACCAGCCAAAAACTCTTCAATGTTCAAGTCATTTAAGTAACAATTTTGACCGCAAAAGGATATTAGAGCAAAGAATCGTACCTCATTTGGAAGGAAGGGATGTGACCCTCAATTTGAAGATAAGAAGCTGAGGGAGGTGCAATGTCTTTCACTGAGGTGGAAGTCTTAGTAAAATAGATCATGGGACAGACGGAGGGATATTTCTTGAATAATGTAAGTGTCTCTGTGGAATATGAAGCATATTCTCAACAGCCTGTTATAGACATGGTCGGGGGACTCTTGGTCAGATAATTCGGAGTTATGCCAATTGCCAAGCCATTCTTATGATCATATATACTCTGAAAGTCACAAAACGCTTGATCTCATGCTAAGCACACTCTCTAGGTAACATGTTTCCCTTGGTAACCACATATGCCATTACTTACCAAAGCATAAGTTTACGCTTGCCAAGTAGAGGTTTTTATTTTATTTTTATTTTTTTTAATGCGAAAAGACTATATGCATTTGCCTTATAGCCCTGTGGTATCCAATTATGTGAGAGACTGAGGTCAATTCAATGGAGTTTGTATCAAACTCATAGTCCACTTTTTAGATTTTGTTTTGTTGGTCTGTAGTAAGGACTGAGGACTGTGATAATATTTATGAGTTAAATGCCTCACTAATAAGCTCTTTTGATTTTTATATATCGGACCTCCTACCAGATTTGCACCTATTTGTTTTGTTCTTTTTCTGCAATATCTTGTTCCTCACTGAGAATGAAGGAATATCAGTTAAGTTACATCTCAATATGCTGTCATGTTGCATTGGTCCTCACAATTGTTTTTGCAAGGTGATATATGAAGTTTGACTCAGTTTATTCCTCCGATTTTTTTTTAACACTACTTGGTCTTGTAATATGCAGCATGAGTCTGTATGGAGGTCATGAAAGCCTTTTAGATTTTTTTGTTTGGATCAGTTCGTTGGTTTCCAGTGGTGCACTTGATGTTTATGTTCAAAAGTTGTTCATGTTTCGATTATATGTATTCCCATATCTCAAATGTCTCATAATCTCAATTGCATCTCTCAAGATAAAAAAATAAAAAATAAAAAAATAATAATAAAAAAGAGGAAAAACAACATAAATAGAATTTTATATATTAAAGTAATATTCAAATTTGACATAGCCATTGGAGCTTAGGGATGTCAAAATGTTGCTATATCAAATTTGTCATGTCGTATGTCAAATTCAAATTTGACCCAAACCAAAAGAAAAAGCCATTGGAGATGCTCTTAGGCAACTAAAGTTTACAACATCATATAAAACAGCCCTAGAAGCTTCACTACAAATGGAGTTAGTCTAAGTACAAACTCCTCCAAATTTATGGCCTAAATTTGCAAGCGCATCTGCCGCAAATTTACCTCTCTATAGACATGATGAAAGGAAATTGAATCAAAATAAGCTGGATAGCTGTTGAATATCTCTAAGGGGAATTTGATTCTACACCCAAATTCACACACCCCTTTTAGAATAAACCCATCCATAAGAGTGTTTTAATATACACCCAAACCAATTAATTAGGTTTATTCAAAATAAAAAAACCTATTAAATAGGGTAAATATTAAAACCCAATGTTGTTAAGAATTACTGAAGCTGCCATTATCAAATTCCCCATTCACCTATTAAATAGGATTAATAGTCAAAATCATCTAGCAAATATTATGGAGTTTGATTGACGTTATTGTTGGTATTACCTTCACTTTAGGTTTTTATCAGTACTTAATTTTAGGTGTTTACATTAATGTCATTATTATCATATAATGATGAATTTTTGGTATGTTTCTTCCTATATATAGAAGCTAGTGAATTCATTCGTCATTTTTTCTTTGGGTGGAGACCTTTCACAAAGTTGCATATGATTTCAAAGGATGATTTCAAACGACCTATTCATGAGGTTAATTTCATCATTTTCTTATGGGTTAGAGACTTTCTTTCAAATAGGTACATATATCATATTCGTAATTCAAATTACCTATATATTCATCAGATTTATTTAGTATAATATCTTTGTTAATCTTTTGATTTTGTGTAAAGCTTGAATTGGATGGTTTTTTAGTAATTAGAAATTTCAATTTATGAATCTGGTACAAAACTTAGTTTCATTCCTTCAAAATAGAATCGTTGTTTCTAATTACTTGATACTTAGATTGCTTTAATATGTAATACCTATGATTTAGATGTTTGTTTTTGTAGTTTTAAATTATTTGTGTGACTCTATATCATAGGTTGTTTATTTCATAACCTATAGTATTGACAATTAATATACCTATATTTTGGATATATGTATTTAAATCCTAATAGAGTTTTACCTTTGAAATAGATCTATGAAGGTAATTTGCAATTGTATAAGGAATCACAACATGCAGGGCACTAGTAGTTGGGAGATTTATGAAGACTACATTGCAAAGTGCTAGTCGAGATGACGGATGAAGTGTTATAATGTTCTTTATATTAGGTTCGAAAATGTAAAGTTTATATTTCAATTGTAAAAACAAATTTAAAATTGTTTATTTCAATACTGGATGAACATCATTTATGGTTGTACTCATTGTCCCTATTTCAATAAATTTTTAGGTTTATTCCTTCAAAAAGAATGTGTATTTAAATTATCTTGATATTAGAAATAAACTTCTTAATATTGTAAAGTTCAATTTCAATTGTAAAACAATGAATGATAATAATGAGTTTGCTAAATTATAGTGCAAAAACTCTTGCACATTCAAAATTATTCAATGTGCCAAAATTAAGGGATAATTATATATTAAGCAAACTCTACAGTTACACATAACTATTATGTGGTCCTTGACCACCTCATAGAATCAGGCACCTATGTGGAGAAAAATGTAGGGGCGGAAAAAAAAAAATCTTAAAGCAATCAATCTACATCAAGTACATTTTACATGGGCTAATTACATTAACTCGACCATTTTAGAAAATTAATGAATATGGAATGATTGTATAACTACACCTATTAGAACGGATAAGCAAAATAACATACCTTAATGAAAGGATGTTTAATCATGTCGAGAAAGAAAAATATTTATATAATAGGAATATAACAGAATCTGATGATACACAATAGCAAATATATAGATCACATCGGAAAGGAAGAAATATAGGATAATTAAGGCAATTAATCGTTTCAAATAAGAGAAAAATCAAGGATTAAATTGATTGTATTAAATTCTAAATATTTAAATTCAAAAAATAGTCAACAGTTATATTTGAGGAATATTTTATTTATTCAATCAGAAGGGCAAAAAAGTCAAACTAAAAAATGTGAAAAATGTTAATTATAGATTTAAAACCTATAAGGAAGGTTCAATTATGTGAATTGGGTGTAGATTAAAAGAAAATATAGGGATGGGTTTTTCTTAATAGGAGCTTTGTTTTTTGGGTTTTTATCTAATTTTCTCTATCTCTAATGATGTTGAGCACTCTCCATGGTGGCTGGATTCTCTTTTTAATACAGTCAATGATGAGTTTTGAGTCTCCTTCCACATGCAATCTTTGAATACCATTTTGATAGGCATTTAAGAGGCTATCTCGAAGAGCAGTGGCTTCTGCAATAGGAATTGACGTTCTTCATAACCCCTTAGCAGCTTCGACCAATATCTTCCCATTACAGTTTCTTATCAGGAATCCTCCAGTTGTCGAGTTGTTTGAGACTGATCCATCAAAGTTTATCGTGTGGCTATTGAGGGGGAGGTTGCCAAGTGATATTGGCAGTATGGTTTTGAAGAGAACCTCCCCTAGAAACTAGGGCTGGGCACGGGCCGGGACGGTCCGAGATTGAGCTGAAACCGAATCCGATCCCGAATTTTCTTTTCGGTACGGGACGGGTCAGGATAGGCAATTTTCAGAATTGAAACCGATTGGGCCCGAACCGATCGGTTTCGGTATGGGACGGGATCGGTTTCGGTATTTGAAGCTGTAAAAAAGAAAAAAGAAAAAATGATCAAACCCAGATGCATTTGGTCGAGATCTGCGCCTTCTCTCTTCATTTTCTTCTCTGCTTTGACAGTTGCATAATCGACGGAATACTGAGGACTGAAGATTGAGGGAGATTGAGAGAGAATTGGAATTAGGGTTGGGTTTGTGAATCAAAGGTGATGAAAGTCCTTGTTAAACCGTAAAGAAATCGTTGACGAATTGGTGAAGGTGATTAGAGAATGATGGTTGAATTGAGAATTACATTTTTTGGGTTTATCAAAATGAGAAAGAGAGAGAGAAGAGACGTGTCTGAGTGAGAGTGAGAGTGAGAGATGGAGATTGAGTCTCGAGACTTGGGTCTGAGAGAGAAGAAAGAATGAGATTGAGTAGAATTTGGTGTGGTAGAGTTTATCATTAATAGAGGTATAGGCTTAACCAAATAACTAATCACACTGAGACATGTGTTAAAACCAAAAATAAATATAAAATCTTATATTTCGGTACAGGCCGGGCCTAGCCCGAATTTTATAAACTAAAATCGCAGCCCGTCCCGTTGTCTCAGTTCGGGCCGGGCCGGGACAAAACAGTAAAAATGAAGCTTTTCAAACCGACCAGTCCCGGCCGGGATCAGTTCGGGATCGGTTATTCGGTTTTTAATGCCCAGCCCTACTAGAAACAACAGGATCTTCACCTTCATTTCTATTGAGGACTGAAGTAGCTGCAGCCACAATTGAAGCTAGAGTAGCCTTAAATTGCCTACAAGCCACATCATTTCTTGCTTTCCAAATCTGCCAACAGAGCAATAACATATATATTTGAAAACATGTGGTTTTCACTAGAGTTGCACAAGGCCACAAGCTAATCCCTCAACAACATGTATAGCTCAAATTTTCATGCAATGTATGCCTCCAACACATGCTAGAAGGTTGTGACATGGAACGGAGGAAGGTTAAAGAACCTCACAATACCTCTGTACTCAAATATCAAGGGTGCCATACATCTTGGGAGTCAATGACCGAACTTAAAAATTGAAATTCTTCACAAACTAGAATCGAATACATCGTCTGTTAAAAGCATAAGCTCATACCGTTTGAGTTTAGTTTACTAATAAGATTAATTCACCAATATTATTACAAATTCGATGGTGTTACATATACTGACCTTATACCCACGTTTTGTTATCAAAAAAATGAAGAACGTTGAAGCTACCCTCAACTTTTCAATTCTTTCATTATGTTTTTTATTTTTATTTTTTCATAATAACCCTTGGATAATTTTATTTTGATTTTTTAATTTTTATTTATAAGAGTATTTTGGACACTTCATATTTTGATGAAATTCTTTGACACTAAAATAGCGCCTCCATTTATGGTAGACTAGTAGTAGATATCTGACTCAGATCTCATATTTAGCTAGGACGGAGATATGAAGTACATTTCTAGGCCTCCTCTCTCTCCGGTGCCGGCTCAAAGCCCGAATGTTGTTTTTCAACTACAAATTGGAAGAGATCGGTGGCGAACCACCCCACAATCGTCTGGTGGCGGCGATATTACGATTGAAGATGGCGAGTTTTTCATGTGGGCCTGTGTCCTCCAATCCGGATTGGGCCATATGTATGCTTCCATTGTTTAGTTTTGTTGGGCCTTAGTGTTGGACCCCTATGTTATGTTACTAGTGCAGCCGGCACCCCATGTGGGATGTACCCACCAGGCACCAGCCCATTTCAAAAACTTACCATAATCGCTCCTTCCTTTTCCGGACGCTTTTACAAAGCGAACCATAACGGTACACATTATTTCCAACGGTAACCAAATTCAAATTCCAAACACATACTCGCTCCCAAAATCTCAAACCCCATTTCAATTAATCCCATCTCCTTCTTCTTCTTCTTCTTCTTCTTCTTCATCCAAACCCCAAAAGAACTTCCTTTGCTCCAAGAACCGCTCTTTCCCCCACTCTCCCCAAGATTTCATCACTTCCCAATTTCATGGAACAGACCCAATTCGACCCCGCTTTCCAAGATTCCGAGCAGGCTCAACAGCCAAACCCAGATCTCAAAGATTCTTCAATGAATGAGGACGACGAGTCGTTGGTCGATTCGATGCTCTGCGACTCCGGTTCCAGACTAATCCCTACCGGATTTACAAGACCCAACTCCACATGTAAGTTTCCATCTCTCATTTTCTTGAATTGGATCTGGGTTTTACCTTTTGGATCACCCCAGTAAATATTAGGGCTTTTCAGCCCTAATTCAAGTGTAATTTGATTGATTGTAAAAATGGGAAATTTTCTTTTAGCCCTAATTCTTGCTAATCACTTCGTCAATGTATCAAAGGTTTCGGCTTTAATAGCAGAATTGCATGTCTTTTATGATTTTAGTTGGAATTTGATGGTCCAGACTGTTAAAAATTTTGTTAATGTGAAAATGGTTGAGGTGTGAGGAGTAGTAAATTTTGAATTGTTAATTGGGGGTAGTTTAGTGCTGAAGTGGTTTTGAATGAAATGGGGAGTCTAATTGTGGTGGATGTTGCAGCAGGTGAATATGTGATGTTTGTGAATGCTGGGACTGAGGATTTGTATGAATCAGACTCTGGTGTGACATTTCTGGGTGACAGTTATTTTGTGGGAGGGAATGTTTTAAGAACCAATGAACAGATAAGTGATGGTGGGGATTATCCATACATCTATCAATCGGCACGAGTAGGGAATTTCTGCTACCGCTTCAGTTATCTTCCTCCTGGGGACTACTATATCGATATTCATTTCACAGAAATTATTAACACGAATGGGCCTAAAGGAATGAGGGTGTTTAATGTGTTCATCCAGGAAGAGAAGGCAAGTCATTTAAGTGAAAAATCCTTGTTTTTGGATGAAACTAGTGAAACTAGGGACTGACACTTGTCTTGTTTTTTTCGGCAGGTCCTATCAGACTTTGATATCTTTGCTATTGTTGGGGCCAATAAGCCCTTGCAATTGGTGGATTCAAGGGTCTCAGTGAAGGAGGATGGAGTAGTTGTCATAAGATTCGAAGGGGTTATTGGAAGCCCACTAGTTAGTGGTATTGGCATCAGGAGACCACCAAGTGATTCAGGTACTCTTGCACATTTCATTTGCATGAATGGTTTTTTTTTTTTTTAGGGGGCATTTGAGTATATTTATATCAGAATTTTGAGCCTAGTGTCGGCTTATGTTTGATTGCAGTTCCAGGAAAGATTGTTGAACATCTAAAATGTAACCACTGTGATGCTGAAATAGAAGTGTCTTCAGCTCAGGTTAGGCACATTTTACATATAGGTTAAAGACTTTACAACTTTAAAGCTTAATGTTGTTCCTTATTTGGCAACTTAAAAACTTTGGGTTTACAGAAGAAACTAATGCAAAAGAAGTCTACTGCTAAATATGAGAAGAAGATACAAGAGCTTAATACTAGATGTGAGCTTAAGGCAAAAGAATGTTATGAAGCATGGATGTCCTTGACCGTAGCAAATGAACAGCTGGACAAGGTCAGGATGGAACTTGACAACACAGCATTCAAAAATCTATCTCAAGGTATGTTTATGCAAGCTTCCGCTTTTTATAGATAGTGTGTTTCTAGTGTCCTCCAGATCAAATCAATTGGGAATCTTTTAGCTAGCCTATTGGACGATTGTGAAAATTTAACATTACTTGTTAGGTTTAGTGATTAGCTACGTGGATACTACTGCATTCAGACTCAAGAGACGACAAATATTTTAGCTGTTCGCCCATTTTTATGGTCGTGTGAAGAGCTGAACCAACTATATTTTGCCACAAAATGAAAGAATAGAGCCGTAAAATAATGTAATTTTCATCAAATTAGTTGAACATTAGATGAAAGAGTAAAAACCATAGGGGCAGTCTTTGAATTAATACCAGAAACCATTTTAAACTGAACAAATGTTAACATTAAAACATAGATTTCACACTTATTATTGGACTTTCTAACATTTTTGTGTTTTCTCATTAGATCAAGCCATGCAGAAACAAGCTGAAGATATAAGGAATCTTTCTAGCAGGTACGAGCATGACAAGAAATACTGGGCAGCAGCAGTCAATGATTTGCAATTGAAAATCAAGGTATTGTATTGGACATTAATCAAGGCAATAACTTATAATTTATCCTGAGATTATTATTCTTACAACAGATTTCTGTTTCTTATGCAGCTGATGCAAAAGGAGCATCTGCTTCTTTCTCGTGAAGCACATGAATGTGCTGATTCAATTCCTGAATTGAACAACATGATTTCTGCAGTTCAAGGATTAGGTATGTTAGAATTACACTTAATTGTTTTTTCTTTTATTTGGTTTGTAAAGTTAGATGCAAATTGAGTTCTGGTTATTGTATGGACTCACATAATGATTGTACAGTTGCGGAGTGTGAAGAGCTTAAAGTGAAGTACAATGAAGAGCAAGCTAAAAGAAAGAAGCTCTTTAATGAGGTTCAGGAGGCCAAAGGTATGTGTCCTTTTCTGCTTAGTAGTGCAGTGTTTAACACAATTATTTTGACTAGTTTAAATAAAGAATTTTGTGCCTTAAAAACCAGGGAATATCAGGGTTTTTTGCCGCTGCCGCCCATTAAGTCAAGAGGAGATAACAGCTGGGTGTAAAGCAGTTGTAGACTTCGAGGCAGCAAAGGATGGATGTCTTGCCTTCCTAACAGGTGGCTCCACTAAAAAGTCGTTCAAATTCGATCGAGTTTACTCACCAAAAGATGATCAAGGTATGTCTATAATGTGTGGATATATATCATTGCCACCTTAACAGCATTTACATTGGTGAAGTCTATATTGAGCTAGAGTTTTTACTTTTGTCTATATGTGTGGATATATATCATTGCCACCTTAACAGCATTTATGTTGGTGAAGTCTGTACTGAGCCAGAGTTTTTCCTTTTATCTTGGCAGCTGATGTCTTTGTGGATGCTTCTCCAATGGTGATTTCAGTTCTAGATGGTTACAATGTTTGCATCTTTGCTTATGGGCAAACAGGGACAGGAAAGACATTCACAATGGAGGGCACTGAGAGGAATAGGGGAGTCAATTATAGGACGCTTGAGCAGTTGTTTGAAATTGCAAACGAAAGAAAGGAAACTTTTACATACAGCATATCCGTTAGCGTACTTGAAGTCTACAATGAGCAAATTAGGGACTTGTTAGATACTTCACCACAGTCAGCAAAGAAGTAAGATAAAATTGCTTAAAGGCAAAAAGATAATCAACTATGTGTTTTCTGTTTCACCTAGCAACATAAGCTTACAAAACTCTTCATGTATGCCAGGTTGGAGATAAAACAGGCTCCTGAAGGGCATCATCATGTTCCAGGCATAGTAGAAGCCAAAGTTGAAAGTATTAAGGAAGTGTGGAGGGTACTGCAAGCTGGAAGCAATGCTAGAGCTGTAGGAAGTAATAATGTTAATGAGCATAGCAGTCGTTCTCATTGGTACTGCACCCTTTTGATGTCTATAAATTCCTTTTTAGTATATGAGTTTTCTCCTTTCCATTTTCCATGTTCTTTATTATTACAATATTACCACCATAGTAAATGTTTTACTCATTTTATCAGCTTGCTTTGCATAATGGTAAAAGCGAAGAACGTGATAAATGGGGAGTGCACCAAGAGCAAGCTGTGGTTAGTGGATTTGGCTGGCAGTGAAAGGCTTGCAAAAACTGATGTACAAGGAGAACGACTAAAGGAAGCTCAAAATATCAACAGATCCCTTTCAGCTCTCGGAGATGTGATATCTGCTCTTGCAAATAAAAGTGGTCACATTCCATACAGGTCCACTATCTGTTCTACGAACTTAGCTCATTCCTCCACCAATATTCAGATTCTGTTTTTTCTTTTTGTAACCGTGCCTGCTGCTTGGTTTCAGGAACTCTAAGTTGACACATTTACTTCAAGATTCATTAGGTAAAATAAGGTTATCCTCTGTGTCTTGTTTTCTTTGTTCAAGAGTAAATATTGAGGCTTGGATTAGTTAGTTTTTATCTACTAGCTCAATTAGATCAATAATAATCATCTAACTTGGCTCTAAAGGAAGCTTAAACTCTGCTACTTTGTTTTGTTTTTCTTTTCTGCGACCTCTTTTATGAGATTGTTCTGTGCATCTGTTGCAGGAGGTGACTCTAAAACTTTGATGTTTGTGCAAATAAGCCCTTCAGACCAAGATTTGGGTGAGACTATGAGTTCCTTAAACTTTGCAACACGGGTTCGAGGAATTGAGTTGGGTCCTGTCAGGAAGCAAGTTGACACAAGCGAGCTCCAGAAAACAAAACTCATGGTTGGTAATAACATTTTCAGTTCAGTCTTTATTTTGTTATTACATTTACACTACTTATTTTTCTTATTAAGCATTTTTACTTTCATTTAAACAGCTTGAAAGAGCTAGGCAGGAAGCAAGATCCAAAGATGAATCTCTAAGGAAGCTAGAAGAGAGCTTTCAAAACATGGAGAGCAAGAACAAAGGAAAAGACCAAATTTACAAAAGTCAACAAGAAAAGATTAAAGATCTTGAAGGGAAGCTTGAGTTGAAGACAGCCTTGCATAGCCAGTTAGAGAAGCAAGTTTCACAACTTTCCGATAGATTAAGGGGGAAAGAAGAAACCTGCAGCTGTCTCAAACAAAAGGTTGCTCTCTACCTGAAATATTTTGAATTCTATGTTTTTTTTTTTTTCTACTAATGCTGACAGGAACTCCATCTTATGAAGGTTGAACAGTTGGAGGCTGATCTAAGACAACAACAGAAGTCAGAGTCAGAATCTGCAAATTTGCGACAAAAGGTTACCGTGCCAAACTTAGACCCATTGGTTTTTTCCATTTTCAACTTTCTTTTACAAGCCTAAGATACTTTTTATTTGTTTCTAGAACTTTCCAAAGCTAAGAGGTTAACTATTATTCTATTTACTTTTAATAAGCAGATTAAGGATCTTGAAAGCAAGCTAAAGGAGCAAATGCAAGAATCTGAGTTCATTTCTACCACTTTACATAATAAGGTTGTTAAAGAGAAGAGGCATCTCGTGTACATGTAAATAGTTGTATTTTGATAATAAATTCTGAGGTATATTATTTAATCTTCATTTTATGTAGGTGAAGGAACTGGAGATAAAATTGAAAGAGGAAGAACGAAAATCAGACCCTTCCACACTTCACCAGAAGGTACCAGAATTTCATTTCTGTTCATATTTCCATTGGTGAAAGCTACTTGGTCCAAATATTCTAAACGAAATCATACGATAGTCATCTAATATTGGTTGGTTTCATAATTTCTCCTTGTGGACAAAACTTCTTTGTTCTTTTTATTACAAAAGAGTCTTCTTTGAATGATTTTTGCTATGCAAAATTCATCAGCATCCTTGGCTGGTGTTTAGGATTTCCAAATTGTGAACCTGGTCCAAATATTCTAAATGAAATCATACGATAGTCATCTACTATTGGTTGGTTTCATAATTTCTCCTTGTGGACAAAACTTCTTTGTTCTTTTTAGAGTCTTCTTTGAATGATTTTTGCTATGCAAAATTCATCAGCATCCTTGGCTGGTGTTTAGGATTTCCAAATTGTGATTTACATTATCATTGTACTTCCACATTTGGTCTGATACTCAACTCGATTTTCATGACGTATTTGACTCTATCAAACAAAAACATTGTGTGAATCACTTGTCCTTTTGGCTCCTTCCTTTTCTATTAAGGTATACTAAAACGCACATCTTCTTTCTACAAATTCTATATCTGAGGGAGCAAGAGCTAATATTTATTTGACATGTTGTCATAGATTGAGGAGCTTGAAGATAAGTTGAGGGAGCAAGAGAAACAGTTACTTGAAGACAAGTTCAGGGTGGTGCAAGAGAAGCAGTTACTTGAAGACAAGTTGAGGGAGCAAGAGAAGCAGTTACTTGAAGACAAGTTGAGGGGGCAAGAGAACCAGTTGCAGTGTACTCAACTTTTTGCTGATGTAGTAAGGGTGACTCCTCATGAAGGAAAGACTCGCATAAGAGATGAAATAACGAATGATGTTGATCCTTCTATCTTAAGGGCTTCAAATTCACTAAACCGCCGGATGAGTCAAGGGTCCACATTACTAAGAGGACACGATTCTCTCCATGAGAAAAGAAGGAAAAGAGAGTTTAAAAGTGGTGAGACGGAGAACTTCCACAGGCTGTCGACTTCTTTATATGACAACAAATCTAGGAAATCTGATCCTCCTAAGATTGCAAGAATCACAAGACCATCAAAGCCAGTTACTGCTACTCAAGGTCCCTTGATTCACAAAAAGATTAACAGAGATCAGGTTCAAGTCAAGGAGAGGGATAATAAGAAGAAAATCTGGTCATGATAGTGTGCTGCACATTTCCTTTTTATTAATATGTAGTTACGCACAAGTTACGCATGCACAAATATAGTACCTTGTGCTGCATATTAATATGTTTTCAAAATGTATTCTTATATATCGTGCTACCAGAAATTCATTCATTGCTTATGAAATTACTTCAGTTCTTAATCGATGCTTTTCATCCTAACTTTTGTTATTGGATTTCTTTAGTTTTGTTGCCACAATCAACACTGCTCAAGGAAACCAGATACATACAGCAAGACGCTAATAATTAAAAACTTGGAAGCTTGCTCAACTTGCTATTGTTAATCTAAAAACAGACATTGGTACAATGACTACAGTCCATCTTAGAGTAGGTGTTATGTGGGATTTATAATTCCCTGGGAGACAAGCTACAATGTAGAGTTAACATCTTGTTTTAGGCTTGCGGCTTTTGTTGCTAGCTTGCAACCGCTTTGGGGGGCAGGCTAAAACCCAGTTTGTCTGCTACAAGCCTATGTGTAGTGGTGAAGCAGAGCAGCTCTTAAATTCGATTGAATTTGAGCCACCGGCTATGTACTGTCATTTTCTGCTTAGCCAACCTGAGTGATGGGATTGATTAGCAACATGCATTCATACTGTACCTGCTACTCGTATTTGTGAATAGTATTGAAATTAATAACGAAGTTCGTACTGTAAGAGTTCAGTTGCTTTCAACTTATTGATGGAGTTTAAAGTTTTTTACTGCACATGATACAATAATGCATGACGAAATTAAACATGGAAGAGTACTAGCTGTAGTACTGCCTGTCTCCTATGGTATATCTATAAAGATCAATTATTCATAATTTCATATCCCCCACTTCTATTCTCAACTTTGCAATTTTAAGTGGCATTGATACAGCAGGGTCTGAGCCAGTAGGGGTAATCATGGGCCGGGTTAGGGCCGGCCCTACCCTAAATTTTAGGGCTTAGGGTCGGGCCAGGTAGGGTAGGGCCGGGGCTTAAATATGCTAACCCTTACCCGCCCGAAAGGCCCGAGCCACTAGGGTCGAAAGGGCCGGGTCGGGCCGGCTTTCCGAATAGGGCCAAATAGAGCCGAAATGGGTCTAAAAGGGCCTTAATTTGTTTAACAAAAAGAAATATATTATTTTTATTTTTTATCTCAAAATGTGGCTAAATGGTTATATAGGCAATACAAGACTCATTGTTTTTTGTTGATCATATTTTATATATATATATATATATATATATATATATATATTGGAATTAGCTTATAAGTTATAACATTTATAAATATTAGTTAAGATGGTTATATTCAATTAACTATCTCTCTAAATCTCCCAAAATTAATTGTTGTTTAACAAAGGAAACAAAAATTAAAGAAAATAAAGCTTAGGAAATCAATTACAAAAAGGGCAATGATATAGGGCCTCAATGAGGCCTAAGATTTGTGGCATCAATCCTAGGTGTCAAGTCATGTCACCTATACACCTTTTTTTTTGATCGGGTTAGTTGTTAGTAACTCACACACCCATGCAGTGGTATCCCAGCACCAGGACACCTGCACCGACATTGCGGCGAAAGCCTGGCAAAGCCAGACTAATCCACTGCACCGCAGACGCACGAACCCAAAGAGTCCCTCAAATCTGCTGGCCACGGGATGGAGCTGGGATTCGAACGCTAGACCTGGGAGTTCCAGACTAGGCCATTCGACCAACACACCACACCACGTGGTTATGTCACCTATACACCTAGAAGAGATTATTTTGCACTCGCCAAAGCGAAAATGAGAATGTCAAACTAACTCTTAGTGGTCAATATTATTTAAAAAAATTAATGTTTTATTATGCGTTTATTCACTTGATAGAATTTCACAATGCACCGGATGAGACAACATACGAACTCAATTTATTAAAAACTAAAATAAAAGACATAAGCACCAAAAACTAGCTTTTTGACACCAAACTTTCTTGCTATATAGATATTGATGATATCCTTTCAAGTCTAAACCTAACATTATAACGCCTCAATTGGGTATTCTCTAAACGGTTAACGTCCGCTAGAAGAGTTTATTTTGCACCTGTCAGTGCGAAAACTAGAATGTCAAATTGACTCTTAGTGGTCAATATTATTTCAAGAGATTCATGTCTTATTATGCACTCATTCACTTGATAAAATTTCACAATACACGAGATGAGATAATATGCGAATCTTAATTTATTAAAAACTACCTCGCTTCGATTCTCTCATGGAATCCCCAAATTTTCAGAACCAAGCAGCCTCCTTGAGCTCACCTGAGAGCAGCTACTTGACAAGTCAAATGAGAAGGGTTTCCAACACTGGAGATTTACAAGTCAGTATCACAATTCACAATTTTACTTCACTCCTCTGTGTTTACTCTGTTTCGTTTCACCAAATACTAACAACATCCACTGTTTCGTTTTTCAGAATTTCAAAACTGCTCGTAATCCTCGAGAGAGCTCGGCCATGGAGGAAGCTGGGAGCTTCAAGATGGGGAAGTACAGTGCAGAGGAGAGAAAAGAGAGGATTTCAAAGTACAGAGCTAAGAGATCACAGAGAAACTTCAACAAGACTATCAAGGTATGCTTTTTTCATGTCATGTCATTCTTGAATAAAAAGACTATCTTATCCTTTCAAAATCTAATAGCTCTAAATTATTTTAGTTTTCTTCTAGAAAAAAAATATTATTTTATTTTTTTCTTTTTCTTTTTTTATTATATATATAATTAGTCTAAATATATATATATATATATATGTTGTTGAATATATAACGGCTCTAAATTATTTTGACTTTCTTCTAAAAAAAATATTGTTTGGGTTTTTTTCCTTTCTTTCTTTTTCATTATTTTGGATTTTTTTTCATTATACATATTCAAAAAAAAGTATGGGTATATAACTATATATATATATATATATATATATATATAATATCGTAATTATAATCCATGAAATCTGGTAAATTGAAGTAATATTTAAATCTTTTAATAAATAAATTTAATAAAATTCATGGAAGATTAGTTACCTTACATTAACAAATTAATTTGAAAAGTCAAAAATTAAATTGGATTCACAAAAATGGAAAGAAAATGTATTTAAATCGTAATTTTAACTCATAAAATCTGGTGATTGAAAACCTAGATATCTGAAAAGAAATTGCTTAATATGGAATACAATATATTGCACATGAGGAAATTAATTTTTGAAAGTATACTTGTTTTGTTGATCCCAAATTTTTCAATAGACAATAATGATTTTTAAATGTGAATGATAGCTTCTATTTTAGTGTAAATATGTCATTAGAAAAAGTTCCCAGTGAACTCTACTTGTTCATTATTAGCTACTTAGTACTTTTTTGTTCGTATAAGACATGTTAGTACTTAGCTGACTTTCAATTTCAATGTGAATGATATATGGCTTCAATTTTAGTGTGAATATGTTATTAGGGAAAGATTCCCCATTGAACTTTACTATTGGCTACTTAGTACTTACTTGTTCGTGCAAGACACACTAGCTTATTTTAAGTTTCAATGGATGATGACTTCTATTTTAGTGTGAATATGCCATTCGGGAAAGGTCTCCAGTAAACTTTACTGGCTCATTATTAGCTACTTAGTACTTATTGTTCGTGTAAGACATGCTAGCTAACTTTAAATTTCGGTGTGGATGATGATCGACTTCTATTTTATTGTAATTATGTCATTAGGAAAAGATCCCCAGTGAACTTTACTAGCTCATTATTGGCTACTTAGTACTTATTTGTTACTGTAAGACAATGTGGATAATGACTTCTATTTTAATGTAATTATGCCATTAGGAAAAGATCCTCAGTAAACTTACTAGCTCATCATTGGCTACTTAATACTTACTTGTTCGTGCAACACATGTTAGCTCTTTCAGTTTCAGTAGATGATGGCTTCTATTTAAGTGTGAATATGCCATTAGGTAAAGGTCTCCAATGAACTCTACTAGCTCATCATTGGCTACTTAATACTTACTTGTTCGTGCAAGACATGTAAGTTCTTTCAGTTTCAGTAGATGATGGCTTCTAGGTAAAGGTCTCCAGTGAACTCTACTAGCTCATCATTGGCTACTCAGTACTTATTTGTTACTGTAAGACATGTTAATTAGCTGACTTTAAATTTCAGTGTGGATGATCATTTCTATTTCAGTGTAAATATGCCATTAGGGAAAAGTCCCCAGTAAACTTTACTGGCTCATTATTAGCTACTTATTACTTATTTGTTCGTGTAAGACATGTTAGCTGACTTTAATGTTAATGTGGAAGATGACTTCTATTTTACACCTTCCTTAATTGCACTTTTTCTTTGATTATTGCTGTGTTATACACCTATTGTTCATTGATTTTCTACATAGTATTAATAACATTATGATTGTTTTTTCATGTAAAAATAAACGAACAGTTGTATTAATAAAGTCTCACTTGACCTTTAAGGAACACTTCCTAATGTTGCGTTTGGATGAGACAATATTAAATTATCGAGAAATTTTGAAATGATGGAATCTAGAATCTTATTATTCGATCAATTTATTAATGATATTTTCTTACCTCTTCAATTACCGGATTTCATAGGTTTTAATTACGATTTCAATACATTTTCTTTCCATTTTTGTGGATCCAATTTAATTTTTTACTTTTCTAATTAACTTGTTTTTTTTTTTAAATAAGGGCCAGTACGACTGCCCTCAAGCCTTTACCATTAATGAAATCATAGAATACGCACTAATAGTCTAATTAACTTGTTAGTGTAAGGTAAACTAATAATCTTCCATTAATTTTATTAAATTCATTTATTAAAAGAGTTGAATATTACTTCAATTTACCAAATTTGATGGGTTATAATTAAGATATTAATATATTTTCTTTCCATTTTTGTGGAATCAATTTTAAATTTGACTTTTTTTTAATCAATTTTTTTTTTAATTTTGTGGGTTAGAATTATGACATTAATATATATATATATATATATATATATATATATATATACAGATCCTATCCAGAGTGAGGCCTCGTTCTGAAATTAAAGTGCGAGGTTGGAGTTTAGGGTCACTTTTCGGTCGCATATCCACATCTCGACCGTTCAGTTTTTAGGTACTAATATATAGATCATCTTTGCAAAATTTCAGCTAAATTGATAGTCGTTAAGGCATTGATAACTGCCTTCAAGCTAGTACGGTTCAGGTTTGACAGATTCAGTTCATCCATTGGTTTAAGCGAGTTAGATACCTTAGAGATCAGCAATTTGGCTGAAATTTTGCAGAGATGATCTATATATCAGTATCTAAAAACTAAACGGTCGAGATGTGGATATGCGACCGAAAAGTGACCCTAAACTCCAACCTCGCACTTTAATTTCACAGCGAGGCCTCGCTCTGGATAGGATCTGTATATATATATATATATATACAGTCCGGCTACACTAAGGATGTCCTTAGTTTTTCTTAGGTACGAATTTCCGGTTTTCACCCACTTTCCGATCAAATTTTCACATCTTAACCGTTCAGTTTCTAGTTCCTAATGTATAGATCACCTCTGCAAAATTTCAGCCAAATTGGTGATCATTGAGGCATCCAAAACTGCAAATTACAACAATGTAAACGAACGGTTCCGGTTCGACAGATTCGGTTTGTTCGTGTAAATTGCAGTTTTGGACGCTTTAACGATCACCAAATTGACTGAAATTTTGCAAAAGTGATCTATACATTAGGACCTAAAAACTGAACGGTTAAGATGTGAAAATGTGATCGGAAAGTGGGTGAAAACAGTAAATCCGTTCCATAAGAAAAACTAAGGACATCTTTACCTGAGAAAAATCCTATATATATATATATATATATATATATATTTATTTATACTATATTAATTCTACATCGAATATATATATAAATTTTTGTGTACGAATTATATATATATATATATATATATTTATATATATATATATATAATTATATATATAACGAAAAAAAGAAAAAAAACCAAAATAATATATTTTATTTTTAGATGAAAATCAAAATAATTTTGAGCCATTAGATTTTGGAAGGATAAGATTGTCTTTTTACTCAAGAATTACATGGCATGATTTGACAAATAGGTGATGTGTGTAGGTGACATGGCATGACACCTAGGATTGAGGCCACAAATCATTTTCCATTACAAAAAATAGATAAGTTGTATGTTATAGACTAAAGAGAAACATATTTAAAAAATAGAAAATTATTAGGCCTTAATTGGGCGGGCTTAAAGGGCCGGGTCGGGCTTGGCCCTAACGGGCTCAAACGGGCCGGGCTTCATGTGCATGACCCTTACCCTACCCTATTTGAGAAAGGGTAGGGCCGGCCCGCCCTAATGCAAGGGTCGGGTTGGGCTTCGGCCCTACGGGCCAGGCAGGTTTAGGACCAAAGGGCTAAATAATGAGGCAAGCAGGGACATTATGATTTTTACTCTCTGAAGGATGAAGGGTGAAGAAGCCCTAATGTGAGATTACTATTGCTTTGGTCTTTTGGAAGAAATTTGTCAGACATCTTGTTAGGATAATTCATCAATTATCTTGCTTTATTTGGTCTTTTTGAAGCAATTTGTCGAATATATTACCTTCATCTTGTCCAGACCATTCATTGACTATTTTGCTTTGGTCTCCATGCATGCCATGCCATTCACTCCTTGTACAACTTTACCTCATGTACTCTCTCAACACGTATCTAATTAATTTGCTTCAACTAAAGCGCACTCTTTCAAGCATTTTACCAAATATTACATAATTATATGGAGTTGTTAAATATGTTAAACATATATAATTTGAATCAGAACTATATGTAGGTATACACTGTAAATCCAACTTTGCTGTAGAACCAGCTAGGATTCGGCCAGTTCGGCTAGCTACAGTCTGGTTAAGAACTGCTGAAATTCCAAGTTTGAATCTCCATTGAAAAAAAAAAATCAAAAAAGAACTTCATAGGTCTCCTTTTTCTAATTCTTGTTACGTATTGTGGCCTATATATATGAGGTCCCAAAATACAGCGTATCATTCCATGTGGTTTGAGAAAATTAATGTTGGGTCTAAATTATTGTACGTCCATGCACAGAGTGAATTGCTACATACAGGTATGTGTTGTTTTATTTTATTTTCAGAAAAAGGAATTATTCCATTCTCTCAAGGAAAAGATAACCTTAGGATATGAACACTATCCAAAACGATTAACTAATCAACCAAACAATGAATGCAACCTCACAGTCTCAAAGAAACGTATAGACCTTTATTGTTCAATATGGTCTATTATGTTAAAGAATATTGAAATACTAAGCTCTTAGAAGAACTTGAACCTGAAAGCGTTATATCACCGAATATCAATTTTAAACTACAACAATATACATTTTGAATGAAACGATACAAGATAGACTAACATAGACCATCATATGCACTTTGCTTTGGAACAATTAATGCAATCAAAGCTAGCTGTACAAATTCTTTTTTGTGTGTGAAGTGGGAACTGATCGTAACGAACCTGTCTTGTGGAAGAAGCCACATGAAATTATGAGGGTGGCTTGGGTGAGCTACAGATCTCCTCTATTTTTCTGAAACCCTAGAAAACTGCCAAAGAGGGTGACGATCTTAAAGGCGATTTTAGGGGAGGTGGTGGTGGGTCACTGACTCAATCAGTATCCATCTCCATTGTCCACAGAGACACTAGACAACAAAGATTTCTTGCTGATCGAGAGGAGAACGTTACATATAGATTGTTTTGAATGATGACGTGTTTGATTTTCTTCATTGCCACGTACAATATCCGTAAGAGTTTTGCTTCTATGAGTCTCCTTTCTTAGTTCACATTATAGAACCCTAGCTAGCTAGCCGTTACACTTGAAATTGAAATAAATAAGACCCATATGCATTAATTGGTGCTAAAGCAAACCCATTTCCTATCTGATTTGATACGAGAATTTTGGGCGTCGATCAGCTCGGTCCAACAAATAATCAAAGATAGGTATATAGAGTAGGGGTGATGAGATTAGAGGAACCAATTTTACTAGTTAGTCCGAAATTATATTTGAAACATTATGTGAATCATGCAGTACGTTTTGTCCTCAAATTTTGAACTACGTACATATCTTAGAGAATACGATCGGGTCAGTGGAGCCTAGTTTTTTTTGTTTAGCGCAAACAACATGTCGAGCTGATGAGGTTTTCTGAGACTAAAACCAACAACTACAACGACACATACACCGGCCAGTTACTGACAATTCAAGTCATCAAGAATCCGTTCGGCCGAATTGCTGTTAGGACTAGGTGCTGAAAAATTAGTGTTAATTACTAATTAATAACAGAAATTCGTTAATTTAATACTAATTTTTCAGCACTTAATCCTAACAGTTGCTATGTTGGACCTTGAGACTATGGTCAGGAGACATTTGTCTCATGTCGGTAGAATATATAATACGTGCATTGCTACTGAAATTAAGAAACATTTTGTCCAAATTCTCAAAGGATTAGGCAAGAGACAAAAGAGGAAGGTACTTGGTCTTCATTCCCCAGTCAAAAAGTTAACCACCATCAAGCCTAAAAGAGGTAAACTTTTGTGATCTATGTAATCATGATGCTAATATATTTTACCCCTTAGAAATAACGTGCGCGCAGTTGAATAAAGAAGAAGAAAATGTGTCTATCTAGATAGCTAGGGTTTACTTATTATAATAAACATGACAGTCGTGCTCGATCATCTTTATTTGTATATATGACTGATTTGATAGATGGTTCACAGGCTAATTAAGTGGATGGTAGGGGCATGGCTGGGCGAGTAGGATAAAGTTCTCGAGGATGAAGAGCATGGGATGGTTCCTCATCAACAAGTAGTCATGAGCTTCTTGCAGCTTAGCTTAGCTTATGAGCTAGGTTGTAAAACGACCTTTGAAACAATGACACACACACACATATATACATACATATATATATATGCGGCATCTATATATAACGCACCATCTCAGTCGATGGAAACAAAAGGTTGTCTCAGTCCTTCACGTTAATCACGCAACTTCATGTCTTCCGTTTCTGAGCCACAACACTCATCTATCCTTTGTTTGTCTCCCTAAAGCCAAATAAATTAAGAATTGAACAATACACTATAAGAGGATAGATCCTGATTGATTGATGAACAATCCTTCTTCCAAAAAGAGAATAATAACATAATGTTTTGTGTAATTTTTGTCGGACACTGTTTTTTTTACAGTATATTGTTAGTTTGATAAACATTATATTGGTTCTTACTTTAATTATTCGTGCTTAAATTTTTTTGGGATAATATTTTTCTAACAAATATTCGTTGATAAATCCTTTCTAGTATGCAGTTCAATGATCATAAGGATTTATTTATTTTATTCCTATGCAATATTGATTCTTCTTGTGAAGAATCAACTAAATCAAAAATAGTGTAGCTATTTGATTTCAGCTTTAATAATTGAACAGATTTCGATATAAATTTAGGCAGAATTTTACAAAAATAACATCTTTGAATGTGAAAAATTAATGATTTTGATTATTGAATTGAATGCCCGAAAAAAGGAGGCTAAAATCACTTTGGTGGACGTCTGCCTCATGGTGAAATATACAACAACATCATTTGAACGACTCTTAGTGCAAATCAACTGTTAGTGCAAACCCCATCTATTCATTCATAAACTTATACCAAGCTATTGAGTAACTAGCTAACATTCTGAATTTTCAAATGTTATATCTATTATTTGATCGGATCTAATAACTAAAAAAATCTTAAAACATAACGATTAATAAACTCTCTCAAAGTATGATACTCTAGAATCATGATAGAAACACACACACATATATAAATGATTGCTACGCTTTTGAAGCTGTTTATAGCTTTATTGAACGCATGTGTGTACATAAGTGAGAGACGATGTATATGAAAAAGCAGCAGCAACATGCATGTTTATAAAGATGGGGGACCTATATAACATGTCAGGCAAAGGAAGTTGGTGGTGTCGACTCAACTCATGCAAAGCCCTATATGTATACAATTCTATAGAATCCTATGGAATGTTGCCTAGCGCTTCCAAAACACAGTGGCTAAGAACCAAAAGTTGGCAATTTCTTACCCAAGAGATAAATTTATAGCTCCTCGATCTCTTCATAAATACGTAGCTACCACAAAGAGAAGGTAAGAAGACAAAGAGCACATCCATTATAGTCGTTCACTGTAGTACAAGCAATGACGTCGAAGTAGCTGTATAACTGTATTTGATCAAAGAGAGATAATTTGGTTGATGGAAAGAGACTATAGCCCTTAAATCTAATAAATAGTTTTCGCAGAAATAGGTAGGTTAAGTGGAGAATAAAGTTAGAGCAATGCAGCAATTAATGGAAAGAAGCCAGTAAAAGCTAGTTTCATTAGTTTCTTCTCTCTCATCAGTAGCAGAATCACAATGAGAGAGAGAGAGATGCTTTGCTGATCAGTACTCGTATGCAGCAGTAGCAATTAGTAGCAATGAGCAAGAAGAAGAAAGAGGGCTCACTCCCCAAGACTCTAAAAAGCTAAACACACCCACAACGTTTTTTTGCTACACCAAAAGAACCAACCCTAAAGCTCTCACACACTCTCTCTCTCTCTCTCTCTCTCTCTTCTCATTGATTCAACTGTTGACAGTCTTTCATTCAATACAAGTATACAACTCTCAAACCATCACTTTTTCAGACAGCACCAAAATCACACCACACTGTCACTAATTATTATCAAAGAGGGAGAGGAACTGACAGCTAGGCAAGGCTAGCCTAGCTCTACATTGCAGGGCTAGTTAAGCTGCTACTGTCTCTAGTTTGGTGTCTGTTTAGATTGACATTGATTCAGTGGCTGATGAGACTCAGTTCCTTAAAAGAGACACACTTCTAAGCTTATAGGGTAGTGAGAGTTTTGGATATATACACAAACTGACTCAACATAGAACAAATCAAAGATTTAATTCCAAAAAAAAAAAATCACAGATCCCAAAGGGAGATTTGAGAAAAGGGTTTAGAAAGGGAGATACCTGGCCTTAATAAAAAGTAGTGAAATGAATTTCAATGCTGGCTAGAGCAGTGTTAATTTAAGTACTGAGCATCATTGCCATTTGGCAGTTGCCTAACAACACAAACAATTAATATTCCAATCCAACTTGGGTAACCCACAAAGTTTAATAATCAGATGTTCATCAACCATGCATATAAACATGAATTAAGGGCAAAAGTAGTAAGACTAATTTCTTCTTTTGCATTGTTAAGAGACTAGTCAATTAGCTTTTACACTTTCATATCAACACAAGAAAAAAACAAAACACAAATTAACATATGCCAAAATGGGTATCTTTCTCAGATAATATTTCAAAACCAATAATATAATTTCCCCATTTTCTTCTTCATGATCATGATCATGATCATGCTTTTTAAAATTGTGTTTAGCTACCTCTCTTGATGCTTAGTCCTCTAGGGCAAGGCATTGTATTGCTGCAAATCACCCCACGCTTGAACAACTCCATGAGTATTCCAGTTACCCGCATTGTTCTCGTTTCCTCCTCCGTTGCCGCCACTATTGGTCGGAGTAGGTGTCACCGGCGGTGGCGGCGCGTAAGAGTTCCCAAAGAACCACTCCGTCGCAGCCGTATCTCCTCCTCCGGTAGACTCTTTCGGTTTCGAAATCTCCAGATTCTGAAACAAAATAGGCGCTGTCTGAGTTTTCTCGAGATCATTCATCTGCATATCTTTCTGAGACGGCTGTGTCTGACTATCTCCGGCGATAGTAGTACCAAACAACATGGACAGCCTCTGCTGCTGTAATTTCCAGTGAAGGTCTTGGTTGATAGAACTAAGGGACTCAATAGAAGAAGCAAGACTGCTATGAACACTCATGGAACTGTTCATGTTGTTCTGTTGAAACCCAACCCCGCCGCCGCTTCCACTGCCTAAAGTGAGAGGATAGTTAAAACCCATAAAGGAACTATTCCCAGAAGCACCACCTGAGTGATCAAGAGTCAGGCCAGAAGTAACCGAAACGTCACCGTATGGAGAGAACTGGCTGTTGTTGTTATTGTAAAGGGCGGTTACAACTGCTGAAGAAGAAGAAGGGTGGTGGTTGAGTCTAGGCAAGGAGAGGCCGCCGAGCTGGAAATCCATGGCTGGGGAAATGCCGTGAAAGAACTTGAGACCCATGTGGTCAGAGGCCGAGTCGCCGGAGTCTTTGGAGTCGAGGCTGCAGGAGAGTCGGGAAGATGACGACCTCACTCTCTTGTTTTTCCGGCAGCCGCCGCCGATGGGGACGTTGCGTAACGCTCCGCCTTTGGTCCAGTAACGCCTGCAGGTCTTACAGAAGTGTCTGGGCTGCGTCAGGCTGTAGTTGTTGTAGTAGCAGAACTTTGTGTTGGGGGAATCACATCTCGGACACTTGAGGGCTTGCTCCGGCGGGGCCTTGGACGATGTCGTTTTGCGGCTGTTGCCTGATCCTCCTCCTCCTCCTTGTTGGGTGTCGTCTGCCGGCTTTTTCGCCGGCGTGTTGTCGGAGGACATCATTGGGGTGCAATCAAAATGGGGTTGTGGTGGGGGTGTAAAGCAAACCTGGAGGTGAAGAAGGAGAAAAGTGAGAGAAATTAATTAGCTCGAGTTTCCTTTTGCAGAGGCAAAGATATGGTAGTGAAATTCAATGGCTTCATGCATGGTGTTGATGGGTGCCTGTGATCTTCATCAAAGAGGGGAAATTGAAAGCTGGGACTTTTAATTAATTAGAGAAAGGAAAATATGAATGTAATTAAAAGGTTGGTTTAGAAGTGAGATCTGAGAATATGGGATATGATGAAGCTAGCTAGCTAGCTAAACATATATATATGAGAGTAAGCATGAGAGAGAGAAGAGAGAGAGATGTCACTAGAAAGAAGAAGTCGGTTTCTCTGTATATATATGGTGGGGGTGTGGAGAGAGCTAGAGGGCAGAGAGAGAGTGAGTAGAGACAAGAGGGAACTAGATGATCTGAAAACGATCAGCGGCTGGCAGAATAAAGGGAGCCACAACAACAACAATTAAGAAGAAAACAATCGGATAGAATTAGTTCTTAGATGGTTGGAGATGGAAAATGTGATGAGGTATATATTGATTTTTATATATATAAAACATAGTAAAGTGCCCCATCACTGAAAAAAATCAAAATCGTTAAAATTAATGTTACACAAGCTATAGGTGATGAAATCTCTTTTTGATGGTACAATAATTAAGTAATGTAACTAGGTTGTTAGCTTCATACACATTATTGAACTTATTTTTTAAAAACTTAAGTTTTGAAGTTTTGTGATTGATTGCTCCGATTCTAAGAAATTTTGGATTCAAAATTCCCTATATGTCCGTGTTTTTTCTGCTTCTTGAAGTCGGTTGCGTAGTGTTATTAGCGGTACAGCCCGTATATATACAAATTGCACATGAAAAAGAGTAAACTAGGTTGTTAGCTTGATATACAACGAGTGTAATAATATTTTCAATAAAATTTAATAAATTTCTGGAAAATTAACATTTAGGTTGTTTTAGACAAAAAAGAAAAGTACATTTAGAGTTTGGGTTTCTGCTATTAACTTATATGATAAAATTATAAGAAAAGAAAGAAAATGAAAAGGTCCTTGGTAACTTGATGGATGTGATAGATTGTGTACAAAATGAAAGATGATGATACATGAATGTGTGAGCAATAGTACACTGATGCATGAAATGAAAGGCTAGCTTGGATATACGTGACATGATAGAATATAGGCTATAAGTGAAAGCTAGAGCATGGCAGCAATGACAGACACACAGACAGGCCAGGGCACAGTGAGAGAGGAAGAGGAAGAGAGTAACTAGCTAGTACTGGGCATCGAGTATTGTATTAGGGATTTAGGGGCGGGAGGGGTGAAGACATTGAGTCAGTGAGGCAACAGTAACAGTAACAGTACTGGGAGTCTGTCACTGCCACTCATAACAAGCTTTGTCTCTTTCTTCCCATGTAGTGTCCCTTTTGAAACCCATTATAGACCTCACTTTACAGCCAAACCCAATATTTCCTTTTGCTCTCTCTAAGCAATTAGTTAATTAGCTTTTTCCTCCATAATCCACTTCCATAATTATCTACTCGCCCGTACCAAACTTAGCAAAAATATAAAGGGTCCCCAACTGGGTATATAGGCTTCAATTATGCTACTAATTAGCCAATTATGAGCAGACAACCCAAACCCAGTTCATCAATATTCCCCTCCATAATTAATAATATTGTCTGGCACTAGTGAGATCAAAACCCGTATTATCATCTAAAACTAGAAGGAAGGTAGCTACATAAGCTAGGGGCCTAGGGCTTGAAGGCTTAGGGTTGGATTGTAGTAGAATTATATGATGGATGCAGAGAAACAAGTACGTTTTGGTTTTTCGAAGATGAATAAAACAGCAAAGATACCTTTCGATCTTTCTACCTCACTTCCCGCCAGTTTTATAATGTAAACTTATAGTCAAGTTAACGGTACGGTCGCGATCGTATATATTATTCTAATTTGTCTTATTGGTTTGTTTCTGTCTGATAATTACTTGTCTGGTTGTACGTTACGGTTTTCTGGATAGAGAAGATCTAAGACTGAAACTCTGAAAGTGATCCAGAGGAGACATAGAGGGTTTTGGGGTTGGAAGGAGGGGGGTGGTGGGTGGGGGTCCGGAGGAAAGGAAGGAAGGAGATTTTCTTTCAGCTTATTTAATTCATGAGCATGCTAGCTTAGCTAAGCTGCGAAGTACTGGAGGAATCTGATTCTGTGTTCCAAGCTAGGGTGTACGTATACTACCCAATTCTCGAGGACAATAGGAAGTTGCAATTTTTATTTCTTGTCGTGATTCATGACATGCTTAACATTGGATTTTACAGAAGAGGATTCAGTACACCGACGTGCACTTGCACCTGTTAGGATTGCGGCTCAATATCTAATTCCTTTTGTATTTTGGATTCTTTACTTCTGAAGGCTTTGGGTAAGCAATTCTAGTGTATCTAGGATTTATGGAGTTTTTCCTTAGAAGTAAAAGTTTAGGATTGAAGATCCTATTGGGAGTTGGACTAATCGTGAATAGTCATTCAGGGTTATTGGTTTGGTGTGTGCTTTCGGAGATTGGAAGACACCATTTAGAGAAGATGTGAGTTGAAAGAGACTCATTCTAGGAGGTGCCGTTGTGGGTTGAAAGAGACTCATTCTGGAGGGTGCCATTGAGACATCGTTTAGAGAGATCCGTGTGTGGATCAATTGAGTGTTCTGATAATTTGAGAGATTTTAGAGAGTTGCAAGCTTTGAGAGATCGGGTGTATTTGAGAATTCTCTATTGAGAATTTGGGTTGTGAGGAGAGAGGTTATTTGAGTGGAAGAACCAAAACGGTCTTCAAAGTTTGTAATCTTCTTCTCGTTTAGTGGATCCACCATCAACATCACCCGGGGACGTAGGTCAACTGTTTGACCGAACCTCGTCAACAATCTTGTGTTTGCTTGCATAGTTTGTGATTACTGTCTTCATTCGGTTTCGGTCTTGGGCTAGGGAATTCGGAAGGTGACCCGAATTACCTAACAGCACCAACATAAATGGATGGTTAGATTATATTAAATACACTATTAGGTTATTATATTAATTATAAATATTAAAGGTTGAGATCATCTTATAATTGTTGGGTCATTTGCACCGTCGGTGCATAGAATAATTTCTATTTCAACAAAAACAAAAATAATTGAAGATGATAAATTGATAAGAGAAAAGGAGTGATTCCCGGTTTTGAACCGAGTCCAACCCTACTCACGCTAGGCAAATCGAGTCCAACCATAATCACGCTTCTTGAAATTTTACTAAATTAAAGAAGTTAGAAAGAAAACTTTGTGGCTTCTCATTGTACTTTTTGATTGAGTAATACAATTCGGCCGTCTTTCTCTTCAAAAAAAAAAAAAAAAGTTAGAAAGTCCCTTAAAAAAAAAAGAAGAAGTTAGAAAGTTTTATTCTAAAATAACAATTTTTTTTTTAGGGCACAATTTATTTCTTAGTAGATACTGAGTATTTGTTTTTCTTCTATTTCTTTAAAGACTGAAAATGTTGGCACTATTCAATTTGTCAGTAGTTCGACCTACGTATAACAAGCGGTCAGTTTGGTTGGTTTACATATTTTACTGGCAAATTAGCGGTGGTAATATTTCATTTTATCTTTATACAAAGTAAATCGAAACCCACAAATCAAATACAACGTGTTTAACTAGCATACTGTAGTAAATTCACTTATTAGAATCATGTAATTGTCAAATATAACGGTGTTGCACTATAAATAGTTCCAGATCAAAGAGGGCTTGCAGGACAATGAGGGAAACTAAACTCCCTCATTGTCAATGTTTCTGTGATTTTTGATATCAATGTTTCAACCAACTGCCAAACCCCCTCCTTCCCGCCCTTAAAAATATCATCGCTGGCATATATGCAAATGCAGTTGACAAGATCGATACATATACACCTACCAGCTACAAAATGAAGAACTTCATGTTTTAGACAGAGAGAGCAGGCTAGGCCAGTTCACTACCGTCTACCGACCAAAGACGTAAGGGAAGGATATATATATATATATATATATATATATATATATATATATATATATATATATATATATATATATGTACGTACGTGTGTGTGTGTGTGTGTGTATGTATATATAGGTATGGTGGTGGAGAAACGTGGATCGCCGTAACGATTACTCGTTTTGTGCTAGATTATACAGCTCAGTGTTGCAGAACAGTTGAGAGAGAGAGAGAGAGAGAGAGAGAGATAGAGAGATACATGTGATAGAGGTGGCCAGATTCCCGTGAGAGTCGACCAAACCAGAAACGGAACCATGACCCATACAACAACACATAACGTACAACCAAATTATACATATGGTTTCTCTCTAGAAAACATAACCAGTACGTTACATCTCAAGCTAGCTTATCTCACGGGCTTCTTTTCCATCCATCTCATCTCTCTAACCACTTACGTACCACTCCCATCATATATGTTCATAAGGCCTCTCATTATTAATTTTTTTCATATGGTAGTGATGTCTGATTTGTCTCATTTTCATCACATTTAAAGCTTCAAGAATGTCGGAAAGATGGCCGGTCTTGAATGACATTACTAATCGAAGATGATGCATGTTTTGTTTCGTCAAGATAATTATGGATGGTTTAAAGAAAATGTGTTACTTTTCCCTTATTTACTTCTCTTTTATTTATCAAATTATACATAATTCTTTATCAAATTTTTTTTTATAATAACTTTTAATTGAGTAAAGTTTTAATTTCATTTCGAAGAGATAAAGCATGCAGAAAATTTGGAATCATCTGACAAAACACTTTTCTATAAAGCTAATTTATGTAAAAATAGAAACGTTACTTGCGTTTCTTTGAAAAATGAGTGTTTCCAATTTCTATAGATTCTTTTACCTCAATTATTTATAATAGTATTATTAGAATTTCACGAATTAACTCTCAAAACACAATCTTCATTAGAATCAAAAGCAACACCTTAAGGCCATGTTTGTTTCCCAGAATCTGGGCATTGGGAAAGGAAACACTTTCCTTTCCTGCGTTTGGGACAGCCAAGGAAGGGAAACACTTTCCCAAATGAAAGGAAAAAGTGGAGGAAATTGGTTCCTCCCCCTCCCCCTCAGGATTCACTTTCCCAAAGGAAAGGAAAGTGATTCCTTTCCTTTCCACCAACCAAACATGGCCTAAGAGAAAATGTTTTCTCCCCAAACCCGAAGCATCTTCTCCAGCACTATTTGTGGCGCTCGTCCAGTGGTGGTCCAGCACCAGTCTCGGCTTTAGTCGCGCGATGCTGTGGTGCAATTGCTGGACGGGTGGCTGTTTCTATGGCTTGCTCTGGGTTGCAAGGAGAGGTCTACACGACGGCTAACGGATGTGGTCGACGACCTTGCTCTTGGCTTGCTCATCTCTGTTGTAGTTATGCTCGTACGTATCAGATCAAGGAGGGCAGTGACGGCACCCGGTTGATGTCAGTACCAAGCAGTTGCTGATGGTTTGGTGGGATGGATTTGGGGATCAGATCTTTCATGCGCGGAACCATTTGGTTGCTCTAGTGATGACGTCGAGATGGTGACGGTGGTTCCCCTCTTGTTCTGTGGCAGCGCGGTCGAGGTATCTTAGCGGCATCGGTCATGGTATCTAGGCGATTGTGCACATGGATGTGGGATGGGCTACTCCTTGCTCTAGTGCAGGGTTTCCTTGGGCTCTTTTGGGCTTCTATGTAGTTTTGTCTAATTACAATAATTTCCTTTTGGAAGCTAAGCACTTATGTGCACTCTATGTAGTAGTACCAAAGGAGGAGTCCTGCTATGTCTACGTATTTGAATGTCTAATGAGTGAGTTTATTGTCTATGTACCACTACGGGTACTACTACTATCTTCTTGTCTGTTTATAGATGACAGTGGAAGGATATGTAACGGCCTACTCTGGCTTGTTATAAATATATTGATACCCTTTGGGTTTGATTCAAAAAAAAAAAAAAAATTATAGTAAAAAAAAAAAAAATTTGTAACGGCCCCGCCCCTTCAAATGAAGCCATAGATTTTTATTGATCCAAAAACAGGGCAATAATTATTACAAAGTTACAAACACTACTAAGTCCAATACGTGAGGCCACGATTAAAATTTAGAGCTACATAAACTCTCATAAGTTTAGATGGAATAAAGAATGTGGCAACAAGGTTAAGAACAAAACATTATTAGATAACGAGAGTCACAATTGAGAAATTGTCGAAATGCATTCAATTTCTCAAAAATGTGTCCAAAAATTCATATGGGCATATATCGATCAATAAGGTAAGAAAACTTTGAAAAGATTTATATTAATTGGATATTGTAGTGTATTAATAGTGTAAACTTTTATTTCATTCCATAAAAATTTAAGGATAACTCTTAGATCTTTAAAAAAAAGAAGAAGAAGACTAATTAAGATAAATTTGTATTAAATTTTTAAAACTAAGACTAATTAAGGATTTTTCATAAAGTGAGAAGGGTCAATTTTATTTCATTCCATTAATGTTCATAGATGATTAAGACTAATTAACGATTTTCCAAAAATAAGGATCCCTTCTCGCCCTAGGCTAGCTACACCCTTGGTGGGAGGTACTCTTTTCACATTCTCAACCGTAAGAGTTATATTTTGTTTTTACGTAAACCTCAACAAAAGCGATTTTTTCATGTGTAGTTAAAAAGTATCCTATAGAAACATAGAATTAGTTAACACTAGCAGTAAATAACAAAAATTCAAATCAAGCCAATTTGAAAGTTCGGAAGACCCAACCACGTTACCGGTTATATTCCTAATTTGTATTAAGTAGATGTTAGTATTACTAAATAACCAAGCTAGGAGAGATTGTTTTGTCCTTTCTCGGTTGATCTCCATATGCAATGCAGCATGCAGCTGCTATCATCTCAGCTGCAATAATATTGTTCACCTCGATCAGTACCTTGCCCTAGCTCTCGACAAACTTACACATCCAAGAGTACGGCTGACTCGATCTGGCCGAAGCTGATCGAGCGTGCCTTCTTTCACTCTGCTTCATCTCTGATCTCATCTGCACACTTCGTTCTAGCTACGTACTTAATTGCACCATCTCTCTCTCTCTCGGCAAGTCCATGCATGGACCATTTGGATGAGGGTGTTCTCGTCCTTTTCTATGTTTATCTCCACTGTGAAGTCGCTCTCTCTTCCCTAATCTCTATTACTCATGCACTCAGTCACGACTTTCAAAGAGGTTTGACCTCCATCTTTCTTCCTTCACTTTTACTACTGCTGCACTGCTAGTGCCACAAAGCCATTTCGGCTGCTTTCCTGCTTAGCTCTTGCAGTGATCATTTTCTGAGGAAATAGAAAAAAAAATTATAAGCGATAAAATTTCATCACAAATACTTCCTATACTGTTAACCAAACAAAAAAAAAAACATTTCCGATACTCACATGGTGAATTCCCTAAAGCTAGGCTTATCCATAAATACTCATCTGATTAATTACCTACTCATTTGATTACCTACCTATTACTGATTGATGATTGGGTTGTGATTTTTCACATGTACCTGAAATTGACTCAACATAACAAAAGCAAAAGTCTAAACGAAAAATTGCATGTTGAGATGGAATTGTAGTCATTTGTTTATAAAAATGGATCAAAATTGTTTTGCTGGCATTTGCATATGATCCCAATGGTTAAGAGTAATTACTTTAATCTTTAGAATTTGAGTTTCAATCCCTTTATTTATAATATAGGATAAGAGTAAATGGTTCTAGTGGTTAAGAGTAATTACTTTCCCATGAAATGTGGGTCTCGACTCTCAATCAATGTAGGGTAAAAGTTATCAATAGTCCTTGTGGTTTGGAGTGATGCTCAAAATTAACCTTGTAGTTTAAAAATATTAAATTTTACCCCTGTGGTTTGCGAAACTAATTAATATTGGTCCAAATGCTATTTTTGACAAAAACCTCTCATGTGCAAGGATAAATTTGTCATTTCAATTTAAAATAGTAAAAGAAATTAAATTAAATATTATTTGAAAAATGAAATTAAAAAAATAGGAGGTTGTAGAATTCTGGTTTTTATTTATTTTCAATTTCATTTCCTATAAAATTTCTAATTGATTTCTTTTCGTTTTATTTTTTTTATTGAGATGACAAACTTATCCTTACATATGACTTACACATGACAAAGTTTTTGTCAAAATTAGCTTTTGGACAAACTTTGATCAATTTCGCAAATCACAAGGGTAAAATTAAACATTTTGAAACCACAAGGTTAATATTGAGTATCACCCCAAATCACAGGGACCATTTCTAACTTTTACCCATCAATGTAATGCTTACTTGGTCACTATACTTCCACATGTTTCCGGCCTTAATTATATATTGAAGAATTTTGTAAATTTGCACTTACCTTAGACGTGGAAAGTATTTTTTTGTAGGTCTTTTTTCTTTTCTTAAACTGCAACTTGACGAAATTAGGCAACAGTTACAACATTTAAACATTTAAAAGATGAACTAGCAAAAGAACTCACTAATACGTAACATAAAGTTGGAGTGTGACCAAATCAGAGAGGACCAAGTGATTTTCACAATTTAAACCAATGTAAAAATCCCAAAGAAAATGAGTAATGGGCTATTTAAGTGAAGCCCAAAACGAAATAAATATTGGAGGCCCATATATTGTTTTAAACACCAGCCTAAGTGCTCAACTAGTAGGCTTGAGCCAGAATTTGGAGAAACTACAGAAAATCACATTGAAAAGCTCCAAGAGCCCATCCATAGTAGTAATCATAAGATGATTAAAAGGTATAAGACCTTGGTTGGCTACTTGGCTTCTTGATGTTCCAGCTCAGCAAGAGAAGGCCAGATGTAATGCAGTTCAAAGATTACATGCATGAACTGTTGACTTCATATCATAGATTGATATTTAACATGTATTACATAGGAAACCCAAAATATTTTCACTTTCGTAATAAGAGTAAACATGAAAATAAACTACATCCTATTAAATTCATCCCAAGCAAGGTTCTTAGCTATAGAGCAAACACTCAATATATTCATACATCGATTGTACATTAATTGACACAGTTGTCTCGTGAAGAAATTTTTCTATCCTACAGTAGAACCATGTCAGCTGACAGCTGCTGACATGGTTTACCTTGCCAATGATATTTTGACACATAGCCTTGTATTTTAATATAATTAAAATACAATTGTTTTTTTATATTAGGAAAAGACCTTTTTGGGTCTTTTGGTATTGGCTCTTACCTCTCATATCTGCACCTCTTCACGATCCCCACCATCTCAATATCATCCTAGCCTCTTCTGCAACTCTTTATACTGAGATTATGCAAGGTGTTGTGAACATGTAAAGCATTCTCAAATCTAAAACCATTAATTGATATTTTTATGTAGTTCTTTTGATCGGGTAGTCTGGGCAATTTCATGGATGTAGTTTCAAGTTTGGGCTTTAAATTTTTTCATAAATTCATACTGTATTATTGAGATAGTGATATTTCTGGGTTAAGAGCAAGAGGTAAGTCTACGGAATTCGAATCTTATTGATTGAATCGAGTTTGATTATTTTGTTTATCTCATCGATGAACACAAATCTTTGCCATCAAACTTCTCATCATTCTCCCATTCCTATCCCCAGCCATAGGCACTCCCACCCACTCTCTGATCTTCACTCTCCCTTTCCTCTTCACCTCTTCTCACCGCCTTTGGACCTGCGACTTCATCTTCAACTGCATCGCCGGCTTCATCGTGATTGTCCTCAACATCTTCCAAGACCAATTGGTCTTCTACTTCAATCCCACTGATGCTATCTAGAAATACGTCCCTCGCAAAAGCAAGTTCCACCTTGAGAGAGACCATTCGAAGCATCGTGCCGTCGAGAGAGCAGGTTCCAACATGATAATCTCGACGGAGATGGCGTTGTGCCGTCGTCTCCTCTAGACGTGGTAACTGTAAGAAGATAAAGGGAACCTAAAAAGGTCTTTTCTCAAAATAACGAAACAAAGGAATTTCAAATAACCTAAATTCAAGGCTATGTGTCAAAATATCATTGGTAAGGCAAACCATGTCAGCAGCTGACATGGTTCTACTGTAGGATTGAAAAATTTCTCGTTATTCACATCCACACACGGGTACAATTGCAGCAAATTAAGCTCTTAATTGATCCGAGCCCTTATTTCAAATTCTACATCACGTACTTACCAAATGAGACCTACAAGAGTAAATTGGCCGGAGAAGATTGGAACCGAACTTTCTGTCAAAATTCGATTAATATGGAGAATTCAAGGTGTTTGTAACATCAATGACAAAGCGGTAGTTAACATCAGCCTTACTAACTCTTTCAAGAGCAGTGTTCACATAATCCATTGGAATGACTTCAACATCAGCTGTGATGTTATGCTTTGCTGCAAAATCTACCATCTCTTGAGTCTCTTTCATTCCCCCAATTGCACTACCAGCAATTAACTTCCTTCCGATTAAATAGTCACATTTACATCAAATTGAGTTTTTGTTTCTTAATTAGAGTGATAATTAATTTGAAGGAATCGCAAAAAGGGGGGAAAAAAATTAAATTAACTTACCCAAGATTAAAGGAATCATTGGTAGTTCAAATTTCAAAAGGTTGGAGCGGAGCACCCACCACAATTAACTTTCCATCCTTCTTCAACAAGTCTATCAATGACAAGAGAGAATGAGGGGCTGAAACTGTGTCGATGATACCGTCCGTTGTATCCATAGCAGCCTATTTACACGCATGTTATTTATTTATATATGAAAGTACATATGCAAATGAAAATTTCTTAACAAACAGCAAGTCGGATAACATATATAGTATGTCAGATAGATTTATCGATTTAGAGTAATAGAACATTAATTAACCCTATGCCTATATAGTGCATTGTAGTGCTTCATTTACCTGCAACTGCTCTTGGTCGCGACTGATCAGAAAATCGTCACACCAAGTTGTTCTATTGCTTCCTTCTTCTTATTGGGGGAGGTACTTATCACAGTCACTTTTACTCCCATAGCCTTGGCAAACTTAACAGCCAGGATGACCTAGGCCACCAAGCATTGGCGGATCTACATACATCATGGGCCCGCCCGAAAATTTTGAAGAAAAAGAAAATTCTGTTTAAGGATATCTCTATTTGTGTTTGGCCCAAACTCTAGGTTACTTGACCTAGTGGTAATAGGATTTAATTAGAAGGATCTAGAATCCTAATCAATGTAGAATTACTTTCCTTGTATGATTGAGATTCTATGCATTGTAATCCTCTATATAAAGAGGCCCCTATTATCAATGAGAATACACAGCAAATTCCTCTCAATTTCAGTTTCTCTACAACACGTTATCAGCACGAAGCCCTAACCCTGAAAACCCTAATTTCGTAACCTTCAAAATCCTGAAACCACCGCCCCACATATCGAAGCCCTATTCCCAAGGAGCCCAGAACCGGCGGCGGAACCACCGGAACCGGCCGGAAACCCCCTGAACCGGCCGTCGGAAAAATCGGACCGGCCCCTGCCTTGTGCCTGCCCCTGCCGAGCAGCTGCCGAGATCTGCCGAGACCTGCCGAGCCCTGTGCCTGCATCTGCCGAGAGCTGCCGAGACATCTGCCGAGACCTGCCGAGAGCTGCCGAGACACCTGCCGAGACCTGTGCCTGCCCCTGTCGACATCTGCCGAAAGCTCCGCATAGCCCCCGCCGACACCTGCCGACACCTGCCGAGCACCTGCCGACACCTGCCGAGCAACTGCCTGCCAGCCCTGCACAGCCTCCGCACACCTCCTGCACAACCCCTGCAGCAACCCTGCCTAGCTCCGGCCACCAGTTTCCGGCCACTTTTCCGGCCACCTCCGGCAACCTTTTTCCGGCCACCTCCGTCATCTTTTCCTGTCAAGATTTCCGGCTATTTTTCAAGGTAAACTTTTCTAAAAGTTCCCGTTTTTGAAGTTTTTCAATTTCTTCTTCTTTTTCTCAGGGACTTCCAACATCCCTTCTTCTACCCCCCTTTCTTCTTCATAGGGGAGACCAAAAGCCGAACTGTGGGGGTTCGTGCTCACTCCGAGCTTAGAGCTTGTAGAGTCCTCCAAACTTAGAGTTTGTTGAGAAGAAAACGATCGACCACTTACATCGTCGTTTCGATCTAATCCAAAAACCCCTCTTGGAATCGGATTTTCTTGGAAGCGACTACGCTCAGAAAATCCCTAATTTCTTGGAAGCGACTACGCTCAGAAATTTTATAGTTTTTCGTGGTAGCCTTTTTCGCTCCGAAACTAACCCTATTTTCTTGTTGTTTTTCAGGATGAGTAACCTGAACAAGTTGAGCTTCGCTCCACTAGAGACAACAGGCGCAGGATACCACAAGTGGGTCCGTTATGTGCACCAGCATCTTAAGGCTGATGGGATCCTGAGTACGATCCAAGAGCCAAGTCAGGACGTGCGTACTCCTCAACAAGCTGCTGCTTTTGAAGCAAATAGAGCTACGAGAGAGGCGAATGAAGCCAAAGCCATCATTCTCATGACAAGGCACATGAATGACGCGCTCCAAAATGAGTACCTCAATGAGGAAGACCCAAGAAGACTATGGGTAGAACTCGAGCACCGTTTTGGCAACGTCCGTGATTCCCTGCTTCCAGACTTAGAAGTGAGATGGTCTAGCCTCCGCTTCTGTGATTTCAAGTCTGTACTTGACTACAATTCAGAAGCACTTCGTATCAAGTCTATGATGGAATTCTGTGGACAGAACATCACTGATACGATGTTGATCGAGAAAACTCTCTCCACCTTCCCCGTCTCTGCATTGATGATAGCCAAAAACTATCGGATTGATGTCAATGCCAGACGCATCACAAGATTTCATGAGCTAATTGGTGCCTTGAACGTAGCTGAAAAGCACGACAACATACTTGTGAAGAACTATAACTCCAGACCCGTGGGAACCAAGTCAATTCCGGAGTCTAATTATAGTCGCGCCTCCAAGGGAGGACCCAAGGAGCGAAACCCTAAGAGTAGGGATAATTCTGGACGTTCTGGTCCATATTCTCGCCCTAAAGAGGAAGGAAATCGCCAAGATAGGCGTGCACGGAACCGTGGAGGTAAACGTGTGAAGAGAGAGAGAGGCCAAGCCTCCGGTTATGGTGGTAACGCCACCAAAGGCAATAATCGTCAACAAAATGCTCCCAGAGCGCCTCGATCAAGGGAACCTGACCATAATGATGCTTGTCTCAGATGTGGATCAAGTGGACATTGGGCAAAGAAGTGTACTGCATCCCAGAACGTTGCAAACGCATACAAGATGTATCGTGAAGCAAGGGAGGCAAATTACATGGAACAAGAAGATCAAGATGGAGATCTCGATCTAAGGGTGGAAGACTACAAGGATCAAGACCCAGAAACTGGCGATTTTGATTAAGTCTTTTTATTTCCAAGAGATGTAGGCAATTGCCATATTATTTTTATAGTAGATGCCAATGCTATTAGTCTTTCTTCAAAGTAGGCGTACTCAATGTGAGTGTGATGTCTAGGACGGTTTTGAGATAAGTGGTACTTAAGTGAGCCTCGCTCCACCGACATCTCTCTACTCACCTGGTCACATTTACATTGGAATTACTGAAAGGAGTTAGACGACTACCATTGTTTTGCATTAACTAGTTTATTGGATTAGATTTTCTTTGGTTAAATAAACGATGATGTAATTCCGTTTGGTTTATTAATAAAAGTTGAGTTCTTTTCTTTATGACTCCTTTTTTAATTACGAGCTTTTCTTTTAGGAATGGATGAACTTCAATGTCTTGCGGATAGTGCGACTACGCACACCATTCTACGACATAGGCAATTATTCTTGGAGATGTTGCCTACATATTCATCTGTGACTACGATGGCTGGGCCATCAGGTTTAGTTCAAGGACATGGAATGGCCCAATTCCTTTTGCCTAATGGCACCTTGATTAAAGTCACTGAAGCTCTCTACGCTCCTAAGGCAAATCGAACCTTATTGAGCTTTAAAGATATTAGAGCCAACGGATTCCATGCGGAAACGCATAGTGAGAACGGGATAGAATTCCTTTGCATTACCTCTAATGATTGCGGAAGAAAGCGCATCTTAGAGAAGCTTATGTGTCAATCTAGTGGACTTTATGTCACTACAATTCGACCAATTGTATCCCACAATGTCATAAGAGAAGATCTCTTGGATTCAGACACATATTGGCTTTGGCATGACCGACTAGGACATCCTGGTCGTGATATGATGCTCCGTATACTAAAGACTTCACACGGACATCCATTCTTCAGAGTGAGAAGAAGCAAGAATCGAAAATTGATTCCAGGACTTAGCAAGACCGCAACAATTGCAGCATCTGGAGCTGCAGCCGTCTTGGGGCGCCATAGGGCCGCCCAAGTCCCATGTGATGACGCCGTTAATGGCGCCAACCATGAGCATGACGCCATGGTTGTTCCTCCTAGTGGCCATGACGCCACACACACCAATTTCCATGGCTCTAACGCCCTAATGGGAGATGTAGTCACACACTTTGCTTCTAATAGCGCTACAGACGCTCAGACCCAACCAAAATCTTCATTGGTTGCTTCTAAGGCCCCTCGCTCTTTCTGCAAAGCCTGTTCCTTCGGGAAATTAGGACCGAGACCGTCCTACGCAAAGGATCCCAAAATACTCATTCCGTTCTTACAGAGAATCCAAGGGGATATCTGTGGACCCATTCAACCACCATGCGGACCTTTTAAATACTTTATGGTTTTGGTTGATGCGTCGACACGCTGGTCACATGTCGCGCTACTGTCCATTCGAAATGCTGCTTATGCTAAACTCCTCGCCCAGATTATCCGTCTACGGGCTCACTACCCTGACCATCCTATTAAGTCAATTCGACTTGATAATGCTGGGGAGTTTACATCGAAAACATTCGATGACTATTGCATGTCACTGGGGATTGATGTAGAGCATCCAGTTCCCCATGTTCATACCCAAAATGGTCTCGCAGAAGCCGCTATCAAACGACTACAGATGATAGCACGGACATTGGTTATGCGCACCAATCTCCCTGTTTCTGCTTGGGGATATGCAATATTGCATGCAGCGACGCTAATTCGTCTACGACCCACTGCCACCCAATCTTACTCTGCGTTACAGCTAGTGACTGGGTACGAGCCCGATATCTCGCACTTACGCATTTTTGGGTGTGCCATTTATGTGCCTATTACGCCGCCACAGCGTACTAAGATGGGTCCACAACGACGAATGGGCATTTATGTTGGATATGAATCTCCAACGATCGTCCGCTACCTTGAACCCTTGACAGGCGATCTCTTTACCGCTAGATTTGCGGATTGTCACTTTGATGAGACAGTCTTCCCATCGTTAGGGGGAGATAAGAACACATCTGTTCAACAGGAACGACAGGAATTGTCGTGGTCTGTCTCCACTATGTCTCATCTCGATCCCCGTACCGCACAGTCCGAACTTGAAGTGCGAAGAATAATCGAGCTCCAGAACGTAGCAGACACTCTGCCTGATGCGTTTTCTGATGTTGCCAAAGTGACGAGATCACACATACCTGCTGCAAACGTGCCTGCAAGGATCGATGTCCCAAATACTGGACATCACGCCTCTCCTGTGACACCAGGAGATGGCGCCATTGCCCAACATGGCAATGATGTGGCATCTATGGCCGCAGGTCCCGCAAGAAAGCGCGGTAGACCGATTGGTTCGAAGGATACTCGCCCTAGAAAGAGAGCGAATGAGGCACAAACAAATCCTTTGATCATCGATACTCAAAATCCGTCCCATGAGAATGTTCCGGATTATGGTTATGTCCAAGAGACATCATTGGGGGACGCCTCAATGTCAGAACCTATCCCTGAGAACGTAGAGATCTCTGTTAATTACACTAGTGTACATGGGACATGGGAAAGAAACTCCATCATCATTGATGATGTATTCGCGTATTCAGTGGCGCGTGAGATTATTGAGACCGATGACATCGAACCACGCTCCGTTGATGAATGCCAACGTAGAGCTGATTGGCCAAAGTGGAAAGATGCGATCCAGGCAGAACTTGATTCTCTAGCGAAAAGAAAGGTATTCGGACCGGTTGTGCCAATACCGCCCAACACCAAACCAGTCGGTCACAAGTGGGTATTCGTTAGAAAGCGTAATGAGAAAAACGAGATTGTAAGGTACAAAGCTCGCCTTGTGGCGCAAGGTTTCTCACAACGCCCTGGAATCGACTACGAGGAGACCTATTCTCCCGTAATGGACGTCATAACGTTCCGCTACCTTGTCAGTTTGGTAGTTTCCGAAAAACTGAACATGCAGCTTATGGATGTGGTTACTGCGTATCTATATGGGGATCTAGATACGGAGATATACATGAAGATTCCAGACGGAATTCAGTTACCCAAATCAAGTGGCTCTAAACCACGGAGCGCGTTTGCGATTAGATTGAAACGCTCACTATATGGATTGAAACAATCCGGACGGATGTGGTATAACCGTCTAAGTGACTACTTGATTGGAAAGGGATATGTCAACAATGAACTGTGCCCATGTGTGTTCATAAAAAGGACAAGTTCCGGATTTGCAATAGTAGCGGTTTATGTCGATGACATGAACATAATTGGCACCCTTAAAGAGTTAAGGGAAACCGCTGAACACTTGAAATCCGAGTTTGAGATGAAAGATCTTGGGAAAACACGGTTTTGCCTCGGTTTAGAACTTGAGCACCGTAGAGATGGTATCCTGATTCATCAATCAGCTTATACCCAAAAGATGCTTAGGTGTTTCAACACTGATAAGATTAAGCCTTCAAGCACCCCAATGGTCGTCCGCAGTCTTGATCCAAAGAAGGATCAATTTCGTCCAAAAGATGACGATGAAGAAGTGCTAGAGGCAGAGGTGCCCTACCTAAGTGCAATAGGCGCATTATTGTACTTAGCTCAATGCACAAGACCGGATATCTCATTCGCTGTGAACTTGCTAGCTAGATATAGCTCTGCGCCTACACGACGCCATTGGACTGGTGTTAAAGATATCTTTCGATACCTAAGTGGTACGATCGATATGGGCTTGTTCTATCCCTACAGAGAGAAGATGGATTCGGACCCATCAAGTGCCAGGGACGCCACAAATAGTGGACTGCGTCCCCTATCCCCATCCCAAAACGATATAAGTGTTTTGGAAGGTTTTGCTGATGCTGGGTACCTCTCTGACCCACACAAAGGTCGCTCCCAAACTGGTTATGTTTTCACCATGGGAAAGACCGCGATATCTTGGAGGTCTACAAAACAGACCTTAGTCGCTACTTCTTCGAATCATGCAGAGATTATTGCTCTTCACGAAGCAGTTCGTGAATGTATATGGCTTCGATCCATAGTTACGCATATTCGAAGCAATTGTGGTTTGAAGTCTACCACAGATGAGCCAACGAGCATTTATGAGGATAATGCTGCTTGCATTGAACAAATGAAGCAAGGCTACATCAAAGGCGACAACACCAAGCATATATCGCCCAAATTCTTCTACAATCAGCAACAACAGAAACTCCTCAAGATCAAAGTGAACCAGGTTCGATCTGAGGACAATGAGGCAGACTTGTTTACTAAGTCATTGCCCAAATCCACGTTCGAGAAACATGTGGCAAGAATTGGCTTGCGGAAATTATTTGAACTCCCATGATCGTAGTCATCAGGGGGAGGCGAAGACATCAGGGGGAGATGTCTACATGTTCACCTCGAAACGTGAAGGGTGTGTTGTGCTCTTTTTCCCCTTCGACCGAGGTTATTTTTGTCCCACTGGGTTTTTGTTACTCGGCAAGGTTTTTAACGAGGCAACGAGAGAAGCACCGCGTTTGGACAACACAAGGGGGAGTGTTTAAGGATATCTCTATTTGTGTTTGGCCCAAACTCTAGGTTACTTGACCTAGTGGTAATAGGATTTAATTAGAAGGATCTAGAATCCTAATCAATGTAGAATTACTTTCCTTGTATGATTGAGATTCTATGCATTGTAATCCTCTATATAAAGAGGCCCCTATTATCAATGAGAATACACAGCAAATTCCTCTCAATTTCAGTTTCTCTACAACAAATTCTATATATAGTGTCAACAAAATGTTGTCGTCTTAATGTTAAAGCCCACCTGAAAATAATTAGGAATAGGTTTTCAGTCTCCTCTCCGTCATTTTCATCACTAATCAGCGATTGAGTCCTCGTTTTCTTCTTCACTCAGGTTTCTCACTCTCGTTATCATAGCCAGTAAGCCACTGCTTGTTCTCTTCCAAATACTCTCGCCTCTTGACGCCCGTCGACGAAAATACATAATGATATTTCTTACATTTGTGCATAGTTGTACCAAAATTTTTTTTGGACTTCGCCCAAAAGAAGACACTTGAATATGTAGCCCACCTCAAATTCAAATTCTAAATCTGCTACTGCCACCAAGCCCTACCACACCCAAGTGCTTACCATGCTCAAAAAGTCCAAAGTGTTTCATAGGGCTGTACACCGTAATCCCAGCACATAGCAAAGGTGCAACATCTTCCAATGACAAGTTATCTGGAATTCGAACTGCGAAATGCTCCTCGACTACTAGTTTGTCGGAGTATCCCCCAAAAGTTCTGGATCCGTCGTGGTAGTGTTTGTTATAGGTCCATATCATATTGGGGCAGTAACTTTCCAAGTCTCGTGTGCGGTTATTGCACGAACCACATGAAACCACCATGCACCCCACTCCGGCTATGTCTCCTACTTTGAATTTCGCGACGTTGCTTCCGACTTCGGTCACTTCTCCGACGATTTCATGTCTATACAAAATCATGATGAAAAGTACGTAAATATTACGTATTTCTTATTTGTTTAACCTCCGGACTCTGGAGTATGGTCATGTTCCAATAAATGAATTACTATTAGCTAGCTAGGACAAGTTACCCTGGGACGATGGGATACCGATAGATGGTCATTCCAACTTCGTCCTTTGCAAGGTCAAGGTCTGAGTGGCAAATACCACAGTAGAGTATCTTCATGCTGATATCATTACTTCCAGTAGTCCTGCAAAATTAATTACGTAACATTAAAAGACGAACAACAATATGAGCATCGAAGAAGCCTAGCTATAAATCGAGATCATTGAAGAAATATGAAGAAGATCGAGATCAAATGTAAATGCGCGTACGTACCTCTTGGTGAAGTGGAAGGGAGAGAGAATTCCTGAGGAATCTCTAGCAGCCCATGCACATGCCTGCACTCCCTATGCAGATGATAAAATTGTTTCACTCATTTCCTTTTCAAATGTGTAGAAGAGGCAATCAGTGAGATATATAGCAACAGATCAGTGATAGTGGAATAGTTGTAATGAGAGAGAATTTGATCAGTCGACAGACTACAGTGGTGTTCACCTGGTCAGTTGTTGACCAAAGAATTTATGCTCAATAACCCTTAGATTTACATCCAATGGTGGAAAACAAAACACCTCAATTTAATAATAATTCTCTCTGCCCTTGGATTTACATCCAAGGGTGGTTGAACATTATTTTCTTGGTCAATAACTGACCAGGTGAATATTTTCGCGACAGACTATATATGCCGTTATATATAGCAAACGGTTTGGAGTAACATGCAAGAATTGATCAATTGATGGATGTATAAATATAAACGAATGGTAAAATATTTTAGAGTCCTCTGCAAGCAAGAGAAAAATCAAGAAAGAAAAGTCTGAACAAGAGAAAAATCAGAAAAAACGGTGAGAAGAAAAGTCTGTAGGAGGTAAATGTCTTTCTTGACAGCTAAGGCGGGTTTATTCATAAACAAACTACATATACCCCCTTGATAGGATTTTGAAATACAAAAAACTCCACAACATTTGGTCTTGAACATTTAAGGACAAAAGTTTACACTTAAGGACAATTTGTCTTTATGTTGTATTTTGTTTCCTCCTCTTTATTCCTACCCATTTTCTTTTTCAGTAATTTTAAAAATTGACAAAACATAGTGGGCCCATGTTTTTGAATTTGTTTGTTTTTTTTTTAATTTGATGGAAAATAGGTCAGCCCATTCATTAATATTCAGCAAGCAGTACAAAAACGAAACACCCCTATGGGGTCGACAGAAAGAATCGTTCCTTAGAGCCTCCTGAAATCCTATCCTAGAAGAATAAAACCCCAAAAAATCCCGAGTACACCCACCTTTTAGGAAGTTCAAGCACCTTTATTCTAACAAAAACCAAGAAACCTCGAAGCAGACATAAAATTGGTTTCAACTAAGGCACTGGTTTTTGCGACCAAAACAGAAATTAAACAGTACTATGGGCCATAGAGACCCAATTCATCCAGCCCCATAGCATAAGGGTAATCCAGCCCACAGACCGGATCAAGGCCCATGCAACCCATCCACTCCAAATGCAGGCCCAAAGAGTAGGGTAAACCAAAACCCTAACCCAATGAGCCCACACATATCTTTCCAGCCACGCCGCCGCCGCCGCAGACACTCGCCGTCCGAGCCGCCCCTCCAGCAGCCGCAACAGTTCCTTGGCCTAAAACCGATCCCGATCTAGCATAGCCCCTGGGATCACTCACCACACCCTCAGAGAGTGCTCGATCACAGCCCTCCATCACTTCCAAACTGTCCCCGATCGGATCTGAACCCAGATATCCTCGACCCCAGCCAACAACCAGTCCCCATCCGACCTCGCCCAGAGCGAACAGCCCAACGCCGCTTGACGCTGATGAGAGACCAGCTCGAGTCTTCGCAGCCCATCGGACCACCATTGGAGATTCTTTTTGAGCTTTTTAAGCAGGGTAAAGCTATGATATGTTAACATTTCTCATACATCAACTATTTTTACCACTTTAAGGACTCATGTTACCACTTGGAGGACTAATATTACTATTTTGAGGACTCATATGGTAAACTAAGAAAATTTACCACTTTAAGGACTCATGTTACCACTTTGAGGACTAATATTACTATTTTGAGGACTCATGTGGTAACTAAGAAAATTTACCACTTTAAGGACTCATGTTACCACTTTGAGGACTAATATTACTATTTTGAGGGCTCATTTTACCACTTTTAAGGCAATTCTATGCATGTCATACGTTAACACATTGTAGAATTTTCCTTTTAAGCAAGCTCTGATACCAAAGCAACCGATGCTCAAATAGCTAAGAGGTTTTTGTTCCTCTTCAAGAGTTTCTTTAATTTCACTAATATTTTTCTCAACTTTATAAATTCTTTTCTGGACTATGAAGATAATATTCCAGTAGCCTGGAGTTTCTCTTCTAAGCCTTGATTTGAAATCTTTTCATATTCTCAATTGTTCTCTTAATTCTGCTAATTCTTTACTAGTTCTGCTGCAAATAGCAAATAAATCTAATATGGAAATGATTGAAATTATGAATGGTGAAAATTAATTGTTTACCTTCAAGTGGAGAGGATAGGTTTATACCGGTATTATGTTAAACACACAATATTCGCGATGCTCTCTCTCTCTCTAGAGAGGCAAAACATAAGGCCGCAAACTGCCTTGATTGGAGGCGGCGGTACTGCACATCTATTGACTCTCGGCAGGGAGGTTTTCTGGCCACGCAGTGGCTCGGTTCCTTGGGGCTGGAAGGGAGGCGGCTTGCCTTTTTCTTCTACTCTACTTGGCTGCGATGGCGAATGGTTTCGTCATGTAGAAACATACTGTGAGAATGGAACTGAATACCTTTATATTACCTCTAATGAATGTGGAAGGAAACACATTTTAGAGAAACTAATGAGTCAATCTAATGGACTGTACCTCACTACTATTCGGATCATTGAATCCTATGATTTCACCAACAATTAAATGTGGGATACTAACTCATACAGGCTTTGGTATGACCGCCTAGGGCACTCTGGTCGTGACATGATGATCCGTATTTTAAAGAACTTACACGAACATCCCTTCTTTCGAGTGCAAAATAAAATGGGAGAAAAATCTGCCACACTGCAAGGTGTCGGTCCTAATATTGCTCAAATGCAGCCATTGCCTTCTGAAGTACCAGGAGCACTACCTCCTTCCCGTTATGCCTCATTGACTATTTCAAAGGCACATCACTTGTTTTGCATAACCTGCTCTTTAGCAAAAAAAGGATCGAGACCTTCCTATGCTACAGACACAAAACAAAACATTCCATTTTTACAAAGGATACAAGGAGATATATGTGGACCTATCCATCCAGAATGCGGACCATTCAAGTACTTTATGGTTCTGGTGGATGCTTTGACACGCTGGTCACATGTCGCTTTATTGTCCATAAGAAATGTTGCATTTGCAAAACTCCTAGCACAGATTATACGTTTAAGGGCTCACCACCCTGATCACCCTATCAAATCTATAAGGTTTGATAACGCTGGAGAGTTTACATCAAAAGCATTTGATGATTATTGCATGTCTATTGGGATCGATGTAGAGCATCCTGTACCCCATGTGCATACACAAAATGGTCTCGTAGAAGCCACCATCAAAAGGCTACTAATGGTGGCTAGGGCACTGGTTATGCGCACCAACCTACCTATATCTGTCTTGGGTTATGCAATATTGCACGTAGCTTTACTTATTCGTTTCAGGCCCACTGCTAGCCAACCATTTTATGTGTACCAGTTGGTAACTGGATATGAGTTTGACATTTCACACTTACGCATATTTGGTTGCGCAGTATATGTGCCTATTGCGCCCTCATAGTGCAACAAAATGGGTCCTCAGAGACGATTATGTATTTATGTTAGATACGAATCTCCAACAATTATCCGCTACTTGGAACCCTTGACATGCGATCTCTTTACCGCTAGAATTGTGGATTGTCACTTTGATGAGACAGTCTTCCCGTCATTAGGGGGAGATAGGAAAAATGATTTTCCAAGGGAACGACAGGAATTGTCGTGGTTTGTCCCTACTCTGTCTTATTTTGATCCCCGCACTTCATAATGTGAAAGTGAAGTGAAAAGAATAATCGATCTTCATAACGTAGCAGATTCGATGCCTGATATGTTTACTGATATCGCAAAAGTAACGAGATCACATATACCAGCTGCAAATGTGCCTGCAAGGTTAGAAGTCCCCAATAAGGAGCACGGCGCCGCTGATAGAAGAGCTGCAACCACACTTAGTGGAGGTGTGGTTGAGGCCGTGGCTCCCCAAAGGAAGAGGGGGATGCCACTTGGTTCGACTGACACTCATCCAAGGAAGAAGAGGGCGAGTAAGGCACAAACCAATCCATTAATTATCAATGTAGAGAATCCCTCTCATGAGATTGTCTCTGACTATAGTTATGTCCATGAATCAAGACTGGAGGACGCTCCGATGTTTGAAATGATTCCAGAGAACAAAGAAATCTCAATGGATTATGAGAGTGCGTATGAGTTGATGGAAAGATCTTCCATATACATTGATGATGTATTTGCATACATTGTTGCTCAAGAAATCATAGAGCACGATGATATCGAACAACGCTCTGTTGCAGAATGTCAACAAAGAGCAGATTGGCCTAAATGGAAAGAAGCAATCCAGGCAGAATTAGATTCTCTGTCAAAGAGACAGGTATTTGGTCCGGTAGTGCTAACCCCACCAAGTGTAAAGCTTGTAGGACATAAATGGGTCTTTGTCAGAAAGCGTAATGAAAAGAATGAAGTCTTGAGGTACAAGGCTCGCCTTGTGGCGCAAGGTTTCTCACAACGCCCTGGAATTGACTACGAGGAGACATACTCTCCCGTAATGGACGTTATAACGTTCTGCTACTTAGTTAGCTTGGTAGTTTCCAAAGGATTGGAAATGCGGCTCATAGATGTGGTTACTGCATATCTCTATGGGGATCTTGATTCAGAGATATAAATGAAAGTGCCTGATGACTTTACATTACCCAAATCAAGTGACTCTAAACCACGGAGTGCGTTTGCAATTAGGTTGAAACGCTCACTTTACGGATTGAAATAATCTGGGCGGATGTGGTATACCCGTCTAAGTGACTACTTGATTGGGAAGAGATATAAGAACGATGAATTATGCCCCTGCGTATTCATAAAGAAAACAAGTTCCGGATTTGCAATTGTAGCTGTATATGTCGATGATATGAACATAATAGGTATTCTTGATGAAATAAGAGAAACCGCGAGCTACTTGAAGTCCGAATTTGAGATGAAGAATCTTGGGAAAACTCGATTCTGTCTAGGCCTTGAACTAAAACACCGAGTTTGTGGAATACTAATCCACCAGTCTGCGTATGTCTAAAAGATGCTCAGGCGATTTAACATGGACAAAGCGCATCCTGCTAGCACTCCCATGATCGGTCAAAGTTTGGATGCAAAGAAAGATCCATTTTGTCTAAAGGAAGATTACGAAGAGGTCTTGGGAGCTGAAATTCCTATCTAAGTGCAATAGACACATTATTGTACTTAGCCCAATGTACTCGACCAGATATTGCATTCTCAGTGAACTTGTTAGCTAGATTTAGCTCAGCGTCAACGCAGCGTCACTGGAATGGTATCAAGAATATTTTTCGATACCTAAAAGGAACCATTGACTTGGGACTGTTCTTTCCCTACAGTGATACGGCTGAAATAGCCACACAATTTAACCCTGCAAAATGTAGTTGTCAGTATAAGATAAGCAGGGATCGTTCAGTCCGGGGATTGTAGGGTACACCTACACAAAAAGGTCAATTAACAAATAAAAGAATAAAATGGGGGTTTTGAAATCTGGTTCCTAATCTACTTAAAATAAAAACAAAACAAATAAAACTATCTACAATGATCGACTTCTTCACACTCAAATTAAAATTTTCAAACCATATCAACATGCAACGAGTTGTTTCAATCTATACAACCTAAAATCGTGCCAACACTAAATATCAGAAATGAATTCGAAGTACAAGTCTGAAGAGATCGAGTACCACTTTAATTCTTCTTTTTAATCTCCTAAGTTAGGAAAAGTCCATAACTTAAAATATTTCATATAAAACATTACGTTAATACTGAAGAGCATCCGTCAACATTAAATATGAATCATTAAGTGCAATTAGAATTCTGAATTCAAACATGTATGCATCCATAAAAAGTTACAAACGCACGAAACATGTAGCATATAATCTTGACCATTGTACATAGCCTTTACCACTTCAATTTCTGCTCGAAAACGATTAGGTGAATTAGAACACAAATGTGGCTTTATTAACCTGCAGATTAACATCATTGTTCAACCAAGATCATATGCTTAAAGATATAAAAGGACGGCACGAAATCAGATTGTAGAGATATCATAAACAACTCAAGAACATGAAGAAAAGAATCTGAAAATTACTAACATAAACTCGTTCTTAACAAAAATCCAACTCCAATAACAAAGTTCATAATCAAAAACTGAAATTCAATACTAAAGAGTACGAAAACAGAAATAAGGGCCATGGATTACACTTTTTAATCTTCAAGGAAGCTTGGAGAACGTCAAGAGAACACACAGCTAGGCCTTCAAAAACACGAACAGCTTTGAAGAAGTCCTAAAGCTCTTCACGGCAAGAGGCTTTTTCTGAATTTTGGAGAGCGTTTTGGAGAGAAGAGAGCTAGGCTAATGAACTGAATTTTGTGTGAAGAAGTGATGATTTTGGCTTCAAGAATTGCTACTATTTATAGTGGAATCCTCATCTCTTGTGATGCAATCATGGCCATTCATCTAGAGGTGATTTCTCCTCCAAATTTCCTTGATTTTTCTGATATCGTTTCCCCTTAATGACTCTTCTCTTTCCCTTGAATAGTGACCAGATACATCCTTTATTTTTCTCCTTTGAATTGCACTAATTTCTTCTTCCAAGGGTGTGCACATAATGAACTCCTATAATAAAGAAAAATAAGAATTTAATTAGAGTTTATAATCAATAAGAAATAAGATAATTAGGAATAAATATTGACTATAAAAACTCCCCTTTTATCTCCCCTTGAATATATTCCTCCTTATTTTTGTGCTTCATCTTATCCTTCAAGTTTCATTGATTTCATCACTCAAGAGTTCTCAATGGGATGGACTCCTAAATTCTCTCTTTAAAACAAGAAAATCAGAAATAGGAAAGTTCAAATGAAGAAAGTTCCCTACAACAAAATAGGAAATATTTCCTAAAATGAAAGAGGAAAGTTTCTAAAATGACTTGTCCTTCATTTACGCTCATTTCTGCTCTTTTTCTCCTCTTTTCTCCATTTCCGTCCTTGAAGTACCTAAAAACAGAAACTATGTTAGAGTTAGTAATTTTAAGAGAATAACTTAGCCAAATGAGGGAAAATACATATTAAAAACGTCACACTTTGTGCTCCTATCATACAAATAGACAAGAGGGACCACAGATGGAACTGCAATCCCTAAAGGAAATGTTGATGGCGAAAGCGCCACTCACTACACAGAAACCCCAAATGATGTTTTGGTTGGTTTTGCTGATGCTGGGTACCTCTCTGACCCACATTAAGGTCGTTCCCAAACTGGTTATGTATTTACCATTGGGAACATGGCGATATCTTAGAGATCAACCAAGCAAACCCTTGTGGCTATCTCCTCGAACCACTCAGAGATCATTGCTCTACATGAGGCGGTTCGTGAGTGTTTATGGTTAAGAGCTATCATTACACATATTCAAGGGACTAGTGGTTTGAGTTCTACCACTGAAGAGCCTACTTGCATTTATGAAGATAATGCACCTTGCATCGAACAATTGAAGGTAGGTTATATCAAGGGTGATAATACAAAACACATATCGCCAAAGTTTTTCTATAATTGGCAACAACAGGCTCTCCTCAATATTCAAGTGAATCAAGTAAGGTCTGAGGAGAATGTGGCAGATTTGTTCACCAAATCATTGCCTAAGGCCATACTTGAGAAACATGTGAAAAACATAGGAATGCAAATACTTTCCAAGCTCCCTTGATTAATGTAAGGATCAGGGGGAGGTGTAGACATCAGGGGGAGTCTTACACACACATGTCATCCTCAAATGTAAAAGGTGCGTTGTGCTCTTTTCCTTCGACCAAGGTGTATTTTTTGTCCCACAAGGTTTTTATTGTTACTTAGCAAGGTTTTTAGTGAGACAACAACTCATGCACCATTTCGTCTTTAACTTGGCACAAGGGGGAGTGTTAACGGAAAATCACATTATGTGCCTTCGTCAAAGTGACTGACGAAGAGGGAATCAAGTAATTGCAATTACAGCTCAATCAACATTTAGTATCATTATTGTAATTGATATTTCCGTTGTAATTCTATCTCTATATAAAGGGACTATGAAATGAAATGAGTAGATCAATTCCCATTTACTTTTACATAAGCGGGTTTTTTCCACTAGATTCTATAGGAATTAAGTCTATAATGAATTTCCCCTAATTATAGCTAGTAAACTGGTAGGAAATATGACACAATTAAAATTTGCTTGGGAAAACAGAAATCATTTTTATATCGGTTTACAAGAGAAAATATGACAGTCACAAAACTTATGAGAGCTCTTATGTTCTCTCTCTACTGGCGACGACAAACCCTAGTTTTAGGGTTTTGCTCATCGAGATCTTTGGCTTACGATGATTCCTTTCGTGAAGCCTGTTTGTTGTCCTCTTTGAGGTCGTCTGTATCCTGTGCTCAACCGCTGGGTTATGGCACCCGGTTCTTGATGGATTGCCATTCTAAACTATACAGCGGTGCTCGTGGGGAGTGTGCTCGGGAGATCATTTGCTCGGGGATTCTCGCCGGAGGAGGTGCTTCTCCAAAGTGGGTTTATGGGAGAATCCGACTTTGGGATCTTGGATCTGTTTCGTCTCTTTCGCGGGGATGGAGAAGTGGGTGCGATGGGGACCGGGTAGGCTGATGGTGGTAATCGGTGATGGTGGAGGTCGAGATGATATCCGATCGCAGAGGCTAAAGGACTCCGGTTGGTATAGGGGTCTGATCCGGGTTGCAAGGTTGATTTGGGCTGGTGGTCTTCAGAGCGCCGTTTCTTTCTTCTGGCGCACTTATGTTTCCTCTAGTGGCAGCTGTTCATTGCCCTCGTGCTCTGGTGTACTAGCAGCAGTGGTCGGGTGGTGCCGACGAAGGGTTGGGGACACCGATCAGAGTGGTTTGAGTGGTCTGGGTGTCCATAGTATTTCTTTGTGAGCCTGGGTATGTATGTTGGGCCTTGCAGGGTATTGGGCGGCTTTCCCTAGGCCTACGCATTCTTGGGCTCGTGTTTGGGACCCAGGTGGTTGCTGTTGTTTAATCCGGGCTCTAATTCAATTTTGGGTTAGAGACTCGGTCTCATGGTTCTTATTCTTGAGAGTTCGATTGCTAACGTCCAAGTTTTTGACACCCTTGGTCGCCTTCGTACTCTCGGGAGCCTCACCTCACTCTCTTGAAGTGTATCTCCCAAGTTATGGTTACGATCCTGGTTACGGTTGCTACTACAGTTTCTGACAGGACCCGCCCCGAATTTCACCTTGAAATCCGAGGTGGCCCTGTGGGGCCCACCTTAGGAATAACCCTACACTTCTAACAAATCATCCATAATCTCCTGGAGCCACCCTGCTCCCCAAAACCCAACAACTTCACAATAAGTAACTGAAATCCGAAAATAACATATTCTTAATTACACCAAAGTAACTTCCAACCTTTACATTATTTATCACCCACAGGTTATCAGAGCAATCTAAAAGAGGAAGAAGAAAATAAAAACACAGGTAGGTTCAACAGTTAACCTACAATGAAAACAACAGCAGCAGATGCTATGCCCCGAATCCTACTATGCTGAACCAGCTACTCTGCAGACTGGGCATTTGAAACCGAATGGCCCAGGGAAAGTACATAAAAACGTTAGCGTGAGTGGACAAAAAATAAGTAATTGCAAATAAAAGGAGTTTATACTTTCCCAAGTTTATTTCATTAAAAACCGATGCATGCAACAATTATAAAGTGCAATTCTTTAAACTCGAAAACTCGTAAGAACGTACCAGCCCCGCTGGTTAAGTAAAAAAAAATCAGACTAGGCCTGCTAGTCAAGTAAAATTAGACTAGCCCCGCTAGTCAAGCAATAGTAAAGTATGAGGAAGAAGTTATCACCATACGCTATAAAGGGAGCCTCCCAGGCTCGGGTCGGAGTGTCCCACACTCTTGAGCATCCCATGCTCTGCTCTACTCACCCACAAACACATAGTAAGCAGGGAGGAGTACTAATAGGCTAGCTAGCAATAAATATGTCGACCCAGGTATGGTGGGTTAAAATCATATGAAAATCGAAAATCAGTAAGGCTTCCCCACTATCTCACAAGACGAAAATAATATTCCAATGACGTGGCCCCGCACGCCAAAACATTCTCGAAATAGAAATACAATATTTAATTCCGGAAATCACCTCGGAAAAATAATTAGTCAAAGTTCAATATAAATCACAATTTTAAATCGAGCATAACAAACTTCAATTTGAATTTCCAATCGATATGGTAATGAATACTTAAATCCAATTAACATGCTCGATAACTTAAAACAATAATTTAAATCGCTAATCCATTTCCCAAATCAAAATCAAGATAAATCAATATCAATTTCCTGAAAGCGAATTATAATAATATGATCATTAATTAAATAAATACTTATTTCGGAAAACAATTGCATGCATCATTATTTAGAAAACAAAAGTCCACTCACAGTATACGGCTAGCGTGGTATCCAAGCGTAAGGATCCTCGTCGAGTGATGAGTCAGTATCTCGTCCTGTACACAATCATTCGTACATAAAAAATTACCGGACGGAAAATAATTTTACGATAATTAAAATTCAATCCCAAATCCCATAATCTCAACTCCTTCAATCCTCTTCAATATCCATCCAAACTTCACCATAGAATCCAATTCGTCGATTTATAAATTCTAGGTATTAATCAAGAGAAATCCAATCGTCGGATTCTCAATATTCGATAAACCGGTATTATAGTTTTCCAACAATTCAAAATCCAATCCCAACTCTTCCAATTTTCACCAAAATCACAATTAAAACCTCTATAATAAAAATGCTATTTAAAACAACTAAATTTGGACTTAAAGCTCCGCCCTACGCGCCACCACGCGCTGACCACAGTGGCGGCGCGTGAGCCCCACGCACCACCGACAACCACCACCAATGGCCACCAAATTTTGGTAGCATCACCTACTCAACAGTCCAAGCATTTTTCACAACTACAACAAGTTCCAATTTTACCTGTAAGTGATCGAAATTGGTCGGTGAAGTTTTTCCAGAAAAACCCAAGAACCCTAGGATTTGAAATCGTCGATTCGACCTCCACACTGCAAATCGTGGCTCAAGGCTAGGGGCAAAATGATCCTTGGAAAAAACCGAACCTTCGACGCCAGTTTGGTGACCGGAGACGGCCAGAATCGCCGAAAATCGACGAAAGTTCCGATCGGCTACAGTGAAGTTCACGGCTCCAAATCGAGCTCCTCCGGCCGAATCACTGCAAAACACCACCACAGACGTGACAAGTAGGAAGAGGCGAGCTTACCGGTGCTCGGATTCCGTCGTTGGTCGACCGGAGAAGGAAGAAATTGGAGGAGGAAGAATCGGACCGAAGAGGAGAAAAGGATCGGGAAAGAAGAGAGAGAAAACTGGGTAAGTTTCCAAAAATGGCAACTCACCACAGTAACTTTCTATATTTATAGAAAGTTACCGTGAACAGTAACTTTTACATTTTTGGCCATAAATTTTACATACGAACTCCAATTTTTACGTACCACATGTCCACGGATTCAATTTAACGTCGCCTACAACTTTCGTGAAGAAAATTTTCCCAAATTTTGACCCGAACAAAAAGTCAACTTTTAGGGCCACTAAAAGTATCGAAACAAAGTAAAAGTGAAAGTAGTTGTCGTTTACCGTCCAAATGACTAATAAACGGGTACATTTAGGTTCGGGACGTTACAGTTTCGCTACTGAATTGATATAGGCAGTGCAGCTCTTGGCTTTTCGGCTTCTAATCATGTTCGAAAGGCATTTAGTCATACCCTGGTTACTTTTCAAAATTAGATGCGCTTGTGCATCTTGTTATATTTTATTGCTTTCTTTTGATGTGTTTGCATCGCTCCATGTACTCCTCAGTTTCACTTAATAAAGCTTGTCGTCTTCCCCTTCAAAAAAAAAAGAAGAAGAGAAAATATGACAATTAAATTAAGCAGCCCACTTAAAGCATCTTAAACACGTTCTTGGCTTATGAGACTTTTTTTTTTTTTTTTTTTGAGAATTGGCTTATGAGACTATTTCTAAAGCAAAATACAAAAGCTAGTCGTCTTGAGTGGAAAATTGTCAACAAAAGCGTTTTCATGGGAGAATGTTCTTGGAAGCAAGAGATTTTGATTACAAATTGTAGAGGACACTTCTTGGGTTTCTAAAACAAGTTTTGGGTAAGCACTCTATAACTCGGTTTTGATGCTTAAATTGCCAAGTTCTGAACATTAAAGTGCTTATTGTAGCACCCCTTATATATTTTGATAATTTTCCGAGTCTCTTTGAACATGTGTGGAAGAAAATGCATCATATCAAGGAAGCATATTGCACATAGTTCTCTCTTTGAGAACATGAGGTGATTACATCTAGAGTCTGATTAGATTATGAGAAACTAAAAATAAAATTGCAGACTGACCTTATGCCGACGAATACTTCGTCCGAAAAAGTGTAAAATAACCTATATGTCATTGTCAACCCCGTTCGACCTTCCCTTGTAATCTAAAAGAAAGTACGCTGCAATCGTCTTCTAAGCATAAGATAGTTCTAGCTCAAGGCATAACTTAATTAATTATATGAACAGTTCAAATAAAAAAGTACGATTTATAGTTTGATTTTGCAATTGATACACACCAGAAGATAAAAGCACTCATATATTCTCTCTTCTAAAGCTGCAACTCCAAAATAAAAGCCGGTCTTAAAATAAGTAATCTGTTTCTCTCGGAGCCCTAGGGTTCACTCAAAAGTTTGGGTTCTCTCGTTCGTGGTTGGTGGTTCTCGTCCGGCGGAGCCCCAGCGGCGGTGCGAGCCTCTGGCTTCGCCGGTGTGTGGTGGGTGCTGCCGGACGGGGGGTTGAGGAGACGCAGCGATGGTTACCTATGGCTTGTTGCCTTGGGGAGTGGCGGCGGTATCACTGTTGGTTTTTCCGATATGGTTAAGAAGACGATGGCAATCTTGTCGCGGTGATCGTTAGGCTGGGTTGCTCCGTCGGGCCTTGATCAGAGTGTTTCAGATCGACGGGGAAAGGGGGATTGGTGGTCTCCCACATTGGTTCTGATTTGTGATGGGTTTGGGGGGTGTCATGTGATTGTGCAGATGGGTTTTGGTTGGTGGATCGACTGTGGTGGGCTGTGCTATTGGGGTTGGAGGCTCTGGGCAGTTCTGGAGTCCACGCGTGAATTTTGGCAGCGGTGGAAGCTTACGGATGCGTTGGGTTGGGGGTGGTGTTCTCGTACGTGGCGGCTTGGCTGTCCTCATGCAGATTAGTCTTGATGTGGGAGACATCTCAGATGTGTGTATCGATCTGAGAATGTGTGCTAGCAGGGATACCGTGGCGGCTCTTTGGGACATCGTTCTGGGTCTCAGTAGTCTTCTTTTGGCTTTCTTTAGGGTTTTCTTTTTTGGTTTAGTTTTTTGGTTAGTATCAATAAGTCCCTACTCAACTGAGCTAGGGTTTGGGAGTCATGGTGGTTTTGTAGTTGTGCCATTTGGTTGGCGTTATTCCCAGGAACTATGTGTTTTAAGATTGGTGCTTTCTGGTTGTCAACGTGATGGTGAATTGACCTCGCACGTGGTTTGGCAGTATTTGGACACGGTGCTGGAGAGGGTGAAATCATTCGTCTTAATGTTGGTAGTAAGGTTGTATCGAGACACTCGGGAGTTTTTTTTTTTTTGTAGCCCATGATTTGGGGCGTGAAATTTAGTTAGGGATTGGGCTCTTTTAGCTCATGGATGTCACTGATTGTGGCGGACCCATAACTACGGTTCTTGATAGGAATGTGTGTAGTGGTGTTGTGACCACAACCGGTCATTTTAATGCTTTGTAATCTTATAAGTTATTAATGAATTTATTTCTTCTAAAAAAACAAAAAACTGCAACTCCTTACGAACAGTAACGCCCCCTTATGAATAGTGTGCTGACGCTTTTGCCCTTCTGTGTTTGCCATTCCTTAACAGTCCACCTGTACGATTTATATGGCGCGGAGTTGTTTGGGCGTGTGTCTTCTTCACTTTGCTCCACCGAACCACCGCTACTAGGGTGAGAGAGGTTAAGATGACAGAGGGAGCGAGAGTGTTCTTCTTTGCTTCGCCCCTGACCCAAGTGAATTCGCGTCTGATCATCTATCTGGGCACAAGGTGATTGAGCTGCCTCGAAGATAGACAATGCACAGGCTTTCTGAACGTGGCGATCTTCTTGATTTTAAGAGGTATTTACTTTATTTTTGCTCTTCTCAATTGGGTTCTTGCTCTTTTCCACAATTGGTTTTGTATTTTAAGACGATTAGGGACACCAATTGTTACTTATAGTGTTGTTTTGAATTGGGTTTGTGTGTGATATGAATGAGTTTCCGTTGTCGATACATTAACTTGGTTTTGAAATTTTACTAACCGGGTGCGATTGGATTCACCAATGTGGACTTTCCAGTCTATGAAATATGAACACTCAAACACACATGGTATATAATTATATAGACCTAATAATTTTAACTTCTTGCTTTGCATAATTCTTCAAGCAAGATGGATGATGCTTTCAGTAACTTTGAGGTTGTTTAAGGGTAGAAATATTTAGTGAGAAACCCAGTGAGGTGTTTCCTTTCAAGTGTAGATATTTGGGTCTGGGAGGTTAATTAATCATATGTAGTTGTTATGGCCTCATTAAGTAACTATGCTGTCGAATTGGGGGTTTTTGTTGCCGCTTTCTAAATATACTATATGCTGTCAGTTTAAGTTTTGATTGGTTTAGGGATGAGATGAGATGGATTATATGCCTCTGTTGAGATTGTGATACAAATTTTTAAACAATGTTAAAACTTTTGCATATTCCTCTTTAAACAAACCGACCAGCGACAATCAAAAAACTATTGGAGAGAAATTAATCGGGCGCGGTTGGATTCATATATGCAAAAGCTTAAAACTTCTTTAACAATTGAGCATATTTTCCTGCTGCTTCTTTGTTAGTTATTCATATATGCCTCTGAGCATCGATTCTTCACACTATATTCATATATGCCTCTGTTTTTCTGCTGCTGCTTTGTTAGTTATTTTGCACTATCTGAATCTCTTATTTTTATTCAGGTATGTACTAGAGAAACTCAAAGAGGGTCTACATTGAAGGATTTATAAAAACTGGTTGCAGGTAAAACCCTCCTTTGATGCTCTTAGATATTATGGTGTTGGCTTCTCCGGTTCCGAAATCTGTTATTGAATATTCATGTACAATTCTGTTTTATTCTCAATGAAGATATGCAGGCTCTTTATTGTTTTTGGACCTTGGTTCATATAGTATTTTCACAATGTATTGCTCATACGTGGTATTTTGTTAGTCTATGCAGTTCTCTTTATTCTTTGTAGCTTTTACACTGTTTTATTTTGTCTTTTTATTTATTTTTGGTAAACTACAGCTCCTACATTTTGATTCTTAGTCCCCCAACAGTTTTTTCAAGTCAGATTTGATGCCATGTTCAAGGTCCTGTCTCCCTTTATTTATTTACATTTCAGCTGGGGTTGTGGGATTCATCTGATTGAGTAGAGGAAAAAGTGACCTTTGAGCATGTTCATGAATTTTTTGGATCTGTGAAAATTTTTTTGTTTTTGTTTTTTTTTTTTTTGGTGTGAATTTATTTTGACTTTTATTTCGATTTTGAATAGGTGGAGTTTAGAGAGAAGTACAAGAAGGAACATCCCAACAACAAATCGGTCAGTACTATAAGTGAATCTCATTTCCCAGATCTACATGCTCAATTCTCTCGACTTCTCCTTTCTGTGATTTTTTTAGTCAAATTTTGAATGATTTTAATTGTTATATATCTTCTTTTACGGTATTGACCAGGTTGGTAAAACTGGTGATGGGTTTTTAGGCTTTTCTTTTTGTTAATAATTTGGTAATTGCTGGAATATTCTCCAATAGTTTTTTGATTGGAGCTTTTTGGATAAAAATTATACAGGAGAGAGCGCCCTACCAGGCCAAGGCAGAGAAGAGAAAGGTTGAATAGAACAACATGGAAGTTTATAACAAGAAACAAGTAAGTGTTTCTGTTTTAATTGTTAATCTCTGGAAAATATTGGTATGATCACTGAACATTGTACAGCTGTCATAGCAAATTGGTTTTGTAGTTCTCATAGCAAATTGGTTTTAGGCACAGCGTTATGTTAGAATTTGAACTTAATGATTGCCCCCACTGAAAGGGTTAGACAAGCTAGAGGTTCATCCATGAGCTTAAAAATTGCACATAAGGTGTACGATGAAATGCCTAGCTCGCACATTTCATTATGAATGAATGGAAATAATGACGCTCACATTTCAGATTATCACAACTCCTTTGTAAATGACATTGTTGTCACATAGACTTGGGATTAGCATTGAATTCACTTAAACTTATTTTCTTTTGATATTGTCGTGTGCCTAATGCTTTTATCGATATTTCGATTCTGCAAATTTTACTTTCTGGCTTTGGGGTGTTATAGGTTGTTTGGGGCTTTACTTTGAACAGATACAGTGTAGTGTGATTTAAGCCCCTGGGTATGGACTGGCGGGACTTATAGTTAGATGCATCGATCTTAGTTTAGCTTTGTGTTGCATGGCATGGATCAAGTCCTAGGCAAGAGCTTGTTTTTTGGGGTTAATATGCATGTCATGTGTGCCTGTGTGGTGCACTTTATGATTTCTTTTGTTTTTGTTTGCTTTTCAAGAAACGATTTGGTGGAAGTTGTATATGTTTTTGTATTTGTAAGTTCAAGTGAATAAAAGTGGTCCTTATATATAGGTTTTCCAATTAAATTATCAGTTGATCCATATGCGAGAGTTATAATTGCTCTCCACTATTTTGACTATTAGTCTGGAATTGCATATTTTTTTGTTTTTCAATTTTTTTTTTCTGAACCCTGAAGGTAGACGTTGAACTTTGAATAAATCAAAGAATTGTTCCCAACATTGTTGCTTCACAAATACCACCCGTTGGAGTGCAACTTTAACTACCACTTGCATAAAAAAAAGAAACCAGAGGAATATATCATCCCCCATCTACATACCTGGCTCACACTTAAGTTCACTATTTCCTTCCATTTTTGTTTGCAGGTAATTGTGTGATAGAGTAAAAGCTTAGTCCTTTAATGTATCTGATAGCTGCAAAGGTAAATGATCTACATCCTTATTTCCTCCATATGTATATATATCTCAAGTATCTTGATCAATTACATTGTATTGTCTCTCTCTGTATAAAGTATCTCAGCCAATGTTTAGGGTATTTTAAAATTGAGAGTTAGGTGAGAGCCAATGAACGCAGCTTCTCCAGTAACCAAAATTTTCATGTTTGCCTTAAAGAATTTGCATCCTCTATTAATGGTAATTTGAAGAACTCCTCAACTTCAAGAAAAATCCCCAAATTTCCTAAGCTGTTTTCAGATTAGTGCAATTGCAGTATGAGATAAAGGAGAGAGTTTTATATATAGAATGCAATGAGGTCACACCCCTTCTTTTCTCTTAGTCTGGATTAAGGACTCATTGTCCTTAACATATAAGGACTTAAGTTCATTAGTGCAGTGTTTGGATTGTTTTCTTTTTGTTTCCAAATTTAATTAAGATTTCTCTTCTTCTGTTTTTGTTATATGATTGCATATTATAATTAAACAAATGAGAAAGCGATAACAATATAAATTCACCAGAGAGGGAGGAATCCATGGTATTTGAGGGGGCAGAGATAATGAATTCTATTTTTGTACTTCCTGTTGTAAATTTTTGAAACTACTTTCAAATCTTTGATATATTACAATGTTCACAGTGTGTGAACAATGATGAAAAGCCCATCATTGATGTGGGAGGATACATTTTCTTTTTGTAGGTTTTTGCGTTTGTAGTAGTCGTCTTCACTTTTTCATGGAAAGTGATAGTTCGTGCTCTTGAAGAAAATGCTAGAGCTTCCTACAATTTGGACACTCTTTGAACTATAGAGCCTTCTGAGAAAGAACCGATTCAGGTAAAGTTGAAGTTGAAGCCTTTTCCATCATATCTGCTTTCCTTATTCTACATTCTACATCATTCCAGGGTTATACACAGAATTACAGATTGAACTAAAATAAGTTCATGAACACACCAAGTTGAACAAGTCAGAGATAATTAATCTGTGCCATTCTGTACATACTAGAACGGCCTATTTTTGCTTAAGATACTGAGACCAAGAGAAGGAAATAAGGGAATGAGCATAGTTTGATTCTGCACCTTTTTTTTTTTTTTGAATTTTGTTGCAGATTTCACTGAGCTGTAAATGAAGTTCATGAATTGTTCTGTTAATTTTCTTTTTTACTCTGTAATTCCCTTTCCACTTATTTTTAGCATTTTATCTACTCTGTCCGTTCAATTTAGACATCCCTTAATTAATGGCCCAATTTTTTATATATAACCTTTATGTGCTCTGTATATTTCAGTGACAACTTTGAACCATCAGATCAGACCAGAACAAATACATCGGTTCAATCTGACACAAAAGACCTTACCTAGCCACTTCTGCTCTGCAATCTTATGCTTTTTGTTATGTTGTGTAACTCTTTGTGATAAAGACCAATCTCTATGGTTTTTTGGTAATGCTAACGGTGCTTAAAAAACAATGTCATGCTATGTACATATAACCACTGGTTGTCAGGACCATTCTCTATGTTTTCTGTAATGCCTAAAACCAATCAACCAAGATAGCAGACAGTTTGTACATCTAACAATCAATGTACATTTTGGCTATTCTTCTTTGTTTTCTCATTCCCTTTTTTTGCAACAATACACCAATTATTACTGCTATTAAAAGATCCGCAGCATCGCGCGGGCCTTTCTATCTAGTCAGATACTAAAGGCTTAAAGCTTTACAACTTGATCGAACTAGTTTGCACATTTTATCATGTTGGCAACATCGATGACAAAGCGATATCTAACATTGTCGCCCTTCTCAAGTCGTTCAAGAGCAGTGTTCACATAATCCATTGGAATAACTTCGACATCCGCTGTGATGTTGTGCTTTGCTGCAAAATCTATCATCTCTTGAGTCTCTTTCATTCCCCCAATTGCACTACCAGCAATAACTTTCCTCCCTATTATTTCCAAAAATAGAAGAAGAAGTGTTAATTAGTATTCCGCCCTTTAAAAATATGATTGTGGAAGAGAAGTAAGGAAATTACCCATAATTAAAGGGAAGACGGGAAGCTCAGGTGGCTCCACTGGAGCACCCACCAAAATTAGTTTTCCACTAGTTTTCAGCAAGCCAATCAATGGGAGGAGAGAGTGAGAAGCAGAAACAGTGTCGATGATACCATCCATGGTGCCCAAGGCAGCCTAATACCATGAAAATATTATCATCACATTTTGATTTTCATCGGCCAGATTTTCTTGAGTTACATTGAAGGCAATCGAACGTTTGACCTAGCCTTTCATAATTCTCGACCTACTCTCACCATTTGGGCCTAATATATTGATTAATATAAGAAATCAGTGGTATTTTTAGTATCTTAGTGTCGCTTACTATTGGATTTAGATCTAAAGATTTAGATTAAATAAAAATATTTTGAGCATTTTAATCTCAATCATCGAACTTAAATTGAATGATAGGTGACCATAAACTTCTTATTCACATGATGCTCTCTTCGTATGTAGATAATATATAATGAATGGCAACAAATTAAACCCGGTACTTAATTACCTCCAATTTCTCATGGTCATGACTGATCAAAAATGAATCTGCACCAAGTCGTTCCACTGCTTCCTTTTCCTTACTCGGAGAGGAACTAATCACAGTAACCTTTGCTCCGAAAGCTTTGGCAAACTTCACGGCCATATGACCTACACCTCCAAGCCCAACAACACCCAAATGTTTCTTGCTACCGGGCTGGGGGACTAGTCCGAAATATTTCAGGGGGCTATACACGGTAATCCCAGCACACAATAGCGGGGCGACACCTGCTAGTGGAATGTCATTTGGGATTCGGACGGCAAAGTGCTCTTCCACAACAAACTTATCTGAATATCCCCCAAAGGCTCTTGTTCCATCTTCATATTGTCCATTGAAGGTCCATAACATTTTGGGGCAGTAATTTTCCAAGTCTTGTTTGCAGTTCTCGCACGAGCCACATGAACCCATCATGCACCCTACTCCGGCGACATCTCCAACTTTGAATTTTTTGACGTTGAGCCCAACCTTGGTCACTTGGCCAACAATTTCATGCCTACAAAAATGATCATACAAAAAAAAAAAAAAAGATCATACAAAATCTTCTTTTTTTTTTTTTTTTTTTTTTTTTTTTTTTTCCGGCAAACAGCAATCAAGTGACATTAAACTGGAGGAAAATTACAAAACCCAGAAACTGGGTGCAACAAGTACAGAAACAACAACAAACGAAGCAACCTAAACAGAGGGTAAGAAACCAAACCCAGACAAAGAAAAAAATGAAAACACAGACTCAAACCAGGCGAGTCTAGGCCACCCAAACCCTAATCTGGCCAAGAGAAGAGAAGGACGCTGTCACAGCGGTAGCGCCAAAGAGAATAAAATTCGCACCAAGTATGAAGAACACCATCAGGCCAGAGTCGAAAAGTTTGAAAAAAGCCAACAACGAACTCAAACGAGAGCACCGGAATATCCCGATTCCAGACCCACAAGAAGCCACAAATGTCAGATCATCTCCGAAACGGAGAACATCTTCCATCGCCAAAGTAGAAGCCAGAAAAGCCAAAGCTAAACTGATCCACACAGGGATCAACTGGACAGCCACTCGAAGGATGAACAATCCTGTGTTGCACAATTGGGATCCAACCCATGTGCGATAACGGGCAAACCCCGTTTAAAACGGCGACTGAAGGCAAGATGCCTCATAAACAGGCCATCGCCTGAGCAAAATCTCAGATCATACAAAATCTTACTATAGTTATATGCCAAAGAAAATGCCATTAGTTATAAATGGTCAGAATCATAAAAGTCTTTTTTGCCTGCTCGTTCTCAACTTAATTTTTTAAAGACAATCTAAATCTGGGTTTGATCCATATTTTCAAACACCTATTGAAAACAAACCAAACCAGCTTTCGTTGAAATGAAAATTTACCCGGGCACAGTCGGATAAATGGTTGACCATACTTTGCTCTTTACGAGGTGAATGTCTCCATGGCAAATTCCGCAATATTGTATCTTGATGGTGATATCATTATCCCCGTTAGCCCTGAAAAGTAGAGAAAATTAAGTTGAGGCACCTTGCTATGATCGATCATGAGGAAAAGTAGAAGCTAGCTAGCCAAAAGAGAGAGTACCTTCTAGTGAAATGGTAGGGGGAAAGAATTCCTGAGGAATCTCTAGCAGCCCATCCATAAGCATGCACTGCTTCTTCTTGAGCTGGTGCTTTAGACATTTTCTCTTTGTATTTGTGTACATGTGTATGTGTTATATGCCTTCATTGCCATGTATTTATAGCATGTTTGTGGGCAGTGGCGGATCCTTATAGGGGCGGGTGAGGGCCATGGCCCCCCCAATGTTTTCAAATTTCCTTAACCAGCCGTGTATAACACCAATAAAGTCAACAATTTTGTATATATATGGCCCCCCCATTGCCCCAATTTACTAAACTATTAATTTTTGGCCCCTCCAAGATTGGGCTCCAAGTTCCGCCACTGTTTGTGGGATAGCAAGAACTTATTTTCATAGTTGATGGCTGTACGAGTAGTGTCAGCACTGACGATGATTTATACATATGAGAGGGAGGGACGTTGCGATTTTTAATTTTCTTCCTACACATACTTTTCAAAACCATTTACCTTTGGACAAGTGTAATATTAGGATCGATAGGTGAAAAGTCACTCTCTTTTCAAATGGTTTTGAAATGTAGGCTTACATTGAAAAATAAGGTTTATTATCTTTAGTTGTATTAGACGCCTTATCATCTCTTGGGTCTCTTTCATTCCCCCACAAACACTTCCAGCAATTAGCTTCGTCCTTATCTATATTAGGAATAGTTTTTTTTTTTTGTTTTTGATACAAATATTAGGAATAGTTTCGATAAGTGATTTCATGCATGAAAGATAAATATGATCAAAAATAGGGAAAAAAATAATATTAAATTACCCATACTTAGGGGAAAAACTGGCAGCTCAGCAGGTTGAAGTGGAACACCCAACTTAACTAGCTTTCCGCTAGTCTTCAACAAGTCCATCAATGGCACGAGAGTGTGAGGGCCTGAACCTGTATCGGTGATGCCGTCTATAAGTCAATTGTACCCATCATGACCCGATTGCATATGTAGTATTGATATGAGGTCAAATTTTGAGGGAAAAATTCTCAATTAATTGACAATCTCACAAAATATCATGTGCGATGTCCAATCTACAGTCTCACAAAATAATTAGATTGGCCATCTTGCTTGTGTCTCTTCCTTAGATGATTATTGGTTATGTGAGACTCTTGTGATTATCCAGGATGTACTCTATGAGGATTCTTGTACTAGTACTCGAGGTGTAGGTAACATGTACAATTATCCTTCATATATTAATAACTAGTCTGCAATCACATGCTCTGCATGTGTACGAAAAATTTTTGTTTAAAAAAAAGAAGAAAAAAGGTGGGTAGTTGTTGCAAAAGAAATAGATTCACCGGTAGTTATTGCAGAGAGAAAATAGTGGGAGAGAAAAGTGGGGATTGTGGAATCATTTCTTTTTAATTTTCTTAATAAAAATCTATTTTATAATTGTCCTATTTATCCTTACGATTTAATTTATTCTCAAAGTTTTTTAATATTTCAGGGTTAAATTTGTCAAAATTTTTAGTTTTGGCTAATAAAGCCTCTTCTCTTAATAATAGTATAGTCTATATTATAATTGTCCTATTTATCATTGTTATTTAATTTATTCTCAAAGTTTTTTAATCTTTCAGGGTTAAATCTGTCAAAATTTTCAGTTTTAGCTAATAAAGCCTCTTCTCTTAATAATAGTATAGATAATAACGAAGATGTACTTTATGATGATTTTTATACTAGTACTCGAGGTGTAGATAACATGTCCCCCTCGCTGTATAATTATCCTTCTTATATTAATAATCATAATGAGGATGTACTTTATGAGGATTCTTATACTATTATTTGAGGTGAAGGAAACATGTCCTCCTCGATGTACAATCATCCTTCTTATATTAATTGTTAATAAATATTAAGAGAAAAGGGTTTGAAAGCCAAAACAGAATTTTTTTACTGAAATAGCCCTCAAATATTAAAAAAGTTTAAGAAAGTTTAAAAGTACAAGGATAAAGCTGTAATTACAAAAGGAAAAAAAGATAAAGAAAAATATAAATATAAGTATTATCCATCTGCTCCCCAAATTGTCACCCACTAATTTCAACTGTTTTCCCTATTCAACTGCTAAAAATTGGTTTCTGTTCAAGTAAATCCAGAATCTGTCTGGCCCAAACTCGAGATTACTTGCTCTAGTTGAAATAAGGTTTATATTAGAGATATTCTCGGAGAATCTTAGGAGATATCCAATCAATGTACGATTATGTTTCCATGTATAACTCTATCTCTATGCTTGTAATCCTCTATATAAATAGGCCCCTATTATCAATGAAAACACGACTCAATTCTCTCCCAATTTCAGTTTTCCTTAAACACGTTATCAGCACGAAGCCCTAACCCTGAAACAAATAGCCAAACCCTGATTCAAGAAGCAAAAACCCTAAATCCGAATACAAAACCTTAAAACCCTTTTGGCCCCCGCCGCACATCTTGAAGCCCTCCATCCCAGGAGTCCAGAACCGGCGGCGCCACCTCAAGAACCAGCCGGAAACCTACTAAACCAGCCACCAGAAGCTCTAAACCACCCGCAACAAATATTCCACCGGTTCACCACCTTCAATACCTCCAATTGCTACCAAATTTTTCCACAACTAGCGTCTCGATCCCAGAATCCTGGAACTGAAAAAAATTTCCCTGCAACCGGCCTAAAAAGTTCTGAACCGGCCACCTGAGCGTCAGTAATCTTGAACCGGCAGAAGCAAAAAAAAAAAAAAGGAAAAGAAAAAGAAAAGAAGAAGAAAGAAGTAGCCCAGCCCAAAAGGAATAAGTCAAAGCCCAGCCCACTGACATCAGTCTGCCAAGTCAGCAGCCGGACCCACTGCCATGTCATATGCCGGACCCCATTGCCACGTCAGCAACGGACCCCACTGCCACGTCAGCAACTGACCTCAGCCTGCCACGTCAGCACCAGGCCACGTTAGCATCAGTGCCACGTCAGCCTCCGTTCAACGCCGGTCAACCACTTTTCCGGCGACTTTTTAAGTTCCCGTTTTTTAGAGTTTTTACATTTAATTTCTCTTCTTTTTCGGGGACTTGCAACCTCCCTTCTTCTACCCCCGTTTTCTTTATCATAGGGGAGACCAAATTAAGCCGAACTGTGGGGGTTCGTGCTCACTCCAAGTTTGGAGCTTGTAGAGCCCTCCAAACTTAGAGTTTGTTGAGATAAAACGATCGACCGCAAACATCATTGTTTCGATCTAATCCAACCCCTCTTGGAATCGAATTTCTTGGAAGCGACTACGCTCGGAAATTCCTAATTTCTTGGAAGCGACTACGCTCAGAAATTTTATTTGTTTTCGTGGTAGCATTTTTCTCTCTGAAACTAACCCTAATTTCTTGTTCTCTTTCAGGATGAGTAACCTGAACAAATTGGACTTTGCTCCATTGGGAACAACTGGCTCTGAATATCACAGGTGGGTTCGTGATGTCCGCCAGCATCTCAAGGCCGATGGAATCCTGGATACGATTCTCGAGCCTAGCCAGGATGTGCTAACTGTTGAGCAAGCTCAAGCTTTGGAAGCAAATAGAGCAGCCTTAGAGGCAAATAAGGCGAAAGCCATCATCCTAATGACTCGTCATATGGATGATTCGCTCCAGTACGAGTGTATGAATGAAGAAGACCCCAGAAGGCTGTGGGTCTCACTCGAAGAAAGATTTGGCAATGTCCGTGACTTCCTGCTTCCTGACCTAGAAGTGACATGGCATAGCCTCCGTTTCAGTGATTTCAAGTCAGTTCTTGACTACAACTCGGAAGCACTTCGCATTAAATTCTTAATGGAGGAATTCTGTGGTAAAGAGATCACAGATGCGATGTTGATTGAGAAGACTCTCTCTACCTTCCCCGTCTCTACATTGATGGTTGCGAAGAACTATCGAATCGATGTTACTGCAGGACGGATCATAAGGTTTCATGAGCTTATTGGAGCTATGAATGTCGTTGAAAAGCATGACAACATCCTTGTGAAGAACTATAATTCGAGATCCATGGAAATAGAACATATTCCGGAATCCAATTATAGTCGCGCCTCTAAGAGAGGGCGCCAAGAGCGAAACCCTAATCTTAGGGATACTTCTGGACATTCTGGTCCATATAATCGCTCTACTTGGGAAGGTAACCGCCAAAATAGGCGAACACGGAACCGAAGAGGTAAACGTGGAAAGAGAGAGGGAGGCAACGCCTCTGGCCATGTTGGTGGCGCCACCAACACTAAGAGCCATCTAAATGACGCTTTCAAAGCGCCTTAATCAATGGAGTCTGAGCAAAGAGATGTAGGTTCTCGATGTGGAGTATCTGGTCATTGGGCACACATTTGTAGAGCTCGTGAAGAAATTGTCACCGCCTACAAAGCATATTGTGAAGCAAGAGAAGTTCACGATGTGGAACAAGAAGATCAAGAAGATGATCTAGAGTGAATGGTTGAAGACTACAAATCTGGCTGGGATAAATAGATTGCCAATTCTGTTTAAGTCTTTATTTTTCCAAGAGATGTAATAGGCAATTGCCATATATTTTTGTAGTAAATGCCAATGGTTTAGTCTTTCTTCAAAGTAAGTGTGATGTCTAGGAAGGTTCTGAGATTAGTGATACTTAAGCGAGCCTTGCTCCACCGACATCTCTCTACTCACCTGGTCACATTTATTTTGGAATTACCGAAAGAAGTTAGACGACTACCATTGTTTTGCATTAGCTAGCATTTTGGATTAGATTTTCTTTGGTCAAAGAGACAATGATGTAACTCTGTTGGCTTATGAATAAAATTTCGAGTTCTTTTCATTATGACTCCATTTTGATTCTGAGTATATTACTTTGTGACTACGATGGCTGGGCCATCGATATTAATTTAAGGACATGGAATAGCCCAAGTTCCACTTGCCAAATGGCACCTTGATTACTGTCACAGAAACTCTCTACGCTCTTAGGGAAAATCGTACCCTATGAATAGCCAACGGATTCCATGCGAAAACGCATGTAGAGAACGAAAATGAGTTCCTTTGCAATACCTCTAATGATTGCGAACAAAGGCGCAACTTAGAGAAGTTTATGTGTCTCTCTAGTAGACTCTCTGTCACTATTCGAGCTATTAATCCAATAAAAGTTATGAGAGAAGATCTCTTGGATTTAGACACATATTGGCTTTGTCACGACAGGATAGATCATCTTAGTCATGATATGATGATCCGTCTACAAAAGACTTCACACGGACATCCATTCTCTCGAGCGAAATGAAACATGAATCAAAGGTTGATTCTTGGACTAAGTGTGACCGCCGCTATAATGAACATGTTGGGTATCAAAAAACGTTGATATCCTAAAAGATTAGAGAAAAGAGAAAAAAAAAATCAAGAAGAGAGATTATGCAACCTCTTCACGCGCAGAGAAAAGAACTTTGATAATTTTTTTTGAAGGGAAACTTTGATATACCTTTTCAAATATTTGGTCTGGTGGCTGGAAAATAATTGGAGTTTGATTGGTATATATATTTAACACTACAAAGTCCATAATTATCCATGATTTTCTAATTCCATAAATATGACTGTATGAATGATATTTTGAAGAGGAATGATATCAACCTTCCGTTCCAACATTTCCCTTTCTACCTTTCTTATTCATTGCATGTCATAATTAGGGAAAAAAATGCTTAGGTTACTCTCTCTGAGAGGTAGGTGGAGGCTGTGGCCTTATGGCGGCGGATCTGCAACTTGGGCTAGAGGAGATGGGATTTCCCTCTCGTCTAGCCGCTGGGAGATTGAGGGTTTCGGGGATCCCCATAGTCGGCTTCTCAAAATTAGGGGCGGTGGTGTGCCTGCGTTGTGGGGATTTTCTCGTGGTTGATATGATGGATCCGGGTCACTCTGGATCGAGGTTGGTTGGACGGGAACGGAACCAGTGACTGGTGCTGTTCGATGGGCTGCGCAGTAGAGCGTGGGGCGGCGATCTTCTTCAGGTGTTCATGCTTTGCCGGGTGGCTGGGGGCTATCGGCGGATGGTGACATCGAGGATGATGGCAGTGTCGGGCTAGTAGTGGAGCCACCGATCTGTGCCAGAGTGGCACTGGCTACAGTTGGGAGCGACGACGATGGCGGTGGGCAGTGGTGGACGACTTCCTCAGCCGGCGTCGTCGAACGGAGGTGGACTGGTACTCCGTCGTGCTGGGTTTGGGTGTCCATGGGTTTGGGTGGCCTTAGCAAGTCCAGTTGGGCTTTGAACCTGTTTGGACCCAAAATAAGCATTTTGGCCTGACAAGGCGTGTCTTGGAGAAATTGAGCCAATGTCAGTGGCTCAAGCTATATATTGTCGACAAGTTCGAAATATATATTTAGAGGCTAAATAAAGCCTACTATGAAAGCATGGAAGCATGGAAACATGAAAAGTCAACTTTAGCACATTTTCCTACTTCGGCTAGGAGAAACCGAGCTAAACAAGGAAGGAGGGGCGGCAGACTGACCAAATGAACTTGAAATGAGCTGAAACTCTGCAGATCCATTCTAGACAGCCCAAGGATCATTTCGTATGAAGAGTGCCAGAGCTTTTTTTGAGTGGAAGGCCTTCAAACAATCAGCCCAATTTTCTACAGAAGCAAAACTGGAAAACTGGACCTGTAAGAGGTCCAGCAGCATTTTCGGCCCAACCACATGGAATAAAAATCTGAAAATTTGTCAGGATGATCTACACTCATAGTGGAACATTTCATATGAAGAAGTCGAAGGCATATAATGAAGTCTTGTTGGAGAAATAATTGAAGGAATAAAGGGGCAGAAACTGACCTAAAACCAGCTCAATATTCACATGTTCATGTTTCCTACCCACATGAAGAAAGCTAGATGCTTTTCTCTTTTTCCTTGGATATATTTTTCTTCTACAATATCTTTAATAGATCATCACCACTTCCATGTTGCTGCACCTTCATGCTTTGCTTTCATTTCATCTTTTCTCTATCTTTTCCATATTTTACAAGTGAACTTAGATCTACTTTCATTATTTTTCTTCCACTCATCATTTCACTCTTCTTTTTCTTCCCTATATAAACACCTTCTCCTCTCATTCTAAGAGACACACCCATTCACATACAACAACAACATCTCTAAGATGATCTAAGTTCTCTCTAGAGCAAACCTCTCTAAGAGCAACTCCTCTCCTTCTCTTTCTCTTAGCGGTGATCACACTCCTAGTCCTGGTCTTCTCAGAAGCCGACTTTCAGTGCCACCAAACCCTCTGTCAACGTGCTTCGGTCCTAGTCTCCTCGGGAGCCGACGGTAGTGCCGCGACCACAACGGTTACAGAACCAGCCAAGCAAGGGTAACGCCCTAGCAACTCAGCCAAGCTAAAGTCACGCTTTAGCAAGATCTCAACATTTCCTGGTGTTAATGCTCAAAGTCTGGCGGTAGCCAAACCTTCGTTTAACGCTTGTCTGGCGGGCGGACCGCTACTCTGTATACTTGGTGATTCTTGATGGCTGCCAAATGAAAGACAGGGCGTCAGAGGGAGACCGCGCTGGGCGGTCTTCACTTCTCCGATGCCTAAGTCAGTTGATATATAGGCAGCACAATAATAAATGAGTAGTTAATGCGTAATAATGAAGAGAGAAGAGAGGACCTTTTATAGGTGAGGAGAGGTCCGATCTTCTCTTTGTTTTCGATGTGGGACTGATGTGCTTCAGTTCCCAGTTTCAGTAGCTTCTGATGCCGTCTTGGCAGAGTGCGTGGCGGCGCGTCAGTGGTGATCCCAGGGAACTCTTGTGCTCAGGTCGTGGCCTGCCTGGCTGCCTATCCGTGGGTCACTGCTTCGACGGTAGTTGGTACCTCTGGCGGTACGATGAGCGTGGCTGATTTATAGCTAATTATGCTTTGCAAACGTACATGTAGGTACAAGTCCCCCAAGTCCCCAGTCAAGGAGGGCAATCTTGGTTGGGGAGTTGATTGGCTGTTTTAGAAGCGTTTTCTTCCGCTAGACTTTGCAAAAGCATAATTAGCGTCAGTGCGTTGTTGTTAATGTCTAAAAGTTCGGCGGTAGCTGAACCTTTGATAACGCTGATCCGGTGGGCGGATCGATACTTAGTGTTCTCAGAGCCTCCGTTGCCTGTCAAGTAAAATACAAAGGGGTGTCAGAGGGAGACCGCGCTGGGCGGTCTTCAACTCTCCGATGCCTAAGTTAGTCAATGTATTTATGTTGACAGAGTAACAGTAGGTAAAGTATTGAATGCGTAATTAATGAGGAGAGAGGAGAGGACCTTTTATAGGTGAGGAAGAGGTTGATCTTCTCTTTGTTTTCGATGTGGGACTGATATGCTTCAGTTCCCAGTTTCAGAAGCTTCTGACGCCATCTTGGCGCGGCGCGTGGCGGCACGTCGTCGCCGATCTGGAGGTGGTCCGACTTTGGGGCTGTAGCCCGCCTGGCGGTGTGTCTGCATGTCATTCCTTTGGTTGGAATTAGTACCTTTGGCGGTACAATGAGCGTAGCCCATTAGAGCTAATTATGCTTGCAAATGTACATGTATGTACAAGTCCCCCAAGTCCCCAGTCAAGGAGGGCAATCTTGGTTGGGGAGTTGTTCGGCGGTTTGAAGCGTTTTCTTCCGCTAGACTTGCAAGAGCATAATTAGCGTCAGTGCGTTGTCAACCGTTGGTTTTATCGAGCAAACGCTTTATACCCTTTCGGGTGGGCCCCTGCTAGGCCCTCCAGGGAGTCCCCCACTCCCCGGCTAAGATAGACCTCCGGATGGTCGGAAAATTGTTTGTTGAGGGGGAGCTGCACGGAGCAGAGGGTGTTGGGTAGCGAGCCCAAGCTTTAGGACCCAAATGACGGGGGTCAACGTGCCTGATCAGGGCCGTCGTAGACTGTTGACCAGTCCCCGTGTCCCGTAGGGACGGTCTGACGGAAACGCCGCGTGGCGGTCGTTGTCAGAGTGAGGCGTGGCCTCGGGATTCGCCGTTTGGCGGATATCCCCCCGCGAAATGCAGTAAGAGGCGGTGTCCGGTAGGCGTGCCTAGCGGTATTTTGTAGAGTGATATTGCTGAACATACGCGACTAGCAAGCTGAAAAGGAGGTTCCGCTAGATGTTCATAGCGGAAGATGCCCAGCTTGCAGGATGGTAAGGGAGAATTTCCGCTGGCGGGGTTTCGCTCAGCGGAGACTTCGTCACTTGGCCGATGACAAGTGAGAAGTTCCGCTGGCGGGGTTTCGCTCAGCGGAGCCTTCGTCACTTGGCAGTTGACAAGTGGGAAGTTCCGCTGGCGGGGTTCCGCTCAGCGGAGACTTCGTCACTTGGTAGTTGACAAGTGAGAAGTTCCGCTGGCGGGGTTCCGCTCAGCGGAGACTTCGTCACTTGGCAGTTGACAAGTGGGAAGTTCCGCTGGCGGGGTGTCGCTCAGCGGAGACTTCGTCACTAGGCAGTTGACAAGTGGGAAGTTCCGCTGGCGGGGTTTCGCTCAGCGGAGCCTTCGTCACTTGGCAGTTGACAAGTGGGAAGTTCCGCTGGCGGGGTTTCGCTCAGCGGAGCCTTCGGACGATTGGGGAATTCTGCCCAAACGGTTGCTCCCACCGGACGCTTCGTCTGGTGGTAGTTGACACGTGTTGAACCCGTAGAGGGTTAGCGTGTGCAGGCTTGTCCCCTAAGCGTAGCCGTCTACTCGCCATTAATGATAGTAATGATGGATTTCGTAACCGAGGCGACGCCTCGGTTAATCCGGAGAGTAAGTGAAAGGTGATGACACGTGTACGGCTGGTGTGTGATGTCGTATTTCAGCGGACGGCTTAGAACGCGTTGATGTTGACATAAAAGGGGGGGAACCTTAGCGAGATTTGACACTTTGTGAAAACTTCAAACCCGAGTCGTCGTCTTCAAGCTCCCTGCGATTTGCGAATAGAGTTCCTCAGGGCGAAAACTGTGGAGTTACCGGGTATTGGGAACGAGGTTTCTATTGGTGAGGACAAGCGCTTGCAATCACAACAAGGGTTTCATCAGTAAGGTTGGTTCTCTGAATCTTATCCCTGTTCCATTGAATTTCTGTTTATTTGTTGTTGTCAGTGTTCTGGGTTTTGTGAAGTGGGTTTTTTGGGGGATGGGTTTTGGTGTTTTTTTTTGACAGTCGGGGTTTCTGGGTTTGCTAGATGGTCGAATCTGGGTTCAGTGTTGGTTATTTGTTCTTGTTTTTGTGATTTCTGGGTAAACTGTGACTCATGTTCTTGTCGATACTGATGTACGAATAGGCTAGATCTGTTTGTGCTAACTGGTGTGGGTTTTAGGGTTTGGGATGGCTAACGTCATAGAGATATCGAGCAGTGAGGATTCCGGGTCTGACGTGTCGTTCAGCGCGGCGGATAGGATATTTATTGACTCGTTGCGTCCGTCTGCCCATGCAGGAACCTCACTGCCGGAACCGCTAGAGGTTGAGCCGCTACAGACCATACCTTGGGAAATAGCCATGGGTCGTACGTCACGTCCGGAGAGCTCTAAAGCGGGTGAGGTGGCGGCGGCCAAAGGTAGGCGCGACGAGCGCTTGGCGAGCAACAGTGCCGCCAGCGGATCCGCCGGGGATGAGGAAACAGCGGGGGAAGACGCTGAGTCCGCGTGGTTCCTCCGGGATGGCACTCCCGTCGATGAGGCGGGAGGGCGGATGACCGTCGCCGCTGTTGGCAAGATGAAGCGGACGTTCCGGCTGCCGGGCTCTGTGAAGCTGCACCCGCCGACTGCGGATGAGAGAGCGTCAATTCTCCCGGCGGGATTTGCGGCCGTTCACGAAGCGATACTCCGCCAAGGGGTGACATTACCGCTGGTGCCAAATCTGCAAATCCTGGTGTGTGAATTCGGCCTTGCGTTCGGTCAGATTTGTCCCAACATGTGGCGCCTGCTGCTGGCGATGAACTCCTTGTGGCGGTTGTCCGGATGCGAGGGGCCTACCGTGGCGGAAGTGCTTCACTTCTACGAACTGGTGTACGTGAAGCGCCAGGGTTGCAGAGGGCAAGTGAACCTGAGCCGCCGGCAGGGAGCGCCAAAGTTGATAGAAAACCTAAGGGATTCAATGTCCTATTGGCGGGGGACCTTCTGTGTCGCCATGGAGGGATGGGAGTACCAGGCTGGAGCGAACGAAGAAGGGCCGACGTTTAGGATTAAGTCGGAATTCCAACCTATCCGAGGTTGGTGACCAATTACCGCTGGCGGTAGCCGGCGGGGTTTTTATGTTGAAGGCTTTGTATTCTTACTAATCGAATTGTGTTTGTGCAGCGGGACTGCGGTACAACCTAACGCGGGAGGAGGAGTGTCGCATTGCTCGTATCAGAGGCTGTTGGCGGAACCGTAACCTGCTGGACTTCAGACTTCTGACTGGTTGGGATTTGCTGGTCGACCAGAAACTTACTCGCTCCATTGGTAAGAGATTTCCGTCAGATCGATGTTTCGTTTGTAACTAGTCGAGACTGACTGGCTTGTGTATTTTCCCAGAAACTCCGCCAGGAAATAAGTCGAGTTGCGACGCTTTCGAAAAAGCAATGGACCGCGCCGAGGTGGACAACTATCTGGAGACCATGTATGCCGAAGGGCTGGCAGCCCAACAGACGCTGGTGAACCCCGAGACACTGGCGCTGAGCCAGTCAGAAGTTCCGGTAGTGCTGCCAATGCCACATCACTCCCATCTTGGTGAGGATGGCCTGCCGGTAGTGCAGGCGGGAGTTTCAGTGTGTGGCGGGAAGAAGGGAGGCGCTGCGGCTGGGCAGCAGAAGGATCGGATGCCCGCCAATAGGCGTGGTCCTCAAAAGGAAAAGGCGGCGCCGCCGGCGGATGCTGTCATTGCAGCAAGGGAAGAACCGCCGGTGAGGGTGACAAAGACTGCCGCCGGGAACCAGAGGGCGCCGGAGAGAAAACGTCGGCAGGCCGACTCCCCTGACGAGGAAGAGGGGGAGGACGTGGAGGTGATCGGCTCGCGCCAACAGAAGAGGGCCCGAGGAGCTCCGTCAAAGACTGCTGTGGTGGAGGGAGAAGAGCCCGCCGCCAACGAGCTAGACTCGTTTGCCGAGTACGCACCGTTCATGACAGGCGGGGAGCGGGAGTTTCTCTTCCACCTATGCGAACGGCTAGGGTTCGGCGGCCTAGCGGGTATCTCACGCCCGACAGCAATTGACCAATCGCCCTTCAACTTGGCGTTTGGGCAAATATCGGCGGGACTGTACGACATGTTTGCGGCGGCGTCGAAGCAGCCCATGGTCGAGGGGGAGCTGCGGGAGGAAATTCAAAGTCTCCAGAGGGAGTTGGCGGAGGCTAAGGAGAAGCTGGCGGAAGCAGAGCGGCGCCTGACTAAGGCAGAGAGTGACCTTGCCGATGCCCGCGGTAAGCTCCGCGTGGCCATCGAGCGCGACCTGGAGAGGAATGACCGCGTCTCCAAGTTGGAGCGGGACGTTGCGTTGCTGGAGGAGCGGATTGCCGCCAAGGATAAAAAACTTATTATCGTCCAGCGGGAGTCTGCCGCCCGGGTGACGGAGTTGAAGCGGTTAGAAGGTGAGGTTGCTCGTCTGAGAGCTGAAGGGAATACCGCTGCGGCAGCCGCTGTCGAGGCATTCAAGCAGTCTGCCGAGTTTAAGAAGGCGATGACTGAGTCGGCGAAGGCCGGGGCCCTGGCAAACATAGATATGCTGAAGCGGAAGGGTGCCATCGACTTTGCCAAAGCGTCGCAGCCGGATGTGCCGCCAACCAGGAGTACGCCGCCGGTGAAAACTGTCGTGGCAGCCCCAGTGGGAGGCGCTCGGTCAGGGAGCGGGGAAAGTGGTGCCCATCCGGCGGAAGACTCCCAGCAGACTCCCAACCCCACCCCATCAGAGGTATCGCGCGCTGGTTTCTTGGCGGCGCACACCCGTGCAGATGGTACCATAGAGACCCCGAGCCCGACAGCGCGAGGGTCCGATCAGACTAGTCGAGCGGTCGTGCCGCCGCCCGCCGGAGCAGAAGATGCCGAAGAGCACCCCTGAGGCCAGTTGGACCGCTCTAGATTTTGCAACTTCCCTATTTCCGTTGTAGCCGTTGAGGCATATCATTTTGTAACGTTTTTGCTGAATAGTATGAAATTCTGAGTTTGTTTGCCCCATGTGTTTGTGCCGTTAGTACTCTGAATTACATTTTGCTTTTGTCAATCAATGACACATTAAAGGAATTAAAATTGGTCCAAGTGCACTTCGTAGCGGACGAGGTCCGCTGACGATTGCTGGCGTTGCCAGTTGCCCTCAGTGCTAGACTTGGTAACAATGGTTTGAATAATTCCTCGTTTCATTGATAGCTGATTGATCAGCGTACAAAAGTGGGGTAGTACCCGTCGGGTAGCTTCCCTTAGCTAAATATTAAACAAAAATTTAGCTAAGTCAAGATGCTCCTGGGTAGCGGTCTGACTATTTGTAATAATACCGAAGGTGTTCGGTATTCCAAGGGTGGGCCGATTTGACGCCATCCTTGTCCATTAAGTAGAAGGTGCCTGGGCTCACGACTTCCACAATGTTGTATGGGCCCTCCCAAGTTGGGCGGAGCTTGGTCGGAGGTGGAATGACTTCTTTCATTACCCAGTCCCCCAGTTGGAGGTTCCGGGCCTTGACTCTGGCGTTATAGAAACGCGATACGAGCCTTTTGTTTTGCAAGTTGCGCAAATGGGCGTTGAGTCTTTTCTCTTCTAGGAGGTCCCTGTCCAGATTGATGCCGTCGCCGTTGGTGTCTGGGCAGTAGCCCTCGACCCTAGCGGTAGGCTGAGTTACTTCAATAGGTAGGACCGCCTCTGCGCCGAACATCATGCAGAAAGGAGTTTCGCCGGTGGCGGTAGTTGGAGTTGTCCGGATGGCCCATAGGACTTCTGGAAGCTTCTCCGCCCATAAACCCTTGGCGCTGTCGAGCTTCTTTTTTAGCAGCTTCTTGATTATCTTGTTTGCTGCTTCGACCTGGCCGTTGGTTTGGGGGTGGGCGACAGATGCAAAACTTAGCTTGGTGCCCAAGTTGGCGGTGAACGATATGAGTTCCTTGTTGTTGAACTGTGTACCGTTGTCTGTAATGATTGTGTGCGGGACACCATAGCGGCAGTAGATGTTCTTCCAGAGGAAGCGAATGACCTTGGCGGTAGTAATCGCCGTTAGTGGCTCCGCCTCTATCCATTTACTGTTGTAGTCGATGGCTACAATGATGTACTTGAACTGGCCCTTGGCGGTTTGGAATTTTCCCATCAAATCAAGGCCCCACGTGGAGTGAACCCAAGGGCCGATGATTACTGACAGAGGTTCCGCCGGCGCGTGTGGGAGATCTGCGAACTGTTGGCATTTGTGGCAAGACCTCGAAATCTTCCGGGCGTCATCACCCAGTGTGGGCCAGAAGTAGCCTTGTCGCAATGTGCGGTTGGCTAATGATCTGGCGCCTGAGTGGTTTCCACATTCTCCGCCGTGGATTTCCATCAGGACGATCTTTCCCTCCTCTGGGGTTAGACAGCGGAGGTTGGGGTAGGTGAACCCCTGGCGGTACAGCTTGCCATTCTGAATGTTGTAGCGGGTTGCTCGCCGCTTGAGCTGTCTTGCCTGGATCTTGTCCTCTGGCAATGTGCCGTTGCGCTTATATGCAATGATCTCGTCCATCCAGCTGGAGTTGACGTCAATGTTGAAGATCTCCGCCAGGGTCCTTGTGATGCTTGGCTTGTCAAGGTATTCTACCCTTGTGTCAGCTGGACTCTGATGTGGCTGGGCGGTTGCCAGTCTCGCCAGTGAATCAGCCTTGGCGTTCTTTTCCCTGGGGATTTGTGTGATGTTGTGGAATTTGAACTTTTTTAGCAACGTTTTGACGTACCCCAAATATGCCGCTAACTGCTGGTCTTTGGCCTGGAAGCTGTCGTTGACCTGGTTAACGACTAGCTGGGAGTCGCTGAATATGTTGACACTGTCAGCCCCTGAGTCAATGGCGAGGAGTAGACCGGCGATGAGTGCCTCGTACTCCGCCATGTTGTTCGAAGCTTTGAAGTTGAATTTTAACGCATACTCCGCGTTCAGTCCCCCGGGTCCTGTTAAGATGATTCCGGCGCCGCTGGCCTTGGCGCTGGCGGAGCCGTCCACATGCAGGTTCCAGTCTGACTGTGGGGGAGCTGACTCCTCAACGGTTACTATATCTGTTCCGGGACTTGTCTCAACACCGGGCTCCGGCCGTCGCTCGGTTAACTCAGCGATGAAGTCCGCCACTGTCTGACCTTTCATGGCGGTTCTTGGCTTGTAATCTATGTCGAATTCGCTGAGCTCGATGGCCCACTTGCTAAGGCGCCCCGAGTGTTCAGGGTTCTGCATCACCTGCCACAGCGGCTGATTGGTTAACACATGGATCGTGTGAGCCTGGAAGTATTGTCGGAGGCGTCTGGCAGCAACGATAAGTGCGAGGGCCAGCTGCTCCAAGGGGGGATACCTTGTTTCTGTACCGTTCATGCCTCTGCCGGCGTAAAACACTGGAAGCTCATCTTGGCCTTCCCGCCGGACAATGGCGCAACTTACCGCCGATGCAGAAACCGCCAGGTAGACGAATAGTGTTTCTCCTTGCACAGGAACAGAAAGGAGAGGGACTGCCGCCAGGTATTCCTTTAAGCCCTGGAACGCCGCTTGGCACTCCGGGTTCCAGTCGATGACCTTCTTGTGCGTTGTTTTGAGGAGTTTGAAGAATGGGGCGCACTTATCAGTGAGTCGAGAGATGAACCGGGAAAGGGCGGTTAACTTGCCCTAGAGGCACTGGACGTGTACCTTATACTCAGGGTCCGCCAGGTCAAGGATGGCCTGGACCTTGTCTGGGTTAGCCTCGATGCCTCGCTCGCTGACGATGTATCCCAAGAATTTGCTAGCGGTGACCGCAAAGAAACACTTCTCTGGGTTGAGGCGCATGCCGTAGGCCAAGAGAATGGTTACTATGACCTTGAGGTTTGCCACATGTCCGCTGGCCTTTACGCTTTTGACTAACATGTCGTCCACGTAGACCTCGATGATTTTTCCCAGATGCTCAGCGATAATGGCATTCATCAACCGCTGGTAAGTTGCACCGGCGTTCTTCAGACCGAAAGGCATGACATTGTAGCAGTAGAGGCCTTTGTCGGTGGTGAAGGTGGTGCATTCCTGGTCGCTGGGGTGCATCTTGATCTGATTGTATCCGGAGAAAGCGTCCATCATGCTGAGGAGCTCATGTCCGGCCGTTGCATCGACTAGTTGATCGATACGAGGTAGCGGGAAGCTATCCTTTGGGCATGCCTTGTTGAGATTTTTGAAGTCGACACACATCCGCCACTTGCCGCTGGCCTTCTTAACCATTACCAGGTTTGAGATCCACTGGGGATAGATAACTTGGCGGATGAACCCAATGTCCTGGAGCTTCGCGACCTCCTCTCTGATTGCCCGGTATTTTTCCTCATCAAAGGCCCTTCGCTTCTGCTTGATGGGATAAAAGGAGGGTTTGATGGTCAGTTTATGAGTGATAATGTCAGGAGAGATACCTGGCATGTCCGCGTATGACCATGCAAAGACGGCGGCGTTATCACGTAGGAACTGAGTGAGCTCTGCCTCCACCTCTGGGTTTAGATGGGCGCCTATGCGGACTGTCCGCTCAAGGTGTTCATCCGAGAGGCAGAAAACCTTTAGTGACGTGTCAGGGTCGACCGGCTCCTTCCTTACATACTTCTTCTCTTCATCCCTAGGATCCTCAAAGATATTTGGTGGCGGTGCCTCATTACCCACTGTCAGAATTTCATGGCGGCGCGTCGACCGCGCTAAAGTTGTCGAGTAACACTCTCGTGCCAGCTGTTGACTTCCCCTGACACAGCCCGTGCCGTTGGGCGTGGGGAACTTCATAAGGAGCATGTACCCGGCAATGATGCACTTGAGCTTGTTAAGTGCAGGTCGACCGATGATGGCGTTGTACGAACTGAAACAGTCGACAATAATGAATTCTGTATGTACCTCCGCCATGCAAGGGCTAGTACCAATAACCAGCCGCATGTAATCTGACCCCAGCGGTTGTGTGACGTCACCGGAGAAGCTGAGCAGTGGCTCGTGATCCTGGAGCAGTTTTTTGTTCCACTTGAGATGGTCGTAGCAACCATTGAAGATGACGTTGACGGCGGATCCGCTATCCACCAAAATTCTCCCCACCGAGAATTTGCCCAAAATGGCATCGACCAAGAATGGGTCGTCATGGGGCAAATGCACTCCGCGCTCTTCCTCCTCCGAAAAGGTAATAGGTTCCCAACCTGATTTCGGGAGTTTGGCGGATCTTTCGTAGCGGATATTGCAGACTTCCTTTGGGTGATTAGCGCGTGCATAGCGCTTCCTTGCCCTGTGAGACATGCTGGTGATTGGGGCGCCACCATCGATGGTATTGATGCGGCCCAAGGTCTCAACGTTGGCAATTACTGGTGGTGGCTGACGCACCTTGAACTGGTCCATCTTGCCGTCACGGTACAGGGTCTCAATGGCCGTTTTGAGAGCATTGCAACTGTTGGTATTGTGGCCGCTGTCTTCGTGGTATTTGCACCACTTGCCGGTGTTCCTGGGCTTGCCTGTTTTTGGGTATTTTGGAGGGGGTGGCAGTGGGATCTGATCCTTGCACTGATTGTAGATGTCTTCATATGAGGCAGTCAGGACAGTGAAAACTGCATACCGCTGCGAGGACTCCGCCTGCTTGTTGCGGTTATCCCCATGTGCTGGGCGGTTTCCCTTGTGGTATTGCTGGTCCTTCTGCCGTTTGCTCTGGTGGTGGCCCTGTTGCCACTCCCTTTTCTTGTCAGTTGATGGTGCTGAGGGGGTCTTGCTAGCGGTTTCCTGATGGCTGGAAGATGGCTGTGCTGATTTTGGTGTTAGTGGTGGTGGTGGGGTTTCTCCGTATGTGATGAATTCCGCCTGGGCGTGAATGACCGCCTCACTCATGACGTGGTCATACGTCGCATTGGGATGATTGTAGTTGAGGTGATAGAGGAACGGTCCCTTGAGCAGTCCCTTCCTGAAGGCCGCCGACGCCATCGTTTTGTCTAGGTCACGGCACTGAGATGCTGCCGCCCGCCACCTTGTGACGAAGGCCTTCAGTGACTCGTCCTCCCCCTGCTTGACGCTGAACAGCTGACTTGTGTTGTGATGACCAGCGGATAATAAGATGAACCGGGAGAGGAAAGCATGGGATAGTGCATTGAATGAACTGACAGACCCCGGCGGACACTCAAAGAACCAGTTCATTGCCTCGCCATCCAACGTTTCGCTAAACAAGTGGCACAAGGTGGCGTCGTCGAATCCCTTGTTGTTGGTGACCTTCTTGAAGGTGTCCATGTGGACGAAGGGATCGGACATTCCACCGTAATGCGCCATCTTTGGGGTTTTTGCATATGCCGGTCTGACAGCCTGCAGAATGGCAGCGGTGAAGGGCCCGGGTCTGGAAGCGAAAAGCGGATTCTGAGTTGGCGCTGGGACGCCTGACTCTGCCCGGATCAACCTCTGCTCCAACTGGTGCATCCTTTCCAATATCTGGGCGGTTGCATCGTTGGTGGAATCAGCCTGAACAACCCGCTGGGACAGCCCGCGCCTTGGCACAGGCGGGACATTCGCGGTCCTCGTCTCCGAGCGGTTGGTGTGCGGGAGTGATTCCGCCTCTTGCTCTAACATGGGTTGGGGTATGGGCGGTGGTCCCATTCCCAATAACTCGGGCGGGTTCAGCAGCACCTGCATCTGTATGACCGGCCCCGGCCCCAACGTTCCGGTGCCGGGTCGGCTATGCCTGGTGCTATGTGACTGCTCGCCCTGTGCTGGGTGGGCGGTGGCCTCCAGTGTCTTCTTTAATTCCTCGAAACGTGTCATGAGCGTAGCCACCTGCCGCTGGGCTTCAGCCTTTTCCCTGCGTTCCGCCTCACGCTCCTTGTTTGCCTTGTGAAGATCCGCCAGTGCCAGCTCGTACATAGTGACGAGATCTTGGACCGGCGGACGGCTGCTGCTTGGATTTGCCTCACCGCCGGGGTTGGCCGGGGTTGTGAATAGTGCGCGGTTAACGCCTACTGCTGGGTCGGGAAGTTGGGGGACGGCGGGATGGTCTGCCTGCTCTTCAGCGTTTCCCCCGCTACCGTTAGTCATGGTGATTGTGGTGGGATGGCCTTTTGTTCAAGGGTTCCCACAGACGGCGCCAATGTTAATGTCTAAAAGTTCGGCGGTAGCTGAACCTTTGATAACGCTGATCCGGTGGGCGGATCGATACTTAGTGTTCTCAGAGCCTCCGTTGCCTGTCAAGTAAAATACAAAGGGGTGTCAGAGGGAGACCGCGCTGGGCGGTCTTCAACTCTCCGATGCCTAAGTTAGTCAATGTATTTATGTTGACAGAGTAACAGTAGGTAAAGTATTGAATGCGTAATTAATGAGGAGAGAGGAGAGGACCTTTTATAGGTGAGGAAGAGGTTGATCTTCTCTTTGTTTTCGATGTGGGACTGATATGCTTCAGTTCCCAGTTTCAGAAGCTTCTGACGCCATCTTGGCGCGGCGCGTGGCGGCGCGTCGTCGCCGATCTGGAGGTGGTCCGACGTTGGGGCTGTAGCCCGCCTGGCGGTGTGTCTGCATGTCATTCCTTTGGTTGGAATTAGTACCTTTGGCGGTACAATGAGCGTAGCCCATTAGAGCTAATTATGCTTGCAAATGTACATGTATGTACAGTTGTCAACCATGGATATTACTGAGCAAACGCTTTATACCCTTTCGGGTGGGCCCCTGCTAGGCCCCCCAGGGAGTCCCCCACTCCCCGGCTAAGATGGACCTCCGGATGGTCGCAAAATTTGTTTGGTGAGGGGGAGCTGCACGGAGCAGAGGGTGTTGGGTAGCGAACCCAATCTTAGTACCCGAGTGACGGGGGTCAACGTACCTGATCAGGGCCGTCGTAGACTGTTGACTAGTCCCCGTGTCCCGTAGGGACAATCTGACTGTAACGCCGCGTGGCGGTCATTTGTCAGAATGAGGCGTGGCCTCGGGATCCGCCGCTGGCGGGTGTCCCCCCACTGGTTTATAGCAGTAAACAGCGTCCAGTGTACGTGCTTGGCGTTCTTTATTGAGCGGTACCGCGCTGAATAAAGTACGCGACTTGCCAGATAAAAGAGGTTTCCGCTAGAGGTGTGTAGCGGAAGGCGCCCCGTTTGTATGATGACAAGGGAGAAGTTGCGCTGTTGGGAGACTTCGTGAAAATCAGCTAGTGAAAAGTTCCGCTGGCGGGGTTCCGCCCAGCGGAGGCAGTCACGTGGAAAGGACATGTGAGAAGTTCCGCTGGCGGGGTTTCGCTCAGCGGAGACCGTCACTTGGAGAAGACAAGTGAGAAATTCCGCTGGCGGGGTTTCGCTCAGCGGAGACCGTCACTTGGAGAGGACAAGTGAGAAGTTCCGCTGGCGGGGTTTCGCTCAGCGGAGACCGTCACTTGGAGAAGACAAGTGAGAAATTCCGCTGGCGGGGTTTCGCTCAGCGGAGACCGTCACTTGGAGAAGACAAGTGAGAAGTTCCGCTGGCGGGGTTTCGCTCAGCGGAGACCGTCACTTGGAGAAGGGCGCACTTGTGATTGCTTCCGTGATACGCCTCGTCTGACGGTGGTTGACACGTGGCAAATAACTAGAGGGTTAGCGTGCGGAGACGCGTCTCCTCAGTCCGGCCGTCTTCTCGTCATTAATGTGAGTAATGATGGATTTCGTAACCGAGGTGACGCCTCGGTTAACCCGGAGGGTTAATGCGAGCAGGGGACACGTGTACGGCTGGGGTGTGATGTCGTTTTCTAGCGGACGGCCAAAAAGCCTCTGATGTTGACATAAAAGGGGGGGGGAACGCATCGAAAAGGGATATCGCAAAAACCATTCGAACCTTAGTCGTCTTCAAGCTCTGCCCATCAGAGATTTGCAGAGAGAGAGAGTGCCGCGCGTTGGTGGAGTTCTCGTGGTCGGAGAGACGAAAACGTCCGTCGTCGGGGAATAGCGAGCATCAGTACGCCGGAGAGTTCACGACTGAGGTTAGTGTTCTGGTAATCCTTTTTGTCGGTTTCGTGTGTTTGTCGATTTATGGGTTTGGTGCTTGTTTCTGGGATTGGTGTGTGAACTGGGTTTGTTGATGTTCGTCGGGGGTGTAAGATGAGATTTGGGGGTAGGTTATGGTGTTTGACAGAGAGTTGTCAGTTAGGGTTTTGCTAGATGGTTGAATCTGGGTTGAGGGGGGTTTGTTCATATTTTGGTTTTTTCTGGGTAGCTGTTCATGGTGTTTCTGTGCTATACCTGATATAGGGATAGGTTAGATCCTTCTGTGGGCTAACTGATTTGGGTTTTAGGGTTTGGGATGGCCAACGTCATAGAGATCTCGAGCAGTGAGGACTCCGGGTCTGACGTGTCAATCAGTGCGGCGGATAGGGTTTTTATTGACTCATTGCGTCCGTCTGCCCGTGCAGGAACCTCACTGCCAGAGCCGCTAGACATCGAGCCGCTACAAACCATACCCTGGGAAGTTGTCATGGGCCGTACGTCGCTTCCAGAGAGTTCTAGGGCGGGTGAGGAGGCTGCTGCGCGGGATAGGAATGAGGAGCGGCTAGCAAGTAACAGCGCCGCCAGTGGTTCCGCTGACGGGGGAAACGTGACGGGGGAGGAAACAGAGTCGGCGTGGGTTCTCCAGGATGGGACCCCCGTTGACGAGGCGGGCGGGCCAATGACTGCCGCCGCTGTCACCCGGATGAAGCGGATATACCGGCTGCCGGGAGTGGTAAAACTTCGTCAACCGACGGCGGACGAGAAGGCCTCAATTCTTCCAGCGGGGTTCGCCGCTGTTCACGAGGCAATATTCCGCCAAGGAGTGACATTGCCGCTTGTACCCAACCTTCAGATTTTGGTGTGCGAGTTCGGCGTCGCCTTTGGGCAGATCTGTCCCAACATGTGGCGGTTGATGCTGGCGATGAACTCCTTGTGGCGGCTATCCGGGTGCGAGGGGCCGACTGTGGCGGAGGTTTTGCACTTCTACGAACTGGTGTACGTTAATCGCCAAGGGTGCAGAGGGCAAGTAAATTTAAGCCGCTAGCAGGGAGCGCCCAAGCTGATAGAGAATTTGAGGGATTCGATGTCCTACTGGCGGGGGACGTTTTGCGTGGCAATGACAGGGTAGGAGTACCAATCGGAGTCGAACGAAGGGGAACCGACGTTTAGGATTAAGTCGGAGTTTCAGCCAATCCAAGGTTGTCCGTCGATCTCCGCTGAACATAGTTGGCGGTTGTTTCTGGTGGCTTTCTCCGGGTACCTCACACAGAATGCTATACCGTCTGGGGTACCGATGCACCTCCTAAATCCTGTACCAAGAACACACGCTTAGAGGGTTAAACCGTACCGGACGGTTTACACCTCTCCGATGCTTGAGTGAGAAGCTAATATTGATGTATAGTAAGTAAATAGTGGACAAAGGAGTTATTACCCGTAAAAGGTGGTTGTGCTAATGCCTTTATACTCGAGCATGTGAAGGGAGTCTCCCCCATCTGCGATGTGGGACACTAGTTGTTCTTCTGATGCCATATCAGTCCTCCTGTTGTGTAAATAGTTGGGCTGTGCTGGCCTTGCCCAGGGCCCTGGGTGCCCGGGGTGGCATCCCAAATGAGCCCCGCCATGGTGGATCGTGAACCCGGCCCATGGCATAGTGCATGGGAGTACCGATGGGGCCCAGCCGATAGTGCCAAACTTAGTTGAGACTTCCCTAGTATGTACAGCGGTTTACTGTATGTATTTCAACTGTTGTACTGACGCCTTGTTTCTTGTTTTGTAGCGGGACTGCGTTATAACCTGACGCGTGAGGAAGAGTGCCGTGTTGCGCGCATCAAAGGCTGTTGGAAGAATCGCAATTTGCTGGACTTTCGTCTCCTCACCGGCTGGGAGCTGTTGGTCGATCAGCAGCTAACGCGCGCTATTGGTAAGAGATCTCCGCCACATTGTATCTCTTGGTAACTTGGTTAAAGCTAACGGGTGTTTGCATGTTCTCAGATACTCCGCCAGGCAACAAAGCGAGCCGCGACACCTTTGACAAAGCCATGGATCGTGCGGAGATCGACAACTTCTTGGAGGCAATGTATGCTTCAGGCGAGGCGGTCCAAATGACAGTTGTGAACCCGGAGACGCTGGAGGTGAGCGCATCCGAGGTTCCGGTGACGCTGCCCATGCCGCACCACTCTCACCTAGGGGCCGACGGTCTGCCCAGCGTGCAGGCGGATGGACAAGCGGGCGGGGGAAAAAAGGGGTCCTCTACCGTGCCACAGAAGGAAAGAGTGGTTGCCACTCGACGTGGGCCACAGAGAGAAAAAGTTGTGGCGTCAGTGGGGGCTGCCGCTACCGCGGTGGGGAGACAACCGCCGAAGGGGTCCAGGGCTGCGCCCACTGGAGATACACGGGGGATCCTGCGGAGGCGGCGCCAGTGTGATTCGGCCGGGGAGGAGGATGATGACGAGACCCTCGAGGTCCACAGGCAGAAGAAGAGTCGACAAGACTCGTCGAAGGCCCCTGTGACGGCCGAGAGGGAGATGCCCGTGAGCGATCTGGACTCTTTCGCTGCCTTCACCGAGTTCATGACCGACAGTGAGCGGGAGTTTCTCTATCACCTGTGCGAACGGTTGGGGTTCGGCGGTCTGGCAGGGATGACGCGGCCAACGGCGATCGAGCAGTCGCCCTTTAGCTCAGCCTTTGGGCACCTGGCGGTTGGGCTGAACGAAATGTTCTTGGCAGCCTCCAAGCAACCCCGAATTGAGGGACAGCTCCGGGAGGAGGTTAAGAGGCTTGAGAGGGAGCTGGCAGATGCCAAGGACAGGCTGGCGGATGTGGAGCGACGCCTGATGAAGGCGGACTGTGACGCTGCGGACGCTCGAGGCAAGCTAGACGTGGCCATCCAGCTGGACATAGAACGAAATGATCATGTCTCGAAGCTGGAGCAGGACATGGCCTTGCTGCAAGAGCGGGTGGCCGCCAAGGATAAGAAAATTGATATCCTGCAGCGGGAGTCTGCCGCCAGGCAAGGGGAGGTAAAGAGACTGGAGGGTGAGGTGACCCGGCTGAGGGACGAGGGAAGCCGAGCCGCCGCTGCCGCTGTGGAACAATTCAAACAGTCGGCGGAATACAAGAAGGCGATGAATGAATCGGCGAAGGCCGGCGCCCTAGCGAACGTGGAGATGCTGCAAGCGAAGGGCGCCATTGACTGGGCGAAGGCATCCCTGCCCAAGGCGCCGCAAGGAAAGAACGTCGCGCCGACGAAGAAACTCCCGCCAGTACCCAGTCCCCCCGCAGGTGGCGGCAGCTCAGGCAGTGGGTACCAGACTCCTGCGGATGGGACCATAGAGACGCCAAGTCCCACCGCTCGAGGGACGGACCAAGTAAGTTGCGTACAGCCGCCGCAGTCCGAAGGAGGCGACGGAGGGGCCAACCCCTGAGACTGATTGTGTAGCCGCTGAGGCTGACGATATAAGTACTATTTTTTTTTTTTTTTTTTTTGAATGTAAGGAACATTTTTGGGTGGGGAGTCCCAGCCCTGAATATATGAAGTATGGAATTTTTGACGTTGTGTGGGGACATGTCTATACCGCTAGAGTTTTGACTTAGGATTTTCTTTTGCAATCAATGAAATATTAAAGGAATTAAGATTGGTCCAAGTGCACAACGTAGCGGACGTGGTCCGCTGACGATTGCTGGCGTTGCCAGCTGCCCTCAGTGCTAGACTTGGTAACAATGGTTTGAATAATTCCTCGTTTCATTGATAACTGACTGGTCAGTGTTAACAAAAGTGGGGATGTACCCGTTGGGTAGCTTCCCTTAGCTAAATATTGAACAAAAATTTAGCTAAGTCAAGATGCTCCTGGGTAGCGACATGACTATTTGTAGTAATACCGAAGGTGTTCGGTATTCCAAGGGTGGGTCGTAGTGACGCCATCCTTGTCCATTAAGTAAAAGGTGCCTGGGCTAACGACTTCTACTATTTTGTATGGACCTTCCCAAGTTGGGCGGAGTTTTGTTGGTGCTGGAATGACTTCCTTCATTACCCAGTCCCCCAGTTGGAGGTTCCGGGCCTTGACTCTGGCGTTGTAGAAACGCGATACTCGTTGCTTGTTTTGCAGGTTTTGCAAATGGGCCTTGTGTCGTTTTTCCTCTAGGAGGTCCAAGTCCAGGTTGATGCCATCGCCGTTGGTCTCTGGGTGGTAGCACTCGACCCGAGCGGTGGGTTGAGTTACCTCGACAGGCAGAACGGCCTCAGTTCCGAACGTCATACAAAAGGGGGTTTCACCAGTGGCGGAGGATGGAGTCGTCCTGATGGCCCATAGCACTTCTGGAAGCTTTTCCGCCCACAAGCCCTTGGCAGTGTCGAGCTTCTTTTTTAGCAGCTTCTTGATTATCTTGTTTGCCGCTTCGACCTGGCCGTTGGTTTGGGGGTGGGCGACAGAGGCGAAGCTCATCTTGGTGCCTAGGTTGGCGGTGAATGAAATGAGTTCCTCGTTGTTGAACTGTGTGCCGTTGTCTGTAATGATTGTATGTGGGACACCATAGCGGCAGTAAATGTTTTTCCAGAGGAAGTGAATGACCTTGGCGGTAGTGATGGCCGTTAGTGGCTCTGCCTCTATCCACTTGCTGTTGTAGTCGATAGCGACAATGATGTACTTAAACTGTCCTTTGGCGGTTGGGAATTTGCCCATCAAATCGAGGCCCCATGTAGAGTGAACCCATGGACCGATGATGATTGAAAGTGGTTTCGCCGGCGCATGTGGGAGATCGGCGAACAGCTGGCATTTGTGGCAAGATCTTGACACCTGCCAGGCGTCCTCACCGAGTGTAGGCCAAAAGTAGCCCTGTCGCATTGTGCGATTGGCCAGGGATCTAGCGCCCGAGTGGTTTCCGCACTCCCCGCCGTGGATTCCTTCCAACACGACCTTTCCTTCTTCCGGGGTTAAACAGCGGAGGTTGGGGTGAGTGAACCCCTGGCGGTAAAGCTTGCCATTCTGGATATTGTAGCGGGTTGCTCTCCGCTGAACTTGGCGTGCCTTGACCTTATCCTCGGGTAACGTGCCGCTGCGTTTGTATGCAGTGATCTCGTCCATCCAGCTGGGGTTGATTTCAATGTTGAAGATCTCTGCTAGGGTCTTTGTGATGCTTGGCTTGTCAAGGCATTCCACCTTTGTGTCCGCTGGACTTTGATGTGGCTGGGCGGTTGCCAGTCTCGCCAGGGAATCAGCCTTGGCGTTCTTTTCCCTGGGGATTTGTGTGATGGTGTGGAAGTTGAACTTTTTTAGCAACGTTTTGACGTATCCCAAGTATGCTGCTAACTGCTGGTCCTTGGCCTGGAAGCTGTCGTTGACCTGGTTAACGACTAATTGAGAGTCGCTGAATATGTTGACGCTGTCAGCCCCTGAGTCAATGGCGAGGAGTAGACCGGGGATAAGTGCCTCGTACTCCGCCACATTGTTTGAAGCTTTGAAGTTGAATTTCAACGCGTACTCCGCGTTCAGTCCCCCGGGTCCTGTTAGGATGACTCCGGCGCCGCTGGCCTTGGCGCTGGCGGATCCGTCCACATGTAGGTTCCAATCCGACTGGAGGGGACTTGCCTCCCCGACGGTTACCACTTCCGCTCCGGGCACTATCTCTACACCGGGTTCAGGTTGACGTTCGGTGAGTTCAGCGATGAAGTCTGCCACTGCCTGGCCCTTCATGGCGGTTCTTGGTTTGTATTCTATGTCGAACTCGCTGAGCTCGATGGCCCACTTGCTGAGGCGCCCCGAGTGTTCAGGGTTCTGCATTACTTGCCTCAGCGGTTGATTGGTTAACACATGGATCGTGTGGGCCTGGAAGTATTGGCGGAGGCGCCTGGCGGCCACGATAAGTGCAAGGGCCAGTTGCTCCAAGGGAGGATACCTTGTTTCTGCTCCGTTCATGCCTCTGCCGGCGTAGAAAACTGGGAGCTCCTCTTGGCCTTCCCTTCGGACAATTGCGCAACTTACTGCCGAAGCGGATACCGCTAGGTATATGAATAGGGTTTCTCCTTGGACAGGGACAGAGAGGAGAGGGACTGCCGCCAGGTATTCCTTCAGGCCCTGGAACGCCGCCTGACATTCTGGATTCCAGTCGATGACCTTCTTGTGCGTTGTTTTGAGGAGTTTGAAGAATGGGGCACACTTATCAGTGAGTCGAGAGATGAATCGAGAAAGGGCGGTTAGCTTGCCCTGGAGGCACTGGACGTGCACCTTATACTCAGGGTCCGCCAGGTCAAGGATGGCCTAGACCTTGTCTGGGTTAGCCTCGATGCCCCGCTCGCTGACAATGTATCCCAGGAATTTGCTAGCGGTGACTGCGAAGAAACATTTTTCCGGGTTGAGGCGCATACCATAGGCCAAGAGAATGGTTACTATGATCCTGAGGTTTGCCACATGTCCGCCGGCCTTTATGCTCTTAACTAGCATGTCGTCCACGTAGACCTCAATGATTTTTCCCAGATGCTCAGCGAACATGGCGTTCATCAACCGCTGGTAAGTGGCACCGGCGTTCTTCAGACCGAAAGGCATGACATTGTAGCAGTAAAGGCCTTTGTCGGTGGTGAAGGTGGTGCATTCCTGGTCGCTGGGGTGCATTTTGATCTGATTGTATCCGGAGAAAGCGTCCATCATGCTGAGGAGCTCATGTCCGGCGGTTGAATCGACCAACTGATCGATACGGGGTAGCGGGAAACTATCCTTCGGGCATGCCTTGTTGAGATTTTTGAAGTCAACACACATCCGCCACTTGCCGCTGGGCTTTTTGACCATTACCAAATTTGAGATCCACTGGGGATAGATGACTTGGCGGATGAATCCAATGTCCTGGAGTTTGGCGACCTCTTCTCCGATTGCCCGGTATTTTTCCTCATCGAAGGCCCTCCGCTTCTGCTTGATGGGATAAAAGGAGGGTTTGATGGTAAGTTTATGAGTGATAATCTCAGGGGAGATACCTGGCATGTCCGCGTAGGACCATGCAAAGACAGAGGCGTTATGACGTAGGAATTGAATGAGTTCTGCCTCTACTTCTGGGTCTAGTTGGGCGCCTATGCGGACTGTCCGCTCAGGGTGCTCGTCTGAGATGCAGACAACTTTCAAGGATGTGTCCGGGTTGACTGGCTCCTTCCTTACATACTTCTCCTCCTCATCCCTAGGGTCCTCGAAGATATTTGGTGGCGGTGCCTGGTTTCCCACTGTCAGGACATCATGGCGGTGCACTGACCGTGCCATGGTCGTTGAATAACACTCGCGTGCCAACTGCTGGCTTCCCCTCACACTGCCCGTGCCGTTAGGTGTGGGGAACTTCATGAGAAGCATGTATCCGGCGATAATGCACTTAAGCTTGTTGAGCGCCGGTCGTCCAAGGATGGCATTATATGAGCTGAGACAATCAACGATTATGAATTCTGTATGTACCTCCGCCATACATGGACTAGCGCCAATAGTCAACCGCATATAGTCAGAACCGAGCGGCTGTGTGACGTTACCAGAGAAGCTGAGCAGTGGCTCATGGTCCTGGAGCAACTTGTTATTCCGCTTGAGGTGGCTGTAGCAACCGTTAAAGATGACGTTGACAGCGGACCCGCTATCTACCAATATTCTCCCCACTGAGAACCTGCCAAGAATGGCGTCGACCAAGAAGGGGTCATCATGGGGTAGGTGCACTCCGCGCTCCTCCTCCTCTGAGAACGTAATAGGTTCCCAACCCACCTTTGGGACTTTGGCGGATCTCTCGTAACGGATATGGCAGACCTCCTTTGGGTGATTAATGCGTGCATAACGCTTCCTGGCTCTGTGAGACATGCCCGTGATTGGAGCACCGCCGTCGATTGTGTTAATGCGGCCCAACGTCTCTACGTTGGCGATCACGGGTGGCGGTTGGCGCACCTTGAACTGTTCCATCTTGCCTTCACGGTACAAGGTCTCAATTGCCGTCTTCAGTGCGTTGCAGCTGTTGGTATTGTGGCCGCTGTCTTCATGGTACTTGCACCATCTGCCGGTGTTTTTAGGTTTGCCCGTCTTTGGGTATTTTGCTGGGGGCGGTGGCGGGATTTGATCCTTACACTGATTGTATATTTCCTCGTACGAGGTTGTGAGGACCGTGAACACTGCATACCGTTGAGAAGACTCCGTTGGTCTGTTGCGGTTATCTTCCTGGGTTGGGCGGTTGCCCTTGTGGTATTGATCCTTCTGCCGCTTGCTCCAACATGAGTTGTGGAATGGGCGGTGGCCCCATCCCCAGTAGTTCAGGAGGATCCAGCGGGACCTGCATCTGCACGACTGGTTCTGGTCCCAATGTACCAGCGTTGGGATGACTACGCCTCGTGCTATGCGAATGCTCGCTCTGTGCCGGGTTGGCGGTTCTTTCCAACGTCCTTTTCAGGTCATCAAAATGTGACATCAGCGTAGCCACCTGCTTTTGGGCCTCGGTCTTCTCTCTGCGCTCCTCTTCACGCTTTCTGTTTGCCTTGTGAAGGTCTGCCAGTGCCAGCTCGTACATGGCGGCGAGGTCCTGGCCTGGTGGGCGGCTGCTGCCTGGATCCGTCTCACCGCCGGGGTTGGTTGGGGTGTTGAATAGTGCGCGGTTAACACCTACCGCTGGATTGGATGGTTGGGGGATGGCGGATTGGTCTGCCTGCTCATCGGCGTTTCCCCCGCTACCGCTGGTCATGGTAGTTGTGATGGGATGACCTTTTGTTCAAGGCTTCCCACAGACGGCGCCAATGTTAATGCTCAAAGTCTGGCGGTAGCCAAACCTTCGTTTAACGCTTGTCCGGCGGGCGGACCGCTACTCTGTATACTTGGTGATTCTTGATGGCTGCCAAATGAAAGACAGGGCGTCAGAGGGAGACCGCGCTGGGCGGTCTTCACTTCTCCGATGCCTAAGTCAGTTGATATATAGGCAGCACAATAATAAATGAGTAGTTAATGCGTAATAATGAAGAGAGAAGAGAGGACCTTTTATAGGTGAGGAGAGGTCCGATCTTCTCTTTGTTTTCGATGTGGGACTGATGTGCTTCAGTTCCCAGTTTCAGTAGCTTCTGATGCCGTCTTGGCAGAGTGCGTGGCGGCGCGTCAGTGGTGATCCCGGGGAACTCTTGTGCTCAGGTCGTGGCCTGCCTGGCTGCCTATCCGTGGGTCACTGCTTCGACGGTAGTTGGTACCTCTGGCGGTACGACGAGCGTGGCTGATTTATAGCTAATTATGCTTTGCAAACGTACATGTAGGTACACCTGGTGATGTCGCTCTGCTCGATCTACAATATTGAGTATCGATTGTGTTAACAAGAAGAAACTTCAGCAAAGTCCTCACCACGAGGCAGAAAGAATCCCACGACGAGGTTGGTGCTCTCCTCGTCTACAATCGCTTGATAGAAGTCAGGTCAAGGGACACCCCCGACGACCGCACCCGAACGGTGCTGGCACGCCCGCGCAAGAAAAGAGACTGTTGACCAGCTGCAGCAAAATTGGAGCCAAACAGAACCCTTCTGGGCCTAGTGCTAGGGTTTCCCTTTCTTTTGGGCCTCTGTCTGGCATATGGAGTAGTTGGGCTGCTGGGCTAATTTATTTTAATTTTAATTACTTTTATGTAAGAATTCATTCTCCTATGGAGAATGAACTCATAGCTTCTCTCTAAGTTTTGTCGCCAAAAATAACCAGGATGTCTTGGCCTCTTGATTCTCTAGGATGTTCGAGGTTAGATTTTGGCAGGGCTTCATGATCTTTAAAAAGGTTGAATTACTTAGGTAGTGACTCTTTTGACAGTCCCACAGGGATGGGTCATTATGTGTAATTTCGCTGATCAATGTAATGAGTTGACAATTCTCTAAAAAAAAAAAAAAATTCATTGCATGTCATGTGCATTCCACTATCTAAAAAATTAAGATAATGAATACAATTAAAAGACAAATTTTTACTTCCCCTTTTTACCCTTATTTAATTTCACATGCATGCATTTAATTAAGTAATTGATTTTAGTTTCTGAAGAAAAAAAATTTCTTTTGTGAATCCTTTTTATTTGAAATATATATTACTGTTGTTGGCTTACGGTTGGAATTTTACATAAGAAATAATAAGATATATATTTAAGAACATAATTCAAATTTTGTCCAAAAAAAAAAAAAGAATTGAAACCCAAAAATGGCCAAATTTTTCCTTTATATACGTATATCACATAGAATATTAAAAAAATTCCTAAGTCAGGATAACCCTAAGGCAGCGCTCTGTGTGCAGCAGCCGCCCAACCCTAGAAAACTGAGCGACGTACGTCGCTCCCCTTTCGATCTCAGTACTGCCAACATGTCCAACATCGACGCCGTCACCTCCTCCTTTGTTGCGTCGCTGGCGCTTGCTAGCAGCGACGTCATTGATGTTTCCAACACCTCCGGTGGAATCCAATGACGAGCCAAGCAGTCTTTTCTCTTGGCACGTCCTCTGGTCAAGAAGCTGGTCGCCTTGAATGATCTGAAACGTTTTCTCCGGCGAGTATGGGTCCTGGATAAGGACTTTAAGATTCAAGAATGAGCACCAAATCGTTTCGTTCTGGCTTTTGATCTGAGGAAGGATCGAAATAAGGTTCTGAAGGGTGGACCTTGGAGGTTCCACCAAGCCCTGATCGTTTTTCAGGAATATGATGGTGTTGTGCCTATTGAGGACATTGCTCTGACCCTACTCTTCTTCTGGGTTCGCATCACCAACATCCCACCGCTGTTTGAAGAGCCTGACATGATTAGAAACATTGCTTCGGTGACTGGTAAGTTCCTTGAACTGGATGATAAGCTTTTTGCGAATCAAGGTAAGGTTCGAGTGCATGTGGCTCATGGTATCTCAAAACCTTTTTTTCTGAAGAAAACCCTAAGACTTGCATCTAGGGTTGAAGCTGAAATTTCATATTTTTTTGAGAACTTGGTGGGAAAGTGTGATCATTGTAATCTGATTTATCATGAGGGTGATCATTGCCCTTTGCTTGGGCGTCATACTACACCGTATACGGGTGACCAGAGAAAAGAAATTGTTGGTCCTTCGTTGGGTTTTGCTGCTAACAAGTTTGTTGACGGGACCTTTCGTTTTCAGGGTGTGCAAACACCGATTCTACCAAATATTTGCAGGTCACTCTTCCAACCCAAGGAAGCAAGCAAACCACGCAAGCCTATTATACTGCGTGAAAGAGACCTCACTCCCTCTGAGACTGACGAGGAAGTCCACCAACCTTTGGCATTGGCAGTGATTGCAGCCCCGACTAATCATGTACCAAACCCTGAGTCGACAACTCTGGATGAGTGCTTGGAGCTTGAGAAGGTGACACTATCTGAATAGGCAGAGAGCACTCAAAGCCTGCAAACTTCTGAAGACACAGGTATACCTGCAGGGGTGGAGGCAGTGGCCAAGGAGAATAAGGGTGACAAGCGTCAACTACCTCCCTCTCCTACAAAATCTCCCCAAAAGCTCAAGTTCCTGCTACTGGAGCTGTTCAAACCTCTCCTCCCCGAGGTTCAAGCCAAGAAACAAAAGATGCCAATGTTGACTAGCAGGTTCTCTGCTAGGTCCATAAGGATGGTTAAAGCGCCTGGCAATATTCTTGTACCCAAGGAGATGGTCTCTGCACACTCTAAAGCAAAAAAGAAAAGAGGAAGGCCATTAGGGGCAAAGAATAAGAACCCTCCAAAGTCGAAGAAGGTGACTGCTGCACAAGAGACTTGCTTTGCTTATCTTTCTACACCTCCTAGCCCAACTGTTAAGGGCAAGGAGCAAATTTAATTTTGTTATTTTCTTCTAAACTTTGCCTAATTACTATGCGCTAGTTTTCTTAGTTCTTAGGCTCGCTTTTGAATAAATGAGCACTGGTTGTCTAATGGGTGGTGCTAGCATACCACGTCCTAAACTTGTCCTTAGTATGGCAATGAAAGGTATGTATCCGTGCCATTCTGGCTTGAGCATGAATGAAATTGATGTTTGGTTCAAAAAAATAAATAAATAGAATATTAAAAAAAAAACATAGAGAGAGAATTTATATAATCATCTGATCGCATATGTTCTAACGAGAAGAAAATAAAAAGGCATGTAGCTGCCATGTCAATGAGCCATACCGATTTTATTATTATTATTATTATTATTATTATTATTATTATTATTTATCAAAAGACTCAAAATTTTGGAACATAACCAAACAAATGAAAGAAAAATCTTCGCCGAAAACTTAGGAAATATAAGAATGAAAAAAAATTAAGGAAAACAAAAGAGTCAAAACATATAAGAACCAAGAGTTTTTATTTTTTCATATTAATAGAGATCATTTAATAAGGTCATACATAAATAAGGGTAAAACATCGAATGAAATTAGCTGTTATTTCAAGGCAGGAAATATGTAGATCGTTATCATACATGAATCCATTGGCAAAAGATAAGTGGGGAAGGTAGAAAGGGAAAGGTTGCAGGGGAAGGTTGCTAGCATTTTTCTAATTTAAATAACTCTGATCTTTCATTTATTTTTAGAAATCCTAATAGAATACTCTAAGACTTTCATGGACTGTTAAAAGTCTATATTGAATCCACCCAGATTTTTAAATTCTATAGATTTCTTTAAAAGTTCCACTAATTCCATATACAATACACTCCCCTCAATTGATTGACAATCTCACAAAATATCATGTGCTATGTCCAATCTACAGTCTCACAAAATAATTAGGATCCAAATAATTAACAGGCTAAAGATTTTGGCAAAAAAACATAAAAGAAAATGGATGCTAGTTTGTCACAAAAACGTCAAAGGGACTTGGGCCTGAATGACATGGGCTCGGTTGCAAAATCTCAACAATAGTCCGCTGTGTGCGTGTTTCACTGTTTCTGGCTGCTTTATATTGGGAAACGATCGGAGCTGACCGAACGGCGCAGTAAACCCCAAAGTAGCACTGAACCCATAGAGCGACACAGACTCTGGGTTACACTCCTTTAACCAATTCAGGTTTGTGGGTTTATGTACATACCTCCAACAATATGGAGTATTTGCTATCTCACCAAGCATAAATAACACCCTCTTTGGGACATCCACAAGCCATGGTGAGGCCCAACCGCTACTTGCATCTTGTAGCCCTATGTTCAAGCTACGCTACGGTATCCGGAAGTCGCAAATCCGTCGCCGGGAAGCCACCTTTCCGGCCTTGCCAACATGCCCTCACAACTAGGCATTTCTATACTAGAATAGTTGTTACTTGTCCCACATCGAAAACAATGTAAAGGAGAAGCATTCCTTCACCTATAAAAGGAATGCCTCCTCCCACTTAAACACCATTCCATATCCAACATCCCATTACATCTCATGTAATCCCTTTGGGCCGCAAGGCCCGAACACACTAGTTAAACATTCAAGTGGACGTAGTTTCCCGCCAAGGCGGGAAATGAACCACTATACTTCTTGTGTCGTTCTCTCTCTCTCTCTCTTTACTTATCGTTAATTAGATCCCCGCGGATCCAAACATTAACATTGGCGCCGTCTGTGGGAAGCCAACACAAAGGCTTCGTCACCTACCATGAACTTTGACCCGAAAGTGTCGAGTCAACGCTCATTCAACATCAAATTGGGGTCGGTCAACGCCCGGCGGCAAAGTCAACGCCCATCAAGGCTTGATCAACTTTTGGTCAACGCTGACCATGGCTGGTCAACGCCCAACTCAAAAAAGGTCAACGCTGGCAAACAAAAAAAAAAAAAATTTGGTGCCAATTCTCTCTGGACACCCAGAGATCTTCTCTGGACACCCATTCTCTTTAACAAAGCCTCGTCTTCCTTGTTGCATCGCTCAGCGGCATGACCAAGCCATTTTTGCCGACCCTCTGGCCATAACACAGCCTCCGCTACCCTTGCAATCTTCTTCCGACGAGTCTTCCGCCAGACGGGTCTCCAGCCAGCAAGCTCCGCCGGCCAGCCTTCCGCCGAGACTTGCTGCAAGCTCCGCTCCGCTGGCAACCAGCCACCGCTAGCCTGCATCAGCCGGACAACCACCGCCGCCCAAAATAGCGTCTTCTTCCGCTGACCAAAACCTCCACCACTATCTGGACAACCTCCGCTCCGCCGAACTGGATCACCACCGAACTCTTCCTCCGCCAAGATCCTCCGCCGAGCTCCAGGCCACCAACCATCACCTCTCGCACAGCTCCGCTCCGCCGAGTTTCCTCCGCTAGCCAGCTCGGCCGGCAAAGCTCCGCTGCACTCCAGCTCCATTGCACGCCAGCTCCGTTGAGCTCCAAGAACCGCCGAGCTCGGAGCCTCCGCTGGGCATGGCTCCGCTGAGTTCCGAGTCCACCAAACTCCCGAGTCTCCACCACCGCTGACCATCATCATCGCTAGCATAGCCCAGCTTCACCTACTCACCTACTCTCAGTCGGCGGCAACGGCGGAAAGCCAGTCAGCGACACTTTCTTCCGCTGAGCTCCATCAGTTGCAACCTTCCTCCGCTAACTAAGCTTTGCCGGAGAAAAATCTCCGCTGGGCAACCTCGTCCGAGCTCCTCCGCTGAGATTTACCGCTTGGGGTGGACACCGCTGAGCTTCAACTCCGGACAACCTCCGCTGAGATTCTTCTCCGGGCAACCCCCGCCAAGCCTCACCACTGAGCTTTCCCGCTGTGCTCTGTTCACTGCACTGAGTTCATCTGCACTTTTGCAGCAGACCCAACTCTCATAAGTCTTTCTTATCCCTTTATTTGACTATTCACGTGCCTATGCCTTCACACAATTCGCAGAAGCATGATTAAGCGATTCAAGGCCACACATTATTCTTGCTTCTTTACACGTGCTACCGAGCTACTTTAAACATATTCTTCACATATGACCCACTACCCAACCAAAGCATATGGCCAATATTCATTATCATGCATCAAAAGTACTATATGGCAGTACACTATAGCAAGTCAAGACGTCATTGTCAATTCAAGATAGACACATGCATGAGTATTTAATAGATTACTTGTTGCCATGCAATGTTTGTAATCATTTTTTATCTCATGCATCTATGCCATGACAAATTTAATTCATACCATACTTTAATGCTTTGTATGTGCACATGCTATACATATGTCGATACCGTGTCCATGCGCATTCATGGTAACTTCTATTGGCTGCTTGCATATATAATCACAAGTATAGCACAAGCCTATCACTTGTCAAAGCACGTTAGTTCCATGAAACCATGACAAATGCATATCCAATTGTGAATGGGTATATGCCTACATGCTCATAGTAATCAAAAGTCTGCAAGATCACATGCTACACCAAGTTTCTTGTCTCAAATATGCTTCTGTCATCCATTAATATATACTAGGCATTAGCACAGTTTTTGACTAATACTTGGTCATGCGGCAGTACCTTTGGAATTCTAGCATTCTAGAAATATGCATACCTCAATTGGACCACCTAGCTACGTTAGCTAATCACATGTCCATATATTGCTCACTGCACATTTCCATGTACATATTTGGTAAGGCATTAGCTCTATTGGCCTTTGACATTTAGTATTGCCATGCCTTTACTTTTCGGCAAACTAAAGTCTGTTTCACAAACAAATTAGACCAATCAATATCGGCTACTATGCCAATCAAAGTATATTAATTTACCATTACTGTAAATTACATTGCACCATTAGCGTCTAGATGACATTGGTATCCGGTAAATACATTTTACAAGAACTTAACATTATTACAAAATTATCTTGTTAAGTAGGCAATCAAACATGATGCAAATTATGGATATTGATTTTACAAATCCGCATACTAATCATCCATTTTTGCAAGGAAATTAAATTATTTCTATCGAGCATTCAACCTCAACTACGAGTTGACGGACATTATCGGAGTACTTTATCCGCCACAAGCAATGGACCGTCACGCTCGGCCAACTCCGCTAGCCTCCAAATCGGCATAAGATAAGTAACTATATCTTATTTTTTACGCTCTTTCAAATTGAGCTAATGCCATGCCAATCACATGCTTTTACTACTTCTAAGCATGACTACAATATATCACACTTGATATGCTTTTACATGCTTCCATAAACTTTTGAGCATGCCTAAAACATTTCGTAGATTTGGCAACACTTTCTAGGTCTCACATACTAGATATGCCATGCTTCACATACCGATCTCAAACAATCTCTAGGCATGTTTACAATAATGCAAAAATGATATTAGCATCCCCATTACAAGTACATGCTATACACATATGCCATGTTTCTATTTAATTGCAACCAAATTAAATAAACATGGGACGCTCATACAAAATATTATTACTTGCTCCATGTGTTCATCATTTTTCATTCAACCGTAAGGCAACGCCTCATAATGACAATGACCGCTACGCGGCATTGCAGTCAAGTTTCTCCTCTGAGAAATAGCAAAGGGACTAGTTAACACAGCCCACGGCAGCCATTGATCCGGTAGTTAACCCCGACGCTTGGGTACCAAAGATTGGGCTCGCTACCCAACACCCTCTGCTCCGTGCAGCTCCCCTCATCAAACAATTTTCTGACCATCCGGAGGTCTATAGCCAGGAGTGGGGGACTCCTCGCAGGGCCTAGCAGGGGCCCACCCGAAAGGGCAAAAGCGTTCGCTCCAACCAATTCTAGATGGACGACGCACTCACACTAATTATGCTTGATATACGGCACAAAGCTACGCTTTGGTATCAACCCGCCAGAACACCCTCCTTGACTGGGGACTTCGGGGACTTGTACATACAGCCCGACATAATTAGCAATGGTCACGCTCATGCCTCACGGCATCACCTCGAGCTACCCGTTAATGCCTCATGGCAACACCGAGCTCCGCGCTCATACCTCAGCGGCAACCGCCGAGCTTTCGCGCTCTGGCCTCAGCGGCACCGCCGAGCTCTTCGCGCTCGTGCCTCAGCGGCACCCCCGAGCTTCCCGCTCACGAGCTTACCGCTCATGCCTCAGCGGCACCCCCGAGCTTCCCGCTCACGAGCTTACCGCTCATGCCTTCGCGGCAACCGCCGATCTTTTCGCGCTTGTGCCTCAGCGGCACCGCCGAGCTTTCACGCTCTCGCCTCAGCGGCAACCGCCGGGCTTTCGCGTTCGTGCCTCAGCGGCACCGCCGAACTTTTCGCTCTCGCCTCAGCGGCAACCGCCGAGCTTTCGGCACCGCCGAACTTTTCGCGCTCGTGCCTCAGCGGCACCGCCGATCTTTTCGCGCTCCGCCGAGCTTTCGGGCTCGTACCTCAGCGGCACCCCGAGCTTCCGCTCATGCCTTCGCGACACCCCGAGCTTCCTCTCATGCCTTCCCGGCACCACGAGCTTCCGCTCATGCCTCCCCGGCAACCCACGAGCTCCCCGCTCATGCCTCCCCGGCACCCCGAGCTTCCGCTCATGCCTCCCCGACAACCCACGAGCTCCCCGCTCATGCCTCCCCGGCACCCCGAGCTTCCGCTCATGCCTTCCCGGCAACCCTTGAGCTTCCCGCTCATGCCTTCCAGGCAACCCTTGAGCTCCCCGCTCATGCCTTCCCGGCAACCCACGAGCTTCCCGCTCATGCCTTCCCGGCACCCCGAGCTTCCTCTCATGCCTTCCCGGCAACCCTTGAGCTTCCCGCTCATGCCTTCCCGGCAACCCTTGAGCTCCCCGCTCATGCCTTCCCGGCAACCCACGAGCTTCCCGCTCATGCCTTCCCGGCACCCCGAGCTTCCGCTCATGCCTTCCCGGCAACCCTGGAGCTTCCCGCTCATGCCTTCCCGGCAACCCACGAGCTCCCCGCTCATGCCTTCCCGACAACCCCAAGTTTCCCGATCACGAGCTTTCCGCTCATGCCTTCCCGGCAATCCTCGAGCTTTACGCTCATGTCTACTCGACACACCACACGTTAATGGAACATTGAATTTTTCTACCATTTGTCGTTTACCGACAGCGACAAATCAAATTCTTTTCGCGTTCCATTAATATGAGCGAAAACCAAACAGACACAACCGTACGCGCGGTCATCGTTCATGAGTCACAAGCGCTTACCTTCGCACCGCTCATGCAACTTACATTTATCATATGCAATCCATACGCTCACACGACCATACTCGTTCTCGAGTTTGTACGCCATAATCGATCGTACTCGGCACCATTCGCGTATATGCATCAACATGTATCACGCACCTCATACGTTTATATATGCCAACGCATATCCATACAACTCACATTTGTTGCCCAATGCAACGAGCATTCTACGTATGCCTGTTTTTTGTCTTTGTTGTGCAGGTTAACGAGTCCCTTCTTGCTTACGGAGTTCGGGGACTTGTAGGGGCTCTGTACCGCCCGGTTACTTATGCTTGGTGACATCATGTGTATAACTCCCCAACCAAGAAGCTCCTCTTACTTGGGGACTTCGGGGACTTGTACATACCTCCAACAATATGGAGTATTTGCTATCTCACCAAGCATAAATAACACCCTCTTTGGGACATCCACAAGCCATGGTGAGGCCCAACCGCTACTTGCATCTTGTAGCCCTATGTTCAAGCTACGCTACGGTATCCGGAAGTCGCAAATCCGTCGCCGGGAAGCCACCTTTCCGGCCTTGCCAACATGCCCTCACAACTAGGCATTTCTATACTAGAATAGTTGTTACTTGTCCCACATCGAAAACAATGTAAAGGAGAAGCATTCCTTCACCTATAAAAGGAATGCCTCCTCCCACTTAAACACCATTCCATATCCAACATCCCATTACATCTCATGTAATCCCTTTGGGCCGCAAGGCCCGAACACACTAGTTAAACATTCAAGTGGACGTAGTTTCCCGCCAAGGCGGGAAATGAACCACTATACTTCTTGTGTCGTTCTCTCTCTCTCTCTCTTTACTTATCGTTAATTAGATCCCCGCGGATCCAAACATTAACAGTTTAAGTTCTGAGTTACTAAAGGTTAAAGTATGCGGCTTTTGTATTGGAAAATGGTCTCTCTGTGTCTGGTTTTGAGCTTCAAATTTTTTCTCTTTGGCTATTACTTGTGTTATTGGATGAGTTCAATTGTAAATTTTGTCAACTGCAAAATTGGCTGCAGGGTATCTGTTAATCAGGAAAGAGCTCCAGGCTTTGGTTGGAAGCACTGATTGAGAGTTTGGAGAGTGTTTTGGCAGCCATGGGTGCGACCAAGACTAGGACGAGTAGCTTCTCTCGCAGTGTTTCGGGTGCAAGCTCACCTCAAATCCCAGGACTCAAGCATGGACCCAATGGGACAATGTTTGTGTCATCTGGGATTCCAGACCTTGACAGTAATCTTCTAACTAATAAAGTATTGGAAATATCGTTATTTTATGTGTATTTTTTGTGCAATGTATAGCAGTTTAATTTGATTATGTTTAATCTGCAAAAATATTAGGTGGTGGTTTTGCTCTAGGAAGCCTAGTAATGGTGATGGAAGATGCAGAAGCACCTCATCATATGCTTTTACTTAAGAATTTCATGTCTTAAGGACTCGTTCGCAACCAACCCCTTCTCTATGCAAGCCCAGCCAAGGACCCAAGACAGTTTCTTGGTACTTTGCCTAGTCCAGCCGTACCCAAAGATGAAAAGTCTAGTCATCGAGACCCTGATCGGGTTTTCCTCTTCTTCGAGTTCAGTAAGTGGGTTTATAGGGTCAGCAACTGAACATTAATACATGTGATACTATGTTCTCAAATTTGTTTTTTCAGGAGAAAGGGTTGAGGATAGCTTGGCAATACAAGAAGTATTTTGGTGAAAATCAGCAGGGTTTTGATAGTCAAAGTAAGTATTTAATGGTCTTGATTCTTGTAAAACTAGTCTCATTAAGCACATAGCTGGTTTGGATTTTGAGAGCAATTTTCTATGCTATCATTGTCCTGATGGGAAACATGAGTTCTGCAACAACTTTGACTTGCGAAAGCCCTTGGAGAGGCAGTTTCTTATGGGCAAGCGAATAGATTGTGCTAGCATTCTCGATTCTTCAAATCTTGTCACACTTTATGATGGTTGTGCTACATTTTTATCACAATTTCCAAGGTATAGTATTCTAGTCTTATTTTTTACCTGCCTAAAAGTTTACATTTATCATGTCTGGTTAGTAAAAATATATGCAAATCCGTTGGTTTTTCTGAACGTCAAGCTAGCTCTTTAGTTCATTATGAAGGCTAACATTTGGTGAATTTAAATATTAAATGGTTAATTTGTCTAAAAACTATGCTTATAAGGTTTTGATTTTAACAAATGGGATTGATGCTTATAATGGTTCTTGTCAAATACTTCATATCTCATGTTGAGTTGTTAAGAGTTGTCATAATTCATAAGTCTGTGTAATACTTGGGTAATGAATATTATTAATCCTTGCTTAAGAAGAAATTTAGGTGGCAATGTTCTGATGGTTAGTGTTCTTTTTGTTTATCCTTTAATTTTATTTTTATATATGCTATCATGTTTTTAACATTCTTCTGACTATTCTACAGAAGTGACAGCAACATGTCTTGTGTTGGTCGTATTGTCATTCAATCATTCTGTGCTTCACAGTGTGGATATTCCAGCCTGGTAAGTGGCAATTGTTAGTTGGTCTTCAACTGTTATTCTGAGTCTTTGCTTTGTAGCTGCCTCTTATTTCTTTTCTCTGCTGTTTTGGTGATTCATATGGGTTGTGTATGTCTTTTCCTTACTCAAATCAATATATTGTATTACTGAATCAAGCATAATACATTTAATACTGTTGCATTGCAGGAATGGGGCATACTTCCTTCCGTAGATCTCTAAAAAGCATGCTACGATCTTCAAATGCAGTTGCTGTTGTGACATTTCCGCCTAGTCTTCTTTCATCATCCTCCTCTACAAGATAGCAGCACATGGCAGACACCTTGCTGTCAGTTCAAGCAATTCCAGGTTTATATCAGCTCTCACATTGTTCTTTGCACTCTTACCTTTTTTTTTGTTCTTTTTTCTTTTTATTCTGCCAATACTAACCTATAGCGAATGATTAATTCAGATGAGGACAAGGAATTGGCAACGCTCCTTACTGGTACGAGGACATGGTTGGCCTTCTTAATGTGCAGAAAGTAGCGCAAATTAACACACAGGTAGTGCAAAAGTTTGCTTCACCCAAAACTAACACGGATTGAATCAAGTTTGCTGTCTTTCCTTTTATGTGCATGAAGTTAGTACAAAGGTTATCATTTCTGCTAGGCTACTTGATACGAATTTGCAAATATGCAACTTCATTACCGACCCATTCACTCAGTCATCCTTAGAGGCCCTTTAATACTATTACATTTCTGTCAGTACATTTACCGATATGCCACTAGTTCTACTACCTTTTGAGTAGTTAATGCTGTACACATTTCATTGTATGGTTACCACATGTCTATCGAAGTTGGTCCAGTTGAAAAAAACTTTAAATTGGCACAATGCAAATAATTTTGAGTGTTTACTCTGTTTTGCTTATGTTTTTTTAAATGTTTTTCATAATTTCTCCTGCACAGGTTCCTGTCATTCTTGAGGCAACAACCTTCTCAATAAAGCTGCAAAAGCGGAGGTTTTTGGTTTTAGAATGTCTAAACCAGGCCCCTATCGATGGTTCTAGTGGGAGTTCATATGGCACTTCTGGTAGTTGTTCTGGGTCCTCTAAAACTGGATATCTTGATTTTTAGTTCCTGACACTGTCATAGTGGAGAAATTCAGTCTTTAGAGTTAAATCTAAAAGTCAGCCATCGTTGCAGATAAGTTCATTTCTGTTTGTACCAGATACAAGTTTTCAGTTCTTAATTTTGGTTTTTGATGAATTTGCATTAGCAGTAGGGATTAGAGATATAGCAAAACACTTTGAAGTGATTATATAGCAAAACAACATTACCAAAGAAGGCAGTAACATTATTCAAATATTAATTTATTTCAAATCATTACAGAAGGCAGTAATGTGATGAGGATAAGAGAGTTTAAAAGAAGAAAAAGAATGAATGTTGCGAACAACTAAAAATGCTCTGGAGAAAGAACAACAATGATTATGACACCAGATCAGTCTGGGCTTCTGTTCTTATTTCTTCATTGATACAGTCTGGGTTGGAGAATTTAAGAGCTAGCCTTCAGTGTGTTTCCAATGTCAATGACAAAACGGTATCTGACGTCTGCCTTGGCAAGGCGCTCCATGGCAGTGTTCAAGTAGTCAATTGGGATAACCTCGATGTCTGCTGTTATGTTGTGCTTGGCTGCAAAATCGATCATCTCTTGTGTCTCCTTCATACCTCCAATGCCGCTACCAGCTACCATCTTCCTTCCTGTTAAATCGAACATTAAGCTCCGTTAATAACCCTACAATGCAAAAGATAACAGGTAAAGCCAACTACTCGTAGTTACATGCTTACCCGTGAGTAAAGGCAAAACCGGAAGCTCAAGAGGCTTTTCTGGTGCACCAAGCATAACAAGCTTTCCATGAGACTTCAACAAACCAATCAAAGGCAAGAGAGGATGTTGTGCAGAAACTGTGTCAATGATCCCATCCATGGTACCAATGGCAGCCTACAAATTAATCAATGAAACAAACATTAATTAACTTGTTCATTGAATAATCCACTTAAAAGACGTAAAAGGTGTAACTTGTTCAAATAATTACCTGCATTTGATCTTGGTCACGACTAACCAAAAACGAATCAGCTCCTAGGTGTTTAACTGCTTCCTCCTTCTTATTAGGGGACGTACTGATCACTGTAACCTTCACTCCCATTGCCTTGGCAAACTTCACTGCGACGTGGCCTAAACCACCTAGGCCAACCACGCCCACATGCATGCCGGGCTTGTCAAGTCCAAAATATCTCAACGGGCTGTAGGTTGTGATTCCGGCACATAGGAGAGGAGCAGCACCATCAAGGGGTAGGCTGTCCGGGATACGGACTACGAAGTGTTCATCGGCAACCATAATGTCAGAGTAACCGCCATAGTTGGTGATTCCGTCATAGTACTTGCCACTGATCGTGAGTATTTGTTTGGGGCAGTAGTTCTCAAGATGGTCGGTACAACTATCACAAGATCGGCAAGCTCCCACTATGGATCCAACACCGACTTTGTCTCCAACTTTGAATTTTTGTACATTGCTCCCTACTTCCGTCACTTCACCGACAATCTCATGCCTACATTGCCAAATTGTGTTCATATTAGATTACTGAAGAGGGTTCAAGCATTAATAAAATGGTGAACACCTTTACTAGTTATACTAGTAAAGAGTGTGCAAGAAAAGGTCGAATGTACCCGGGAACTAGAGGATAGGTAGAGAAGCCCCATTCATTCTTGACCATGTGAAGGTCCGAATGGCAAATCCCACAGTACAACACTTTGAATGTCACATCTTTCTCTCCGGATTCCCTGCAATCAAATCGGTTGAACTTTAGAACTAACTATAAAACAATGTGTACTATGGTTTAATCTGAAGAGGATGAACAGAGAAGTGTTGCATGTACTAGTTGACAATCTACCTTCTGGAGAAACTGAAGGGAGAGAGAACACCAGATGAATCTCTTGCAGCCCATCCAAATGCCTTCCTGGGGTGTTCTTGCTCGTTAGACATCACTATTTTCTTTGTTGCAGATTATCAGTTGATGGTTTTGGTGTTGAAGCTTAATGCAGTTCGAGTAGTAAAAGGTGACAGACAGACAGACAGATATGGAAGTACGAGCTACCTCCAATGGAGTTAAATGCTATATATAGAGGGAGGAGATTTTTGGTCTGGGCCGGGGTGACGTACTGGGTGACGAAAATAGAATGTCGAAGAGATGATGACGTATTGGGTGAGCAAATAAAAAATTCAAGAGATTCAACCGACATCGGCGGTCAACAGAATGGTAGGAATGATGACTTGGTGGTCAGACTTTACTGCATGCGATTGAGAAGAAAAGTGATGAAACTTCTTTCGTACGTACACAGTACTTACTGATCTAGCATCACTAGCATCACTAGTTAGACCATCTCCAACAGATTGGTCTTTTGCCACCTGACCTTGCAACGATTACTTTTCTTTTGACTGTCCAAGGAGTTCTCCAACTGATGTGCCATTTCGACGTGGATTAGACATAGGCCTCTCCTCTGTCAAATTTGACAGCGTCTTCTCTTTCTGTCTTTTTTTTTTTTTATTGTTTCTCAGTGCGTCTCTCTCGCATCTTTCTTCCTTCATCTCACCCAGGACTTCAAAATTTCAGGGAAACACTTTTTCTCTCTTCAAATTTCTTCTCTCTTCTTGAGTATCAGGAACATGGATCAAAATTTTTGGACTTTGGACAGAGAATCAATGCCGAGAAGACTCGACTGCTCCGGTGACTTCGTGGCGGTTTCCGGCCACCGATTGACTTGCATGAGGTAGGAAAATTAATCCTCTTGTCGTGCTCTACCTCGTACTATCATTAGTTTTTTTTTTATTTTGCTGGAGTTTTGAACAATTGATGTTTTGGGTATGACGTCAGTCACCGTGTTCGTGATTTCCGACGGCTTAATACCAAAACAGAATCAGAAACTTTACGAATGGAGAAGAGAAATTGAATAATGGTTTGTCAAACAACCCAAGGCCACCAAGCATGAATATATTGATCGAAAGCATTTACAAGTGCATAGGTTGGTATAAATTGAATGGGTTGTGAAGTTTGGAGGTGGGTCAAATAGTGATTGGGTGCCCTTAGTGTTTGCAGGTATTTGATCAAATGCCTCACTCAGCTCTTTTGATTTTTCAGATTTTGTTTTGTGGTTCTGTTGTGCAGACTGTGATTGATAGAATGTAAACAACATGAGTGTATTGGCAATAATAGATAACTATAAGGTGGACTCATTCATCACTAGTGGAACATTCGAACTATTTTCATATACTTTAATGTGGGGAAATTAAGATTTTAAATTGATGTATTGGCAATTCCTAATATACGAAAGCTAAACTACACTGTTGCTGTTCATTTCAGAAAAGACAAAATGAATGAATAGTGGATTGTCGATTTTGCCCTTCATCCTATAGCCTAAACCGTCCTTGCCTCTGCATACTTATCCCCTTTCTTCTACAGTCCAGTCCTGTAGTCATTCCTATCAATTATCAAGAACGATCGTGAGATAGAGAGAGAGACAAAGAAACCGGGTGTTTTTTTTGTTCTTCTGTGTATCGATCGATCATTAGGGTTTGGGAAGAGGTCCGTGCGAAACCTAAGCTACACTGTTGCGAATAGAGAGTCGTCGAACGCATGTATCGATCTTGATTGTGTGACTATTTCAACTGCATCCGTGAAGCTGCCAGATACTAACGTTGGGCTGATAACAAGTACAGAAGGTTTGGTTTACAGAGTTTCTGTGCTAGATTTGATTTAAAATTTGGGGTTTTGAATTATGGATTTGATGTGGGATTTCCGATTTTGATCGTAGACCGCTGGGGTAGGAGAAAGAAGAGGAAAGATTGAAGATTTTGGTCGACTGTCAGACGGTTTGGGTTGAGGAAGGTTTTAATAGAAGAAGAGGTATGTGTTTGATTTGGGTTTTTTTCAGTTGTCTCGGATTGTGGTTTTGAGTGAGTTTTTTGTGTTTGAATTTGTATATTAACATGTAAATGATGGTGATTTGGGTTCAAGTTTTGGTTTGGATGGAGATGGGATCAGTTTTAGCCTTTGATAAAGCTGGATAGAGATTGGGCTTTTGTTTCATTTGAGCTAATGAAACCTTTTTTCCTTTTGGGATTTCGTTGTTTTCACAATACAGAGGAAGACAGAAGGCGAAACAAAGAAGAGAGAGAGAGAGAGGAGAACGGGAAAGAAGGAAAGGACAAATCAATTTACGTTTGTTTTGGAGAAGGTACACACTGATATTTTGATTTAGGGTTATTATCACAAATGGTACCTGAACTATACCTCAATCTTATCGATGGTACCTGAACTTCAATTTTGATCACAACCAGTACCCGAACTTTTCGATTTTACTTTAAATGGTACCTAGAGCCACCTGCGGTCACTATTCCGACTAAAAGCTGCATGGGAGGCCATCATAGTGATGATTTTTGATGATTTCGAGGGTTGCGATCATATATAGTGATGATTTTTTGGTAATAGACTTGCCTTGAACTTGTTTTTTTGTTTTTTGTTTTCTTAGATTTGGATTTTTTGGCCGAAATAGTGACCGAAGGTGGCCTTAGGTACCATTTAAAATGAAATCGAAAAGTTCAGGTACTGGTTGTGATCAAAATTGAAATTCAGGTACCATCGATAAAATAGAGGTGAAAAGCTTTGTTATTGGGTGAAGTTTTTCAATTTCTGCTGCAAAGCGAATAACTTATATATTGGATTTTTAAACTGTTGTTAGTCATTTCATGATATTAATATCTATTTTGCTTTCCAAGCTTAATAATGCCCTTTTTAAATGGTTTTGTTAGGTATTTTTCTCCGTTTGATTTTGATTAGGTTTGTCTACCTATATATAAAGTTTTAAATTTACTGCTGTTATAGGTGTGGACTGTGTTGTTTTTCTAATCAAGTTTATGGCATCTGCAACTATGGTAACTGCTGTTGTAAAGTTTTAATTGTTCCGATTTTATTTTACAGATTTTGGGAACAGTGTGCTGTCGGACAGATCGTGAAAGGTTGGTGGGATTTCGGTTTGGTACCAACACGCTCTAAACTGATTTTCTTGAATTGGTATTTTTTTTTTTCCCAGTTTTCTAGCTATTATAATCGGTGTTGTTTCTTTTTGTTTTGTATCCAGTGCTTTGCATTTTTAGTGGTTCGAGTTTATGACGGCAAGATTGGGTTGACAACAAATAGAATAGGTGTGGTATTTGATTGTATTTATTTTTGTTTAATTGATTAGCTGAAAATTGTGTTTGTTGTGATTGGGCTCTAGCGTCAGACTTCAAATAGAACAGCTCCAGTTGGTGAATTGGTTGTGTATCGGCATTTTTACTTTCTTCCTTTTGAAAAGGAAGCAGAAATATGAACTATCACAGAAAGATTTTTGTATGAATTGTTCATTTAATTAATACTTTTTAATTCAATTTTCAGACTATCAACTCAACCACGATCGAGAAACAAAGAGATTGGGTGTGTTTCTCGCGGTTCTGGAAAAGAAAAGATAACAGGAGAAATTTAATCCCAAGGTTTGAGAGCTTTTGTTATCTGGGTTTTGTTCTTCTTTTGTTAAAGTTTAATTTTTTCTCTGTTTTTTTTTGGTGAGAAGTTTGTTGGATACTTGAATCACTGTGGTTGATGATTTATGTTCATTTGAGTCATTATGTTTGATTGTTTGATATCCGAGTTCTCAAAGTTTATGCATTTGATTGATCATGGGTAGTTTGGCAAACTTCTTCTCTGTACCATTTGGTTCACACAGCAGCTCTCTCTCTGTCTCTCTCTCTCTCTAGCTTCTGGTCTACTGTACCTGTGATTATAAATCCAATTTCGGTCAAGTTAGTGTTTAAAGATTTTCATCGAGTGTTAGAGCTTGGGACAATTTGGTTCAGTTCTCGATTCCTCTCTGTTTTGATAGTCAGTCAAGTAGATAAATCACTCTTTTTCAGGGGTCAAGACTGCATTATACTTGGACATGGTCTATGTAGTAAATATTTCCAGTTTATGATTACCCAAATTGGATCCTTATTTTCCATGAAAGATCCAAATGATCTTCATTGTTTATAGGCTTGGGAAGCTGTAGACACTCTGTTGGTCACTATTTGTCCTAAACCAATTACATTTCTGATTTAATAAATGAACTTAATGTGCTTTTACTGGTGGATATAGGGCTGTTTGGATATCTCTGGGAGGTAGGCTTGGGTTCGCTTTGGAAGAGGTGTGTGCCGAGATTGTGATCAAGTTTAGGAGACGGGCTTTGGGAGCAAAAGAGGTATGTGTTTTGTTGCTTTTTCCAGTTCTGTTCAAGTCAAGATTGGTTTTTTTTTCTTTTGTATTTGTAGATTTATTAGAAGAAAAAGGAAGAATTATGAATAAGAGTAAAATTTATAATGAGCTTTATTGTTTAGAACTGGTGTGTCAATAGTGAAAAGAAGTGTTACTGTTTTTGGGTAATCAGGTTTTACTTGAAATAGAAAAATATTATTCTGTTTTACTAATGTTTAGTATTGTTTGGTTACTTTCATTAGTTTCTTGCCCTTATGGCCTTAATTAAGATTAATCATCTTGAATTTCAATTTCAATGACATATTAATTTTTCCACTCCATTTTCTCTTCAATTTTGTGGTTGCTAGAAGTCATCTCTCATTTATGTACTTTCTGTTCTCTTGGAAGACCGAAATAGCCATCCATGACCTTCATTCGTTCTCAGTCTTCACCCTTTATTTCCAGCCAACTTTATTTTGTTTCATCACCACATAAGGTCGTGCTGAGAGTTTTGGTTACCGTAAGAATCACTCATAAATATCCAAACTTATTCCTTCATTACTGCTTTCACTGAAAGTCGTTTGGTTTTCAGAAGTCAGAACAGTTTTTGAGCTATTATTTTTGCTCTTTTCAGAGAATTAATGGTATGAGATTTTCATGATATGGTGTCTGGTAATACTCAATAAAGACAAAGTTTGTTTTACGGATTAGAAGTTTGGTCATATATCCCAAAACTCCCTAGACACATTATCATTGTCATGTCTTCAGTTTTTTGTTATCAATGGTTTGTATTCTTTATGTCCTAATATGCCTTTTTACTCATGGTTTCAAGATAACTTATGCTTTCCTTATCAATTGCAATTTAATGGAATATAAAAAGAGGCCACTTTTAGTTCTTCGAATTGATATCTACCTCATGTAGCTTTTAGGAGCACCAGACTTTCTCAGCAAGTACCAAATCATGTGTCCAGAAATCCCAAACTAAAGTTGTGGATCTTTGTTGTTTGGATTGTCAATTTCACAGATACATATGAATTCTTTAATTTAATTAATTTATTATTATTATTTTTTTAAATTATATTATTCAGACAAGGAATAGAATGAATTTTGAATGGACTAATTTGAGACCAACCTAGGATCTAACAAACAGATGTAATACATGAGTGATCCCTGTTTCAAATTATCAGTGGTCTTTATATTGCCTGTGGAATTAATTGAGGCTTTGGTTTGAATATAAAGGACTTATTCTCACATGTGGTCTGGGAATCAAGTCCCCTCTGGTACGTATTTAGCTATTTTCTAGAGAATCCCGTCGTAAATTGTGCTCTTTTTGTATATCAATCCTCTGTTAACTACTAATACTTTGATTTCCCTTAATTGTAACAACTCATGAGTTACTCAAGTCATGGAAGAATTTTAGATGATGGAAGGGTAGGGAGTTTTCCTCTTTGTTGGTTCCGTTTTAATTTTGAGGTTTATGATCATTTTGTGGACTTTGCCTTTTTAATGATACAGATTTTGATCTTTTCAGTATTTTGTTTGTCGTGGACTTTGCAATTTTGATGACTGATTGAAAAAATTAGAAAATAAGAGCTTTCAATGTTTGGTATTTATTTATGTGCTGATAGTATGGTCAGTTTCGATATGTAGTGTGCATAGGTCAGTGCTAGAAACAGAAGATTGGAAATTTCAAACAATCTTATGGATTTGGAGAGAAACATGTCATTAACTTCCATTAAACAAAATAATCCGATACGATTGTTTGTCAATGTATAGAGATATTGCGCACTTTTGTTGAGAGTCTGCAAATGGTTGCCTAATAATTATATTGAAATATAATTATTTTTTGGCAGCTTAATTATTAATTTTCAAATATAATTGTTCTTTTGTTTGTGCTTTCCAGACTGTATGCAAAGAAGTGCGTGTATTATTCTTCTGCTGCTGTTCCTGTGTACATTATTTGGGATTATCTCACTGTGTCATTGCTATTCAGGTATATGCTTCGCATAGAATCAATATGTTCATATTGGTGTGTATTGCTGATGTGTTTGCAGATGCTCTTTGCTTCAGTTTTTCACATTCTGATTCAAAATGGTATAAAGTTTGTACTTAGATTCATACTGTGTTTATATAATGTATTGTTTTCAGTTTGAATTTGATAATTTTGTGGATCATCTCATGATTGATTCTAAAGTTGTTGAGACTGATTTAAATTGGATATAAACTTCTATTATATTTCATTTTTTCAGTTTGAACTTGATGATTCTTTGGATCATCTCATGATTAGTGTTACTGACGTTAACAATGATTTTTTTCAATCTGTAATTTTACAGAACAATGTGCTGTCAGTTTCTTCAGCTGTTCCAACTTCAGATAGAAATTTTTCAGGAATATATGTCTTCTGTTGCCCTGATTGTTTCAAAAGAAAGCAAAGTCGAAACAGAGAGAGAGAGAGAGAGAGATGATTTCAAAGCAACTGTTCTCATTTTCTGTTTTGATAGAGGTCAGGTGAAATCATAGTGTTGAGTAGTGATAGGATATTATCCTTGCTAATAAAAAATTGATTATAGAGAAAATAATGCCGCAAGATCATTGCATTCTTAAGATCGTTGTCATGATTCGACAAGTGCAAATAAGAGTTTTCATCCAAATAAATCTGGATTTTTTTTGCTTTTTTTCTATGTTCGTGCACTTTTATCTGGTTGTTTGCATTGTGTTTGTTATCAGATTGACATTTTGATTCCAATTCTTTTGGCTGTTTACAATTGCATGTCTACGAATGTGATGTATTTAATGACGTCTGACTTTCTAATCATAATTTTTTGGCTCTGTAGATACTTGGAACAGCGTGCTGTTAGGATCTTCAAGTGTTTCAAATCCAGGTATAAATTTTGACATAATGTGGGGTTATGTGTTATTGACCTCTGTAAAACAGACTTCATATCAATTATTTTGTTGACAGAAAGACTTCAAAGAGAATGTGTGTGATTTCAAGTGTTAAATACCGATTGGAAATGTTCATGTCGTTAAGTCATTAGATTTGCAAACTACTAAACAAAAGTATTTCAACTTAAAACTAATGTATAAATTTTTGAATGCAGTTGTGGCTCCAAAGATGAGATCAATAAGAATGAAGAGGTTGTTACAGGATCGTCATGATGAAAATCATAATACTGAGAGAGAAGGACAAGAAATATGTAATAACCAGAATTTAGCTGGTAGTATATCTGAAACTGGAACTGCAATATCTGAAGCTAGAACTACAAATTCTGCTGGGAATGAACAGCATCAAATTCATCCAACACCAAGGGGTCGTAGGCATCTATTATCCAGTTTCAACTGTTTATCTGTTTTCTGTTTACAAGCTCAACATAACTGACACTGTTTGTATTTTGTTTATAGCATTTGGGTCGAGAATGAGAAAAAAGGACCAACGTTTAGACAATCAGCGCAGTGCTGGGAATGATGATGCCAATCGATTTCAACATTGTCGCAAACGCTTTAGAAGCAGTCAACAAAATCGTGCTCCAACTTCAGATTGGAGTTTTTCTGGTGATACAAATTTAGATATTCATACTACAATTGAAAACAGTAATAATAATATTTGTATATACCTGATTTATTGATTTCGATTTTTGGATGCAGGATCCTTACATGCTTTAGAGAGCGGCAGTTCTTCCCAAGTTGCAGACACTGATGAAATTGAAGGTCTAATTTCTACAATTACTGATTAGTTGAAAGCTTGAAAATGTAGCAATTTTTTATTTGTAGTCCAACTAATTTTTATGAAATTGTATATTTAGGTCAATCTTCGCATCGTTTTGGTCAAGCACTGTATCAAAGAAGTAGACAAGGTTATTCCTATCAAATTTAAGTTATTGTTTGGAGAAGACAATTGTAATATAAATTATTTATGAAAAATGAAATTTTGATCGCAGGATTGATTGTGACGTATCAGGATTCAGGCGATAATATTCATGTATGTGATTACTGTAACGCACGTTTCTGGTTTGGAGAAGCTAATAAACAAACATCTTCAAATGCGCCTCTAATCTATTCAAATTGTTGCAAAAAGGGTGAAATTAAACTTCAACAACTTAAACCAATGCCAAATTTTCTTGAAACATTATTAGATCCAAATAATGGTTCAAAAAGCAGACTTTTTAGAGAAAATATTAGAGTTTATAATTCAATGTTTTCTTTTACATCAATGGGAGCTACAATTGATCGTAAAATCAACACTGGATCAGGTCCTTATGTATTTAAAATTAGTGGTCAGGTACATCATTTAATGGGTTCTATATTACCTTCTGATGGAGAATGTCCTAAATATGCTCAATTATACGTATATGATACAAAAAATGAGGTTTTGAATCGTGTAAATGCAATTGATCCTACTCATGTTAATGTAAATATCAAAGTAGACATTGTTGAAGGACTAATTAAAATGTTTGATGAAACTAATGAATTAGTGAAAGAATTTCGAACAATGAGAGATAAATTTGAAAATCATTCTGTACCTTCATTAAATATGAGTGTACTTAATCGTCAACCTACTGATAGTAAGCAATATGAAGAACCAATGACTGATGAAATTGGTGGTTTAATAGTTGGTGATATTGGAGAGCACAATTCAAATAAAGATATAATTATTGAGTCAAATAACGGATATTTACAACGTATTTCTAAAATTCATCCAAAGTATATGGCGTTGCAATATCCAATACTTTTTCCATATGGCGAAGATGGATATAAAATAGATTTAGTAATGCAACGAATTGCAGGAAATAATACAAAGAAAAGGCAGAAAATATCAATGCGTGCTTATATTACATATCAAATTCAAGATAGAGATAATGAAGTGAATGCTATACTAAAAGGTGGACGATTATTTCAACAATATTTAGTTGATGCTTATGCAACAGTTGAAGAAGATCGTTTAGATTGGATTAGAAGAAATCAAAAGAATTTTCGAACTGAAACTTTTAAAGATCTTTTTGCTGCTGGTTCAACAGGAATTAATAAAGGTCGTGATTTAGGGCAAAAAATCATTTTACCAAGTTCTCATACAGGAAGTCCTAGAGATATGATTAATAATTATCAAGATGCTATGGCAATTTGCAGACAATATGGTAATCCAGATTTATTTATTACTTTTACATGCAATGTTAAATGGCCAGAGATAGAGAGATATTTAAAAACGAAACCTAACTATAGAGTTGAAGACAGACCTGACATCATTTCGAGAATATTTAATATAAAATTACAAGATATGATTAATTATATTAAATCTGGAGAACCTTTTGGAGAAATTGAAGCACATGTGCACACAATAGAATTTCAAAAGAGAGGACTTCCTCATGCTCATATGTTATTTTGGTTAAAAAAATATTACAAATGTTATACAGCAACTGACATAGATTCTATTATATCAGCGGAATTACCAGATAAAAATGTTAATCCAAGACTTTTTGAAATTGTCAGTCAATTTATGATCCATGGACCTTGCGGACAAATAAATTTAAAATGTCCTTGCATGCGAGATGGAAAATGTTCCAAATTTTTTCCAAAACCATATAATATGAATACTAAATTTGAAACAAATTTACCTCCAGTGTATAGACGTCGTGATGATCATACAAAATTTGTAAAAAGAAATAACGTGAATATTGGAAATAATTTTATTGTTCCTTATAATCCAAATTTACTGTTAAGATATAACGCTCATATTAATGTTGAATTGTGTTCTCAATCAATGTTAATTAAATATTTGTTTAAATACATTAATAAAGGTCCAGATCGAGCTCGAGTTTTACTATATGAAAATCTAAATGATGAGATTACAACTTATCTTAATTGTCGATATTTGACTCCTCATGAATCTGTATGGAGATTATTTGAATATTCAATTCATTCTCGATATCCTGCTGTGCAGCATCTGCATATTCATATGCCTTTAGAACAGAATATTGTTTTCAATGAATTTCAATCTCTACAATCAATAATACAACAAAAAAGTACAGAAGATACTACACTTACTGGTTGGTTTAAAGCAAATTCAACTTATCCAGAAGCAACTAGATTAACTTACACAGAATTTCCAACCAAATTTGTTTGGAACAATAAGAATAAATGTTGGACCCCACGAAAACATCATCAAAGTATTGGTCGAATTGCGTCTGTACCACCTACATTAGGTGAATTATATTTTATGAGAATGTTATTAAATATTCAAAAAGGTTGCCGTGATTATGATGCAATAAAAACTATTAATGGCATTACATATACTTCTTATCAAGAAGCCTGTAGAGTTTTGGGTTTATTAGGTGATGACAAAGAATGGACTGAAGCGTTAACAGATTCTTTACATACTGCAACAGCTTCTGAAATTCGACAACTTTTTGTTACAATAATTTTATTTTGTGATGTAGCAAGTCCTCAGACGTTGTTCGATTCCTATTGGCTAAATATGTGTGATGACATTTTATACAAGGCTAGAATTGAAGTTGGGAATCCAAATATGATTTTGCCAGAATCAGAATTGAAAAATAAATTGTTATATGAATTAGAACAAATGCTTAACAAATCATCAAGTTCATTAAAGAATTATCAATTACCAATGCCTAATGTAGATGAAATATTGGATTTAAATAATAGATTATTAAAAGAAGAATTAGATTATGATTGTCTTCAGTTAAAACATGAACACACAAATTTAGTAACTCAATTAAATACATGTCAAAAAATTGTCTATGATGAAGTTATTAAGGCTATTGAAGAGAAAACATGTAATACATTTTTTGTTCATGGACATGGAGGAACCGGCAAAACATTTTTATGGCATACGATAACAAGTAAATTAAGATCTGAAGGAAAAATTGTTTTAACTGTTGCTTCATCTGGAATCGCTTCGTTATTACTTCCAAATGGTAGAACTGCTCATTCCCGATTTAAAATACCTTTGACAGTCAATAATTTATCAATATGTCCAATAAAAAAAGGTACACATCTCGCAAAACTAATTGATAGAACAGAATTAATTATTTGGGATGAAGCTCCAATGTCTAATAAACACTGTTTCGAAGCACTAGATAAATCTTTACGTGATATCATATCTAATCCGAATGATATACAAGTTAACAAACCATTTGGTGGTAAACCTATATTATTAGGTGGAGATTTTAGACAAATATTACCAGTAATTACAGGAGGAACCAAAGAACAAATAATTGAAGCTTCGTTGAATAATTCATATCTTTGGTCAGCATTTAAAACATTTCATCTCACAGAAAATATGAGATTATTAAGACAAAATTTAACAGACGAAGATAAAATAAATATTTCAACTTTTGCAAATTGGTTATTGGAGATTGGAGAAGGTCGTATATGTTCAATTAATGATGAAAACGATATAGATACATCTTGGATTGAAATTCCAAATGATTTGCTTATTAATACTTATACAAATCCAATAGAGGCAATTTTCTTTGCAACTTATTCGAACTTCAACATTAATTATAATAATTTTAATTATCTACGAGAACGTGCAATTGTTACACCGCGAAATGCCACAGTTCGAGACATAAATGATTACGCTATTGATCTATTGCCAGGTGACAAAACAACTTATTTAAGTGCTGATAGTATTCTATTGAATTCTGGAAATAATGAAAATATTAATCTTTTATATCCAATAGAATTTTTGAATAAACTTGAATTTAACGGATTACCGTCACATGAATTAATTTTAAAAATTGGAATGCCTATTATGTTATTGAGAAATCTAAATCAAATGTCTGGCTTATGCAATGGTACAAGATTAATAATAACAAATTTATTTGATCGGCTTATAGAAGCAAAAATATTAACAGGAAACAATGTAGGTCAAAAATTTTTGATACCTAGAATCATTCTTACTGCATCTGAGAATAAATGGCCGTTTATTTTTAAAAGACGACAATTTCCGATTAGACCATGTTATGCTATGACTATCAATAAAAGTCAAGGTCAATCGTTGAATCAAGTTGGCATATATTTACCAGAACCTGTTTTTACACATGGACAATTATATGTAGCACTTTCAAGAGTCACATCAAAAAATGGATTAAAAATTTTAATAAATAATAATAGCGACATGCCAAATAAGTATACTAAAAATATAATTTACAAAGATGTATTCCAAAATTTATAATTTATCATTTACAAGTAGAACCATATATCCCATTATATGTTAGTAGACTTCAATTTATCCCATTATAACGAAAATTGACTTTGTTATAACTCTTATTGACATATAAATATTTGAGGCAAAAGTCATAATCGTGAATTCGTGATTCAACGTGAATCCCACATTGTCCGAAAACTGAGAAAGTACAATGTCGTGGTATCCAGACGAATAGAAGGAACACAAAATTGAAGCTACAGCTGGAAGAAGATCTGACAATAATGTCGCCGAATCCAGACAAATTGAGTATCCTGATGCTTCCAGATCTTCTTTAGGATGGGACAAACAGTGTTAGAAGGGGATTCAATTTAGGATTACGGTTTTGCCCTGGATACTTGCATGTATAAGAAAGGCCTCCAGCACTATTCCAATTCGAGAAGCCTCCACTATGTGCACAATGTGGTTTTCATCTTTTACAGACTTTCTTTAGGTGAGCAAAACGTAGGTTCTGTCTATTTACCTCTGTTTGGCCATTTTCTTCTACTTTTGTTTTTGTTAGTTGCGTTTTTAGTTGTTGTTGGTTTTGAATTGTTATGGGTTTTTTACGTTTTAGGGCTTTTGTTTGTCTTCGGATTTGAGATTTGGGTGATTGTTTGGAAAAGTTTCAAGCTTTGTTTCTGATGTTTGGTAATTTCAATATTTTCATTGGATGGTGGCTTGCTTGATTTCGTAGAATTACTTTGTCATGTTCAATCAGATTACTTCGTATTGATTTATTGAATTTGGTTGATTTGTAGATGTAGATCAGTTTTATGATTGTCAATTTGTGATTCTGAAATTGTTATTATGGTAGCCACTTTGAGTATTCTCCAAATCCCTTGATTAAACTAGAGTCAGAGAAGGCCTTAGTACCTCAATTTGTAAACATTGTTTTTTAACATTTTGATTTCAATTTGGGTCTGAGATTTTATTCTTAGTCTTCCTTGCTGTTTTGTTTAGTGTAAAACCTCTTATTTACTGAGAGAAGAAATTTCAGTCCAAGAATGTCAACAATTAAGCCTATAGCAGACTGCAGCATGCTATAATTTCAATTTCAATTTGGGAAATGTATCCAATGTCAACAATTTTATGATTCCTTTATATATATATTTATTTGCGTGGTTGATGATTTCCTGGGCCTGGATAATTCAGAGACTTATAAGTGTTTCATATTTTGTTATTTGGGTTTTTTTTTGTTTTTTTTTTTTGAGTGATTGGGAATGAAAAGAAAAAAAGTGAAATCTTTATTTTGCTATGTTTGATTGCAGAGACAGAGAGAGACTCTTAATATTGTTGGAGAAGAGGTTTCCAATATTGAAGAGAGGACATCGGTTGATAGCAGGTAATTTTGGATTGCTCATGTATCTGTTTTTTTTTTTTTGTTGTCTGATACTTGGTTGTTGTTTTGAAATGCTCCGGGGAATTGCAAGTTTAGTCACTATGTTGGAAGGAAGAAGAATCGGGTAATCACCTTAAAAACTTTACACCTTAAAAACATCACGTCCTTAGTGCTCTCAAATTTTTTCCTATATCTCTCTCTTTTTTTTTTTTTTGTTTCTTTCTTCTCCTCAATTGTAACAAACTTTAGATTGTAACATTATAAACCAAATACGTATATCTACTTTTATCATCATACAAAATGATTTAAGCTTAGAAACTAGAAAAGATGACATTAGTTAGTAATCCATACCATCATCTGGAATCAAAGTATGTGAGTCTGTGCAGATAGTATGAATCCAGTATATAACTCTTTTGCGACGCTCTTAGCTATTCATTTGTTAGTCTGTACGTTTTTCTTCATTCTTTGAATCTGTAGATTTAGTCAAGTAAGATGTCTAAATTTTAAATACAATTTAATACGTATTCCTTCTCATTTTCAGCTTGAAGAAAACGTTCAACCTACATTGCTTCATGAGATAAAGGCTTATCAGATCGTCTTCAAAGTAAGGGTTCGTGTATCCAGAATATGGAGGCCAAAGAAATTTAATAGTGAGATATATGATGGCCTTCACTACATCTTAATTGACGAGAAGGCAAGCTCTTTACAAATTATTTATGATTATTCTAATCATTTTGAAACTCAGATATAACTTTCTTCTTTCCTAAACATGCGCAGGGAGATGCAATTCACGCTGTCATTGAAGAATCTGATTATCTCTACGTCTCCAAAAAAATGGAAGGACAGATATATGAGATTACCAACTTCTATACACAAAAACCACGACCGGTGTCGAAGTATAAAATAGTTGATCATGAGGCAGAACTCTGTTTCGATGAATCAACAAAATTTCAGGTTGGCAAGGATACCTTCCCTCCAATACCACAGTATTCGTTTCATGTTCTTGAATTCGATCAGTTCGGAGCACAAGTGAAGACTCAGGAAGTGCTTATAGGTATCTTTATTAACTCTGAATAAACCAGTTCTGCATTGATACATTAGATTAAAAATTAAATCATATTAACAATGCTTTGTTTTTTTCCTTCTTTTTTTTCAATGCAAGATGTTTATGGCTGCATAAAATCGGTTCTACCAGAGCACCAAGTTAATGTGAAGGACAGTACAAAACTGGAGTCAAAATGCGAAGTCTTCATAGAAAACTTGAGGTACCATATTTCCAAATTATTTTATGCATTACATATATTGGAATCTTTGACAAAAAATTAAAAACCAGTTTTTCAAAAAAATACAAGAGAGAGGATTTAAGAATCACCTTTTGGGGTCATGCTGCTAGACAGTTTGATATAGAAAGTATCAAGAGAAAATCTCCACCAGTGCTAGCTGTATTCGCAAGTTTAATTTCTAGGTAAATCTCAATTAAAAAAAAAAGAAACACGATTCATCATTAAAATTAACACAATTATGTGTAGCTAACTACTTTTACAATTTACAGAACGAGTCACAGCAACAGCAACATATCATACTTGCATGATCATCGATCCACACAATTTAGCAGCAAGTGAATACATAGCTGAGTAAGTCGTTTTATTGTAATATTGCCGTATTCTTCACTTCAAATTATTTATCCAAACTTTTCTTATCTTTTGTAATAGTTACTAATAATTTTGAAAAATATTAATCCAACAACCTAAAAAAATTGCAGATTTTCAAAACCTGGCGATAAAGTCAAGATACTTCCTGTACCATTCAAGCGACCAATAGCAGAAGAATTGAAGAACCAAACGACAAAATCGGTCTTTGAATTGAATACATTGAACCCAGATTCATATGTGGTATAAAAAAACACAACCTTGCTTTACATTTTCATGTGATTACATATATCTATTTCACTAAAGACAATTGATTTCTGAATCTGCATTTTACATCACAGAATCATTCAGTGTATTGCACTGCTTCCATTCTCCGTTTCCCAGCGTATAGTGGCTGGTTGTACAGAGGCTGTTCGAGCTGTTCTAGAGTGCTCAAAGTAAAAGAAGACAGTGGGGAATTTCTTTGTCCTAAACCCGATGTACAAATCCCTCTACCATGGTAAACCTACTAACCACTGTATTCCTTAATATCAATTCTATAGCTAATGAAAATATTACAACTTTAAGCGAAATAACTTCACTGCAAATTAACCCATTTTTTTTTTTTTTTTACATACAGTTACAACGTTTATGTGACAATTCATGATCATTATAATCAAGCAACAGTCACTCTGATGGGGAAGCAAGAACAACAGTTGTCCAGCATCAGTTGTTAGGATTTGGTCAATAAAAGACTATATCCAACAGAGCAGACATTACCAGAAAAGATTAAGAAAATGGTTGGCCAAACCTATCTGTTTGAGATCCAAATCAATCAATATGGTGAACTGGTGGTCAAAAATGTTTTCCCAGGTCAACAATCATCTGCATCAGTGGTAGAACAAAACCCAAGCACTGCAACTCCGGAGTGCCTTTCATCTAAAAAAAAGAGAAGCATTGAAACAAGTGGAAAAACATTGTTCATCACAGATACCGAGAAAAAAGCCAAGAGGTAAATATCAATCAACATCAATTTCTCTTTCTTATTGTTCCTTATAAACAACTTTGTGACAAATTTTATAAATCTGTCATAATTTATAGTTTAACTTATCTCGCTACTGTTGTAATTATATTTTTTTTCATTTGAAGCGACAAACAAGGAGCAACAGTGTTACCATCGTCAACATCATCATCAGCAAGCAAGGAACTATCTTAGCAAGAGAAGGCCAACTGAATCTGAATCACGCTTTTGTATAGCTGTGGCTTATTTTCTTCCATCATACCTGTGTTGACTACAAGCATAGTCAGCGAAACAACTGGAGAATGCTGTACAGTTGGGACTACAGGGATTTTGCTTTTTGAACAAATTCCAGCCCTGCTTTTTGACAACTAGCTCCAGTTGTTCCAACAGCATGTTAACTCATGTTTAATATTCTTTTTGTAACTCTGTAACTAAGACAATCAACCTGACTATGCAGCTGTTGTAAAGCTGCAATTAACACAGCTAGCAATACTGAGCAGCTAGCATTTTTGAACTGTGTCAAATAGAATGCAGTGCAGCTGAAATGGAAAATGTGTAAAAACTGTTTTATTATGTAAATGTAATGTAACAATTCTCTCTCCCTATATCATAGTTTAAATTGTTATAGTTATAGTTTTAAGAGAGAGATACTTGGTATTTCGAAAAAGAGTTGATATTTTATGTGAGTTCCAGTAACTGTTCTGTCTGTATTGAAATTCCTATACCAAGTACAGACCAAACAAACATGTAAATGAACAACCATAACTCCCGCAGCAACGCGCGGGCAACAATTCCTAGTACATAACTATAAGGTGGATTTGTATACTATTCACCCGTTTGTTGAATTCAGTATATTTATTGAGTGATATATTTGGTCCCAGATGATAGGTGATACAGCAGGACAGACCACCAAAGTAATTCAAGATGCCAAGCCCATTGCTTCATCAACTGTCGAGACCATTTCACCAGCGGATCCTGTCGTGATTACTGGAACTGCTGGAGTAATATTCCTCACATACTTCCTTCTGTAAGATCAAATATGGACATAACACATATCATCGTAAAGTAATTGATGATTAGCTTAATATCAATCCTAGTTTAACATGGATACAAACAGTAAATCAATACTAGTAACTTAATGAATAGTGTATCAATTCATTAAGGATAGTAATCCATTGCTTAGTCGACAAGAAAGGCTACAAGTTGTGATACATTAGGAATCTAAGAGTGAAACCTAAACCGACAAGGAATGCTTTAATGGGAAGCTTCTTGAGGTTTAAGTCTCATATATATACAGATGAATTGGTCCCTCATTACTACCAAGGCGGGAAATGAACCACTATACTTCTTGTGTCGTTCTCTCTCTCTCTCTCTTTACTTATCGTTAATTAGATCCCCGCGGATCCAAACATTAACAGTTTAAGTTCTGAGTTACTAAAGGTTAAAGTATGCGGCTTTTGTATTGGAAAATGGTCTCTCTGTGTCTGGTTTTGAGCTTCAAATTTTTTCTCTTTGGCTATTACTTGTGTTATTGGATGAGTTCAATTGTAAATTTTGTCAACTGCAAAATTGGCTGCAGGGTATCTGTTAATCAGGAAAGAGCTCCAGGCTTTGGTTGGAAGCACTGATTGAGAGTTTGGAGAGTGTTTTGGCAGCCATGGGTGCGACCAAGACTAGGACGAGTAGCTTCTCTCGCAGTGTTTCGGGTGCAAGCTCACCTCAAATCCCAGGACTCAAGCATGGACCCAATGGGACAATGTTTGTGTCATCTGGGATTCCAGACCTTGACAGTAATCTTCTAACTAATAAAGTATTGGAAATATCGTTATTTTATGTGTATTTTTTGTGCAATGTATAGCAGTTTAATTTGATTATGTTTAATCTGCAAAAATATTAGGTGGTGGTTTTGCTCTAGGAAGCCTAGTAATGGTGATGGAAGATGCAGAAGCACCTCATCATATGCTTTTACTTAAGAATTTCATGTCTTAAGGACTCGTTCGCAACCAACCCCTTCTCTATGCAAGCCCAGCCAAGGACCCAAGACAGTTTCTTGGTACTTTGCCTAGTCCAGCCGTACCCAAAGATGAAAAGTCTAGTCATCGAGACCCTGATCGGGTTTTCCTCTTCTTCGAGTTCAGTAAGTGGGTTTATAGGGTCAGCAACTGAACATTAATACATGTGATACTATGTTCTCAAATTTGTTTTTTCAGGAGAAAGGGTTGAGGATAGCTTGGCAATACAAGAAGTATTTTGGTGAAAATCAGCAGGGTTTTGATAGTCAAAGTAAGTATTTAATGGTCTTGATTCTTGTAAAACTAGTCTCATTAAGCACATAGCTGGTTTGGATTTTGAGAGCAATTTTCTATGCTATCATTGTCCTGATGGGAAACATGAGTTCTGCAACAACTTTGACTTGCGAAAGCCCTTGGAGAGGCAGTTTCTTATGGGCAAGCGAATAGATTGTGCTAGCATTCTCGATTCTTCAAATCTTGTCACACTTTATGATGGTTGTGCTACATTTTTATCACAATTTCCAAGGTATAGTATTCTAGTCTTATTTTTTACCTGCCTAAAAGTTTACATTTATCATGTCTGGTTAGTAAAAATATATGCAAATCCGTTGGTTTTTCTGAACGTCAAGCTAGCTCTTTAGTTCATTATGAAGGCTAACATTTGGTGAATTTAAATATTAAATGGTTAATTTGTCTAAAAACTATGCTTATAAGGTTTTGATTTTAACAAATGGGATTGATGCTTATAATGGTTCTTGTCAAATACTTCATATCTCATGTTGAGTTGTTAAGAGTTGTCATAATTCATAAGTCTGTGTAATACTTGGGTAATGAATATTATTAATCCTTGCTTAAGAAGAAATTTAGGTGGCAATGTTCTGATGGTTAGTGTTCTTTTTGTTTATCCTTTAATTTTATTTTTATATATGCTATCATGTTTTTAACATTCTTCTGACTATTCTACAGAAGTGACAGCAACATGTCTTGTGTTGGTCGTATTGTCATTCAATCATTCTGTGCTTCACAGTGTGGATATTCCAGCCTGGTAAGTGGCAATTGTTAGTTGGTCTTCAACTGTTATTCTGAGTCTTTGCTTTGTAGCTGCCTCTTATTTCTTTTCTCTGCTGTTTTGGTGATTCATATGGGTTGTGTATGTCTTTTCCTTACTCAAATCAATATATTGTATTACTGAATCAAGCATAATACATTTAATACTGTTGCATTGCAGGAATGGGGCATACTTCCTTCCGTAGATCTCTAAAAAGCATGCTACGATCTTCAAATGCAGTTGCTGTTGTGACATTTCCGCCTAGTCTTCTTTCATCATCCTCCTCTACAAGATAGCAGCACATGGCAGACACCTTGCTGTCAGTTCAAGCAATTCCAGGTTTATATCAGCTCTCACATTGTTCTTTGCACTCTTACCTTTTTTTTTGTTCTTTTTTCTTTTTATTCTGCCAATACTAACCTATAGCGAATGATTAATTCAGATGAGGACAAGGAATTGGCAACGCTCCTTACTGGTACGAGGACATGGTTGGCCTTCTTAATGTGCAGAAAGTAGCGCAAATTAACACACAGGTAGTGCAAAAGTTTGCTTCACCCAAAACTAACACGGATTGAATCAAGTTTGCTGTCTTTCCTTTTATGTGCATGAAGTTAGTACAAAGGTTATCATTTCTGCTAGGCTACTTGATACGAATTTGCAAATATGCAACTTCATTACCGACCCATTCACTCAGTCATCCTTAGAGGCCCTTTAATACTATTACATTTCTGTCAGTACATTTACCGATATGCCACTAGTTCTACTACCTTTTGAGTAGTTAATGCTGTACACATTTCATTGTATGGTTACCACATGTCTATCGAAGTTGGTCCAGTTGAAAAAAACTTTAAATTGGCACAATGCAAATAATTTTGAGTGTTTACTCTGTTTTGCTTATGTTTTTTTAAATGTTTTTCATAATTTCTCCTGCACAGGTTCCTGTCATTCTTGAGGCAACAACCTTCTCAATAAAGCTGCAAAAGCGGAGGTTTTTGGTTTTAGAATGTCTAAACCAGGCCCCTATCGATGGTTCTAGTGGGAGTTCATATGGCACTTCTGGTAGTTGTTCTGGGTCCTCTAAAACTGGATATCTTGATTTTTAGTTCCTGACACTGTCATAGTGGAGAAATTCAGTCTTTAGAGTTAAATCTAAAAGTCAGCCATCGTTGCAGATAAGTTCATTTCTGTTTGTACCAGATACAAGTTTTCAGTTCTTAATTTTGGTTTTTGATGAATTTGCATTAGCAGTAGGGATTAGAGATATAGCAAAACACTTTGAAGTGATTATATAGCAAAACAACATTACCAAAGAAGGCAGTAACATTATTCAAATATTAATTTATTTCAAATCATTACAGAAGGCAGTAATGTGATGAGGATAAGAGAGTTTAAAAGAAGAAAAAGAATGAATGTTGCGAACAACTAAAAATGCTCTGGAGAAAGAACAACAATGATTATGACACCAGATCAGTCTGGGCTTCTGTTCTTATTTCTTCATTGATACAGTCTGGGTTGGAGAATTTAAGAGCTAGCCTTCAGTGTGTTTCCAATGTCAATGACAAAACGGTATCTGACGTCTGCCTTGGCAAGGCGCTCCATGGCAGTGTTCAAGTAGTCAATTGGGATAACCTCGATGTCTGCTGTTATGTTGTGCTTGGCTGCAAAATCGATCATCTCTTGTGTCTCCTTCATACCTCCAATGCCGCTACCAGCTACCATCTTCCTTCCTGTTAAATCGAACATTAAGCTCCGTTAATAACCCTACAATGCAAAAGATAACAGGTAAAGCCAACTACTCGTAGTTACATGCTTACCCGTGAGTAAAGGCAAAACCGGAAGCTCAAGAGGCTTTTCTGGTGCACCAAGCATAACAAGCTTTCCATGAGACTTCAACAAACCAATCAAAGGCAAGAGAGGATGTTGTGCAGAAACTGTGTCAATGATCCCATCCATGGTACCAATGGCAGCCTACAAATTAATCAATGAAACAAACATTAATTAACTTGTTCATTGAATAATCCACTTAAAAGACGTAAAAGGTGTAACTTGTTCAAATAATTACCTGCATTTGATCTTGGTCACGACTAACCAAAAACGAATCAGCTCCTAGGTGTTTAACTGCTTCCTCCTTCTTATTAGGGGACGTACTGATCACTGTAACCTTCACTCCCATTGCCTTGGCAAACTTCACTGCGACGTGGCCTAAACCACCTAGGCCAACCACGCCCACATGCATGCCGGGCTTGTCAAGTCCAAAATATCTCAACGGGCTGTAGGTTGTGATTCCGGCACATAGGAGAGGAGCAGCACCATCAAGGGGTAGGCTGTCCGGGATACGGACTACGAAGTGTTCATCGGCAACCATAATGTCAGAGTAACCGCCATAGTTGGTGATTCCGTCATAGTACTTGCCACTGATCGTGAGTATTTGTTTGGGGCAGTAGTTCTCAAGATGGTCGGTACAACTATCACAAGATCGGCAAGCTCCCACTATGGATCCAACACCGACTTTGTCTCCAACTTTGAATTTTTGTACATTGCTCCCTACTTCCGTCACTTCACCGACAATCTCATGCCTACATTGCCAAATTGTGTTCATATTAGATTACTGAAGAGGGTTCAAGCATTAATAAAATGGTGAACACCTTTACTAGTTATACTAGTAAAGAGTGTGCAAGAAAAGGTCGAATGTACCCGGGAACTAGAGGATAGGTAGAGAAGCCCCATTCATTCTTGACCATGTGAAGGTCCGAATGGCAAATCCCACAGTACAACACTTTGAATGTCACATCTTTCTCTCCGGATTCCCTGCAATCAAATCGGTTGAACTTTAGAACTAACTATAAAACAATGTGTACTATGGTTTAATCTGAAGAGGATGAACAGAGAAGTGTTGCATGTACTAGTTGACAATCTACCTTCTGGAGAAACTGAAGGGAGAGAGAACACCAGATGAATCTCTTGCAGCCCATCCAAATGCCTTCCTGGGGTGTTCTTGCTCGTTAGACATCACTATTTTCTTTGTTGCAGATTATCAGTTGATGGTTTTGGTGTTGAAGCTTAATGCAGTTCGAGTAGTAAAAGGTGACAGACAGACAGACAGATATGGAAGTACGAGCTACCTCCAATGGAGTTAAATGCTATATATAGAGGGAGGAGATTTTTGGTCTGGGCCGGGGTGACGTACTGGGTGACGAAAATAGAATGTCGAAGAGATGATGACGTATTGGGTGAGCAAATAAAAAATTCAAGAGATTCAACCGACATCGGCGGTCAACAGAATGGTAGGAATGATGACTTGGTGGTCAGACTTTACTGCATGCGATTGAGAAGAAAAGTGATGAAACTTCTTTCGTACGTACACAGTACTTACTGATCTAGCATCACTAGCATCACTAGTTAGACCATCTCCAACAGATTGGTCTTTTGCCACCTGACCTTGCAACGATTACTTTTCTTTTGACTGTCCAAGGAGTTCTCCAACTGATGTGCCATTTCGACGTGGATTAGACATAGGCCTCTCCTCTGTCAAATTTGACAGCGTCTTCTCTTTCTGTCTTTTTTTTTTTTTATTGTTTCTCAGTGCGTCTCTCTCGCATCTTTCTTCCTTCATCTCACCCAGGACTTCAAAATTTCAGGGAAACACTTTTTCTCTCTTCAAATTTCTTCTCTCTTCTTGAGTATCAGGAACATGGATCAAAATTTTTGGACTTTGGACAGAGAATCAATGCCGAGAAGACTCGACTGCTCCGGTGACTTCGTGGCGGTTTCCGGCCACCGATTGACTTGCATGAGGTAGGAAAATTAATCCTCTTGTCGTGCTCTACCTCGTACTATCATTAGTTTTTTTTTTATTTTGCTGGAGTTTTGAACAATTGATGTTTTGGGTATGACGTCAGTCACCGTGTTCGTGATTTCCGACGGCTTAATACCAAAACAGAATCAGAAACTTTACGAATGGAGAAGAGAAATTGAATAATGGTTTGTCAAACAACCCAAGGCCACCAAGCATGAATATATTGATCGAAAGCATTTACAAGTGCATAGGTTGGTATAAATTGAATGGGTTGTGAAGTTTGGAGGTGGGTCAAATAGTGATTGGGTGCCCTTAGTGTTTGCAGGTATTTGATCAAATGCCTCACTCAGCTCTTTTGATTTTTCAGATTTTGTTTTGTGGTTCTGTTGTGCAGACTGTGATTGATAGAATGTAAACAACATGAGTGTATTGGCAATAATAGATAACTATAAGGTGGACTCATTCATCACTAGTGGAACATTCGAACTATTTTCATATACTTTAATGTGGGGAAATTAAGATTTTAAATTGATGTATTGGCAATAGATAACTATAAGGTGGATTTGTATACTATTCACCCGTTTGTTGAATTCAGTATATTTATTGAGTGATATATTTGGTCCCAGATGATAGGTGATACAGCAGGACAGACCACCAAAGTAATTCAAGATGCCAAGCCCATTGCTTCATCAACTGTCGAGACCATTTCACCAGCGGATCCTGTCGTGATTACTGGAACTGCTGGAGTAATATTCCTCACATACTTCCTTCTTCCTCCAATTTGGTCTGCTATCTCTTTTAACCTCAGATGATACAAAGGTAGTACAAGCTTATTGTGATATGATATTGCTTCAAGAAAATCCATAAATCAACAATTCAAGTACCTAGTCTTTGGAAGATATAAACCAGTTTAAAGATTGCATGTTTTCGGTTTTGGCTTAACATACATAATTTTATCATCATTTGAGGCTACATATTTGTTCTAACATGGATGTACTAATAGCTAATGTGCTATGGTTGTCCTACTCAGGTGCCCTCACTCCTGCTCAAACCCTTGAAGATTTTGTTTTGTGGTTCTGTTGTGCAGACTGTGATTGATAGAATGTAAACAACATGAGTGTTTTGAGAGAATTTCTTGTGTATTTCTTCTCTGAGTTCAATATCACATTTACATCAGGAGCATAAGGTTGTGCTTTGACACTGATGTGAGCAAAGACCTGCATAGTGTCTAGTCTTGGATCACTATTGCCTCTCAATCCCGTATCAGGATTGTTACCAAACTTCAATCCTGTAGGTTTGAGATCTTGATAATTAAGGAGTGTCAATCCTAAATTAGGATTGTTTTTACTTTCCAGTCCTATATCCTTAACAGTGATAAATGCAGATGATTAAAGCATGTTGCTATTGCTGTCATGTTTCTATTACCCAACATAAAGGAAAAGAAAGGCTGTGCAAGTCTTTAGGTCAATTCAATGGACCTTCTAGTAAGCCTTCTAGAAGTTTAGTTTGTATCAGAAAGCAATAGTTTGTATGGGGATCAAGAAAGCCTTCTAGTTTTTTTAGTTTGTATTAGTTCGTTTGGTTTCTAGTGAAGTACTATATGTTTATGTCTTCATCTATTTAGGTTTCCTGCTATGTATTCCCATATCTCAAATTCTCGTAATCTCAATTGCATCTTTTACTGGAAGCATTCATTGTATGATATTTGATTTACAAGATAAAAAAAAAAAAAGGAAAACAACATAAATAGAATTATGTATATTAAAATAATATTTAAATTTGACATATCCATTAGAGTTAAAATTAGTCAAAATGTTAACATGTCAATTTTGCCATGTCATATGTCAAATTTAAATTTGACCAAGGCTAAAAGACATAACCATTGGAGATGCTCTTAGGTCACAATTTTCTGTGTTCATCTTTTGGATGCCTGTAGTATCATAATTGTCCAATCCCAATTTTGACGCCATACAACAGTTACCACAGGTCCTCGTTAAATTTGTTTTCTTTTTCTATTTACTTGATATATATCATTTGTGTTTCAGTGGGCATTATAGACGGGATATAATTCTAACCTTGTGAAACACATTTAACCAGTTTGCAGAAGTACAAGCAACTATGCAGAAGTGGGAACCGGGAACTGGTTATAGCAAGGTTCCTTCTTCATCTACTTCTGCATGATTTATCTCAAACACATTTAAATGTTTATTACATGCCACCTTGCATGTCTACATAAGAGTCAACAAGCAACAGAAACTGAGACAAGGAAATCAAGCTCGATTCCAAATTCCATGCAAATTTAAGTGGTACACTTCAATGTGTTTCCAACGTCGACAACAAATCGATACGTCAAGTCTCCTCTTAAAAGGCGTTCCATGGCAGTGTTCAAATAGTCAATTGGGACAACTTCGGCGTCAGCTGTTATGTTGTGCTGCTTGAAGAGACATGTGAATAGTTCACACCCATGGACTCATGGCAGTATTAACTACGTCCACAAGTTGTTAGATGAGTTGCCTGAAAAGAAAGTCTTTGATGGAGTGTTCCTAATGATTTCAACGCTTTATATTTCCACTTGGATGGGCAACAATACCTTCTTAGCTTCATCTCAACCATGCATCTCTTTGATTTTTTTTTTTTATGAGAAAGACGAGAAATTATATTAAGTGAACTGAGAAGTACATGGAGCGATGTAAAAACATCGAAAGATAAACGAAAAAACATAACAAGATGCACAGACGCATCTGTAATGTAGGAAAACAATAAAAGATAACAAGATGCACATACGCATCTAGAATGAAAGGTAACCATGTGACTTGATGCCGAACGACATCGTTGCATTGCATATGTCACGAGAGCAGTGTAAATGTAATAGTAACCGTAACCGTAGCCGTAACCGGTGATATGATCACCTAGGAGAGGTGATTCGCTCACCGAGAGTTCGAAAGTAACCGAGGGTGTCAGAAACTCGTAAATTAGCAATCGAACTCCCAAGAACCAGAACAAATACCATATCAAAATGAGCAGCTGTCTCGGATCCAAGATCCGGATTTGATTACGTCCTGGGTCCCAAATGCGGATCCAAATCCGGCCTGAATCCAAGGTCAAGTCTAACGGGTCAAACTTGACAAAGGCCAAGGCCCAACATAATCTGATCTGGGCACCCAAGCACTTGGGCACCCTAGCTTCAGCCCGACGTCCGGCCACCCTTCCAGATCCGCAACGCCGTAAATCTCTCGTCCTGGTTTCGTCCACACGACTCTAAGCGTCACCACCCATGGACTGCTGCACCGTCATCGGTCTTTGACATGAAATCTCTGGTCGCAAACTCCGTTTGGTCCGATCTGGGAACTAGAAACCAGAAAACCATTCCGACACTCGTGGCCGTTCCAACAACTGCACTTTGATCTGGGTCGAAAACTTGCCCATCTCGAGCCCCTCCCACAGCCCTACTCCCAGAAATTCCAAGGAGTCACGGCCAAAATTCCAAGAAGTCCGCATAGTCCATGGATCCCAAATCCGGATCCGATCCAAAACCTCTGATATCCCATCGGAAGGTCGTCGACCACTTGCCCAGATCGAACTCAGCCTTGAACCCCAAGTTGTGAAGACCTGAGAGAGAGGGAAAACATCGCAGTCTGCCGCCGCAAGAGGAGTCTTAGACCACGCTTTTGAAAAGCAAATTGGAAGAAAAGAAGAGACGGTTTGCACCGCGCTCGAGGTATACGACACCAAGGGATGTGCCGACATAGTTCTTCATCAGAGATGGAGAAAGTTGCAGAAACGACCACCTATAAGGGCGGCGTTCTCTCAAACCCTAGAGGTTTTCTTTTTGAAGAGGTTTTCTTTTTGAAGAGAAAAAATTGAAATTTTTTCTTCTTATGTTATTGTTATGACTGCTAGGTACTTTGTATGAGTGGATCAGAAAACCCCTTGATACATGTCCATACAGCTCTTTGATGGAGATGGTCCTAATATTCGAAATAACATATGGGTCGATGCCTGATGAGCAGTCATAGGGCCCTAATGCTGCCCAGCTTGATCAGTTAGTTGATTAATACATATAACTAATATGATTAATATCGATCGATGGCGGAAGCTAGTTGCTGGTCAAAAACAATAGGATCGAGGCATTTATGTGAAAAATGAATGGTTAGTGAAACTTCGCTCAGACTGTTAGTTTTCATTAAATTGTGAAAATTATACTCTATACTAAAACTCATCTCGCAAGTCACTGTTCAATACTATTTAATGAATAGTGATTAGACGATTTTGCCCCTATATGTTGCGATATTTAACTCTCTCTCTCTCTCTCTCTCTCTCTCTCTCTCTCTCTCTCTCTCTCTCTCTCTCTCTCTCCAGCTGCATTGCTGCAAGGGCTTAGCAGCTAGTTGTAAATAAAATGCAAATAACTTATTAGAAACTCCAAAATACACGAGACTAATTGAATAGTTTGTAGTAAATTATATGAATATAGTTGCTCATAATGTTACTTGTTTTGTTGTTGGGTAAGCGGAGAATATTTATTTTTTTAGATCTTGAATGTCTAATTGACTTATATATTGTCTGACTTAGAATGCATGCTAATTGTGTCAACATGCACGATAAACAACATGTCAACATGAATCTAATTTCTTATTTTTGCATAAAATTTGTAATTAATGATAAAATGCTACCGTTATTTTCATTGTGAACTTGGGTTAAAAATTTAAAATTGAAGGCACTAGCTAAACAACCGAGTTTCGTCCAAACTCCAAAGGCAAGCCATGGGAACAAAGCTATATGAAGCTGCTTCTTAGGCTTAGTGGTAGAGCTGATAGAGCTCATGGTTGACGATGGAGTTGGGAGTTTTGAATTCGAAGGCAAAGATGGAACAGAGGGAAGGAAGGTAGGTTGATATTGCCAGTTTGGAAGACTCAAAATAGTAAGTAGTGATTGGGAGTTACTAGTGTTTGCTTCCATCAAATATGGGTATGGCCTTTGGTTTCCCCAAGCATTTCAATTTGCTTGCAACCTTGGAAATTATAACACCAACCCACCTCAAGTCCTTGACATCTCTTGCCCATAACACAAGCCACACAGAGGCCTCAAACTTTTACTCTTCTCTGATTCAACAATGCACACAGACAAAGTCCCTAAGAGGCTTGGGAATAGTTCAGACCCATATGATCAAATCCGGGTACATACAACTCACTATAGCCAATAAGCTCATTGATGGGTGTTTGAAATGTGGTAGCTTACATAATGCACGTAAGGTGTTCGACGAATTGCCTGAGAGACATGTAGTCATCTGGAATGCCATGATTTCTTCATACATTGGCCACAAGAAGAGTAAGGAGGCTATTGGGTTGTATGGGAAGATGGTCTTTGATGGAGTTTTGCCGGATGAGTACACGTTTTCCAGTGTTTTCAAGGCTTTTTCGGGTCTGGGTCTTGTATATGAAGCGCGGAGGGCTCATGGGTTGTCAGTGGTTTTGGGTCTGGAGGTGGCAAATGTGTTTGTTGGTAGTGCTCTTGTTGATATGTATGCAAAGTTTGGTAGAATGGGGGATGCAAGGTTGGTGTCGAATCGTGTTGGGGAGAAAGATGTTGTTTTGTTTACGGCGCTGATTGTTGGTTACTCTCAGCATGGTGATGATGGTGAAGCTCTTGAGGTTTTTGGGGACACGATCAACCAAGGAGTTAAGGCTAATGAGTATACTTTTGCTAGCATCTTGATCACTTGTGGGAACTTGGAGGATTTAACTCATGGTAAGTTGGTCCATGGTCTTGTTGTCAAATCTGGTTGTGAAGCTGCTGTGGCGTCACAGACTTCACTTCTAACAATGTATGCTAGGTGTGGATTGATTGATGATTCTCTGAGGATTTTTAAAAGGTTTCAGCATCCAAACCTGGTAACTTGGACGTCTCTTATCGTGGCTCTTGTTCGAAATGGTAGAGAAGAGTTGGCTTTGACAAAGTTTAGAAAGATGATTCGTGATTCAGGAGTTCCGAATTCTTTTACTTTATCTAGTGTTCTTCAGGCATGCTCAAGCCTTGCTATGATGGATGAAGGACAGCAAATTCATGCCACGGTCACAAAATTTGGATTGGATAGACACATATATGCTGGTGCTGCTCTCATTAACTTGTATGGGAAATGCGGAAATACAGAGATGGCAAGGTCAGTTTTTGATGCCTTGATTGAAATTGATTTGGTCTCCATGAATTCCATGATATATAGCTATGCGCAGAATGGATTTGGACATGAAGCACTTCAGCTTTTTGATGGGATGAAAGACTTAAGACTTGAACCAAACGATGTAACAATTTTGAGTGTTCTCTTGGCATGCAATAATTCAGGATTGGTGCAACAAGGCTGCCAAATTTTTTCTACCATTAGGAGTAATCACAATATTGAGTTGACAAGGGATCACTATGCTTGTATGGTTGATTTGCTGGGGCGTGCTGGAAGACTTGAAGATGCCGAAATGTTGATAAAAGAAGTCAAAAATCCAGATTTAGTATTATGGAGGGCACTGCTAAGTGCATGTAAACTTCATGGACAGGTTGAGATGGCAGAAAGAGCTCTAAAGAAAGTGCTTGAACTTGCTCCAGGAGACGGAGGATCTCATGTCCTGTTGACAAATCTTTATGCTTCAACTGGTAATTGGAGTCAAGTTATTGATATGAAAAGTACAATGAGGGAGATGAAATTCCAGAAGAACCCGGCAATGAGTTGGGTTGATGTGGACAGGGAGGTTCACACTTTCATGGCTGGAGATTTGTCCCATCCAAGATCTAGAGAGATAAATGAAACCTTAGAGAAATTGTTTGAGGAGGTGCAAATATTGGGTTATGTTCCTGATACAAGATTTGTGTTACAGGATTTGGATGAGGAGAAGAAGAAGAGGTCTTTGTACTATCACAGTGAAAAGCTAGCCATTGCCTTTGCTCTATTAGTGAGTAGTAAAAAGAATACCATCATCAGGATATTCAAGAACCTTAAAGTTTGTGGGGACTGTCATTCCTGGATAAAATTTGTCACGGAGAGAAATTATTGGGAGAGAAATAATTGCTCGGGACGCCAAAAGATTTCATCATTTTAAGGATGGGTGTTGTTCCTGTGGAGACTATTGGTGACCCCCAAATGTGACATCTGGATATTGATCTAGATAATCTTGTCTGCTGTTTGGAGTCACCAACTGTTTGATTGGCTGTAATTAATCACACTTTATGCTGCTGTTGCGATCTTCTGCCAAAGTATTGGTCTTCAGGGATCTTGTTAGGGAAGCCTAGAAGGTACTTCATTAAACAACAAATTTCCTTGTGTTTTGTCGATGAAATAGCTAACTTAATATTTAATATCAAACTGGACTGCTATTAATTGAAGAAAAACAAAATTCAAACTTAACTGCAAAGTTTTTTTTTTTCTTTCTTTTTTTTTGGGTACTACGAGAGATTATTCAGAGCACCGCCGTGCACTTGCACCAACATAAATGAATGGTTAGATTGCATTAAATACACTTTTTGTTTATTAAAAATAAAGTTGATAATAAATATCAAGGGTTGAGATTATTTTATAAGGGTTGGGTCACTTACACCGTCGGTGCATAGAATAATTTCCAGTACAAACTGCAAAGTTTCTATGTATCAAAAAAAGGTTTCTGTCAGGTAGATACTCCACGCAGGATCACTTAATGACACATGCGTTTCTTGTTCTCTGTCCTATGCACATTGTATCCACATTTCCAGTGTACTTTTCTTTCTGCAGGTATCCCCATAAACTGGATGGCTCGGCTGATAGAGCTTTTCTATTTTGCTAAATATTTCTTTTCTATCAATAATACCACAGCTGCATTGCAATCTATAGATTTGTCAAGGAGGGTGTGCTTCACCATTGACAACTTGTGCTTATTGGCTGCAAAATCAATCATCTCTTGTGTCTCCTTCATACCTCCAATTTTGCTACCAGCTACCACCTTCCTTCCTGTAATTGTAAAATAAAAAGTACTCATCAATAATTATCTTCTTTTTTTTGAAGTACTTTAATAAGTCAATTCAATTCATAGTTACCCATTAGCAGAGGAAAAACTGGAAGCTCAAGAGCCTTCTCCGGTGCACCGACTATTACAAGCTTCCCATCCGTCTTTAGCAAACGGATCAAAGGAAAGAGAGGATGAGCAGCCGAAACCGTGTCAACGATGCCATCCAGTTTGCCCATGGCAGCCTAAAAATTCAACAAGAGAACATTATCCACAAATTAAACACGCTTAACAATCAACTTATTGATTACGAAATCAAGGTAACTTGTTGTTCAAGTAACCACCTGCATTTCACTTTGATCACGGCTGACCAAAAATGAATCAGCTCCTAAACGTGTAAGAGCTTCTTCTCTCTTATTAGGGGAGGTACTAATTACCGTAACCTTAACTCCTTAAGCCCCATAGCCTTGGCAAACTTCACCGCGACGTGGCCTAGACCACCTAGGCCGACCACAACACCCACATGCATGCTGGGTTTATCTGACCAAATAATGCAAGTTTGACTTCAAATTTTAATTAAAAATGACCAAAATGCTCGGGTTTCATAACAATTTACGGGCATTGCCACTGATCCAATAATGAGAGGGAGACAGGGGTCCGCTGGGTCCCATACCCCACTCAAAAAAATAATATATATATTAATATTATACTAGAATCAAATTTTGTTATATATTTTTATATTAATTTATCAATTTGACTAATGATGATGGACCATCTTCAGAGTACTTCACGTGCTCTTTTTTTTTTTTTTTGTGGGATTGTTTGAGCAGACATGCTCGGTGCTCCCAACCTTGATAATTAATATCATATAATATTTTCCTTTTCCAAATCTTTTTGGCATCCAATATATAACCCATTCTATATTAATGATTTCTATTTCTTTCTTATTTACATATTTTCAATTCCAATACAGAAACGATTAAAAAAATATTTTATTACATCAATATCAATAACATGTGCGTCTATATATATATATATATAGTTATAAACTAGAGAATAAGAGAGAGATAGAAGAGAGAAACAGAATATAGAGGAGGACATATATATTTTGTCAAGTAATGATTCTCGATCAGCTAATTCTTTTGTGATATTGATATTGATTTTACCAGTTGCGACTGCAAGTGTAGAGAGCATATTTTTTGTTATGAACATTGTGAAGACTCATTTCCGAAATCGAATGGGAGACGAGTTTATGAATGATAGCTTGATTTCATATATTGAGAAAGACATTTTTACTAGTATAGATGATGAGACTATCATGCAACGATTTCAAAATATAATTTCAATGATATGCTCTGCTACTGTTCAGTGATATGATCTGCAATTTGCTTCAATGATATGATCGGCTACTGTCAATGATATGATCTGCTACTGTTCAAATTGAATTGATATGTCATTCATGGATTGACAGATTTAATTGCTCCTGCTACTGCTACTGCTCCTGCTCTTGCTACTGCTCCTGCTACAACTACTGTTACTACTCCTCATATTGCAAATGAAGCTGCTACTGAACCAATGACACGTTTAGCAATAAAGAAGAAAAAGAAGTTTGATGAATTGCTCTGAGATTCTCTCTCTTAGCAACGTGTAAAAGGAAGATATATTTTTTTTTTTTTGGCTTTTGAGAAGTAACATAAAGGGATTATTCTCATGAAAAGAAAAAGGGCCAATGATAAAAGAGGTCATTTTGAAGTGCCTTATTATAATTCAGGACACACAAATGTCCTCATGATAATTAAGGTCACCTCCTTACAACCTGCCACTAAGAGTAACAATAATTACAAAAACTGCCATTGACATCTCTCTCTTCCTCCCATTACCCAAGCCTGGGTTCAGCGAACCCTTATCCATTCAAACTCATTCATCTCTCTCTCTCTCTCCAATGGCGTCCAGTACGCCCGGTCTCCCTACGCCGTTGTTTCTGCGCTTCTTCGCCGGAGCGGGAGCTTCGAATCGGCCCTGTAGAGATGGAGAGATCTGGTAGAGGCGGCGCCGATTTTCGGGAATTGCTTCGGAGGTCTGATTCTTGAGCTTTAATAGAGTTATTCCTGCTTTGTGATTTTTATAGCTAGGATTTCGATTCGATTTCTATCAAATCAAACTCTGATTCTAGTCTTGTATTTATCTAATAATCCATTTGTATCGGTTCGTACAGCTTTTGCTTGGTTCCAATGACCACCGTTCCAGGACAGTTGATCTGGGAGATTGTCAAGAAGAACAACTCCTTGGTCAAGCAGTTCGGCTGGAGCCAAGCCGGCGTCCGTCGGTCCGTTTCAACAAGGAGCCTAACAACCTCTACAACCTCCACTCCTAAAAGCATTCCGGTAATTTAACTCCGCCTCAGAAAATAACAAACCCTAGGACTGATTTGTTCTAATTCATCTAATAATAAACACTACAAATATGTGATTTTGTTGTGATTCGATTTGGATTGTTTGGTGAGCAGGTTTGGCAAACAAGAAGACTGTTGAGTATTCAGGCTGCACGCAAAGATCAGGAAGCAGAACAAGCCAACCAGTTTGGTTCACAAGTCTGTGATGAGGAAGGATTTTCGTCGCACGGCCAAGGCTGTCACCAACCAGGTACCGAATACTCCATTCACTGTTCTGTGGAATGAAATGAATGATAATAACAATGATGTATGTGATGAGTTTAGTTTTCTAATGTAAATGTGGTGTGGTACTCCGGTTGCCTTGAGTGTGTTGACCATTTGGTAGTTGTGACTGTTTTGCACCTTACTAGCAGTGATGAGCAGCTAACACATAAGAAGATCTCACTTTGTGGGAGGTTTTCAATGAAATTTATTTGTTACGCTTGGCTTCCGAGCAGACATTTAGGTATAATGATTATGATGCAAGGGATGATAATTAAGAGAAGCGTTAGGGAATTCGGAGCTGGAAAAAAAAAATCTTATCTTGTTGCTATAGGGTCCAACTGATTTAACTATTTTTTGTTCTTTTGCTGAATGACTAAGCAATTTTGGTTGAGTTCCACTTATTTGTCTTATTGGTGGAGAATGAACAAACTGAGGTGCTTAGTTTGTTATTAGGATTGTGCATGAATTATCTATCAATGTAAATTTGTCTCGCTCTAGGTTCAATTTTTTGTTGGACTCTGATAGAATTTGGCAGTCGTTTGGTTTCGATGCATGTTTTGGTCAAACAGTAGTTTGTTTGCATTTTGTCCTTAACAATGGAGTCTGTTCAGAACGGAATTTGATTTTTCTCAAGGTCACAATTTTATCTCCCTAGGTGGAGTAACTTATATGTGTCAATAATATAGGAATGAAGTGATAGGATATGTGAAAACTAAAATAGAAAGTGGTTGTCAGGAGCATGAACTATCAAAATGTAAGATGACTATGATTCAGAAAGTGTTTGTCAACATGAACTATCAGATTACTAGAATTGTTTTTGGTGATGTATTCCTTGGCCTGGTGATGCAATTTAGCTCCTTTTTTGCAGTTTTCATTGTTGACCACGAAAAACATCAATGAATCTTCTCATGTTTTTTCAATGAACTTTAGGTTTGTTCTGCAATTGTGTTCTTCCGACTGGCCTGAACGAAACTAAGGTTTGGCAAGTAAGATCAGATGGGGGGATTTATGGAGATAAGAAGAAATTGAGAAGCCATTCAAGTAATTGTGCACCCGGTTTTGGAAGCAGAAGTTCTAGACAAAGATATTGTCTTCCGCCATCTTCTTCGTTGATCCATTCTACCTCAACCCCAGCTTTGACACCAGTTCATTTGATTTGGAGGCCTGTTATAGAGTTTTAGAATTTCATATGAACAACAAATGGGGTAATTGCAAGGTTAATTATGCTCCATCTGGTTATCTCAGCTGCTTGAAAACTGTGTCAGTGTATTAGTTTTCTGTAAAATGCTTTCTTGGGAGAATCAAGGTTTACGATTTTCATTTTTTTTTCCGAGTTTCTTTGTTCATCCTTATCCTGGCTTAGATTTATGACTAGTTTTTCTTTGAGATTATTATTCATTTTGTTGTGGATAGGTGAAAGATCAACAATGCGAAACTTGTTAGGGGATTTGGCTTCCATGATATATAAATCTGCTTGAAAGGCCTAAAGTTTACTCCATGATATGTAAAGTTGTTGACCAATATTGTAGATGTAATGATGTATTTTCAGTTGCATTTTGACGTAATAATTGCTTTGCTAATGACTTCACTGGCCAGTGACTTAACCAGTGACATGGTCAGTGACTTGTATAACAGTGACATGGTCAAGGACTTGCAATGTAACATGGTCAATGACATGAATATAACAATGATTAGCCAGAGACTTGACATGTTCTTGTTCCATTTTAGATATAACAGTGACATGGTTAAGGACCTGCAATGTAACATGGTCAATGACATGAATATAACAATGATTAGCCAGTGACTTGACATGTTCTTGTCCTATTTTTAAAATAAGAAGGTTAGCATTGAGTTTGCAAGTTACATGACTAGTAACTTGGCCAGCTACTGATCTGGCCAGTGAAGTCACAGGCCATGTCAATGACAATGTCATTGACATGATCAATTACATGGTCATGTACATACATTGTAAGTTACATGGTCAGTTACTGTACATACCTCCAATAATATGGAGTATTTACGTCCATCACCAAGCATAAGTAACACCCACTTTGGGACATCCACAAGACATGGCAAGGCCCAACCGAGACATGCATCGTGTAGCCCTATGTTCAGGCTACGCGGCGGTATCCGGAAGTCGCAAATCCGCCACCGGGAAGCCACCTTCCCGCCCTTGCCAAGATGCCTCCATAACATAGCTTTCTGCATGGTAAATAGACTAGAAATATGTGGAAACTTGTCCCACATCGAAGAATAAGTAGAGGAAGAGCATTCCTTCATCTATAAAAGGAATGCCTCCTCCCACAACTCAACAGATTCATTACATCTCTTGTAATCTTGTTAGGCCGCAAGGCTCGACACACTAGTATAGCTTTCAAGTGGACGTAGTCTCCCGCTCATGCGGAGGCGAACCACTATACATCTTGTGTCAATCTCTCTCTCTCTCTCTCTCTCTCTCTTTATTTATAGCTAACTGGAGATCCCCACGGATCACTAACGTTAACAGTTACATACATTGTAAGTGACATGGTTAGTTACATGATCAGTTACATAATTTGTGACATGAGATTAACACACGTTGCCAAGGAGTTGGCCCAGTGAAGTCACAAGCCATGTCAATGACAATGTCAGTGACATGATCAATTACATGGTTAGTTACATGGCCAGTTACATACATTGTAAGTTACATGGTCAGTTACATGATCAGTTACATGGTAAGTTACATGGCCAGTTACATACATTGTAAGTTACATGGCCAGTTACATACATTGTAAGTTACATGGTCAGTTACATACATTGTAAGTGACATGGTCAGTTACATGATCAGTTACATGATCAATTAATATAGGTGAGAAGTAATCTCGTTCCTCAAAGGAAATCTGTGTGAGGAGCTATCCCCTCAAAGCAAATTTGGGTGAGGAGTAGGTAAATCCCTAAAGTGGAATCTGTGTGAGAAGAAATCTCCTCAAGGCCAATGTGGATGAAGAGTAATCTCATTGAGGAAATATTTGGGTGATGCCTTTAAGGCAAATTTGGATGAGGAGTAAGGTGAGGAGTAAGTAATTCCCTAAAGTGGAATCTGTGTGAGAAGAAATCCCCTTAAGGCCAATATGGATGAAGAGTAATCTCCTTGAGGAGATATTTGGGTGATACCTTTAAGGCAAATTTGAATGATGAGTAAGGTGAGGAGTAAGTAATTCCCTAAAGTGGAATCTGTGTGAGAAGAAATCCCCTTAAGGCCAATATGGATGAAGAGTAATCTCCTTGAGGAGATATTTGGGTGATACCTTTAAGGCAAATTTGGATGAGGAGTAAGGTAATTCCCTAAAGATGAATCTCTGTGAGGATAGATCCCCTCAAGGCTAACATGGGTGAGAAGTAATCCTCTCGAGGCGAATCTAGGTGAGTAGAAATCTCCTCGAAAGTAATCTGGGTGAGGAGCAAGGATTGAACCAATTTACCTGTAAAAGTAATTTTGATCATTTCACCTAAGATGAAGACCACAAAGCTAAAATAGCTGTCATTTCACCTAAGGATTGGATATGGTCAGTGACTCAGCCCGTAACATGTAGTATGAACATGCCAATTTCAGTGATATGGCCAGTGACTTGATCAACATTAGATATGATTAGTAACATGGTTAGTGACATGCAATATGAAATGACTAGTGAGTTGGCAATTTCAGTGACATAGCAAATGACTTAACCAATGACATGGTCAGTGACATGGCAATTTTAGTGACATGGTCAATAACTTTGTAGGTGACTTGTGGTTAACAGTAACTTGTCTACTGACTTCTGATCAACATTGGACATGGCTAGTGACTTAGCCAATGATATGCAATATGGCATGGCTAGTAACAGTGACTTGGTGAATTCAAAAGATGCCTAAAACTTGAACTGCTGCAAAAGATCTATAAAAATAATGTTTCATTAAGAAAAATTAAACAAAACAGTGACACTATAAAAAGATACAAAAAAGTAATTGATTTAATTCACTTGCATCCTAGGCTCTAAACAAATTTCTAAAATTTCTTCTATCCTTGCTACTCTTCTTCATATCCTTTTTCTTCCTCGCTGGAATTTCTGCTTCTTCTTCATGATCTTCTTCTTCACTTTCTTCCTTATGTTTTCTTTTGCCCCGCCCCATGTCTTCTATCTATATATCCTGTACAAAATTGTGAAATGAGAAGATCATCAGTGACTTTGACAATTACATGATCGGTGATATGGTATGTGACATATTCATGACTATGACATGATCAGTCACATGGTCAGTGACTTGAGGTTAACGGTGACCCGCGAATGAGTAAGATGCTTACAAAGACTAGGCTACCAAGGGTCCAAATGACCAGGATTTCATACCAACACAGATTCAGCAACTTTTGTAAGATACTCAAGTGAAAACTAGATACAGGCATAATTCAAAGGTGACACAAACGCTGAAATACGACTTGTAACTTTTGTGTTACTTTATAATCCTTTGTCAGGTATACCACACAAGTGGAAGCCCTTAATTAGAACATCAACCATGGAGCATTATGACTTGAAAGCTATTAAAGTAACAATGCATACAAGAAATCCCAAGTTCACCACATACCACTTCATTGCACATTGCTTGCAAATACACATTCCTCACATTTCACATTGTTACATATATCAAGTTCCTATATCACTTCACAAGCCACCCCGTAACATGCACCAGTTAATAGAACCATCAACAATGCAATGTTCCACTCGATTCTATAGATTCTTCTTAAGGCATTTTGTCTAGTCAGATATTTTGTGCTGGTAAATAAAAGGATAAGGAACTTTGAGAGAGTGAAAGTGCTTCGGAAAGAGAGATTCCTAGAGATCTATCGTTGCAGAAAGTTGATGTTGATTTCCAACATTTGGCCTGCATGATCTTGGAGGTCATGGCACAACAAATATAGGTCTCAATCAGTTCTGATTCAACTAATTACTTTGCAGCTAAGAAGTTACATGATGCAGTAACTTCATGTGTTAAAATTTAAAAATTACAGACACCCGCAAAGGAGGGAAGGTCGTACCTCATATGTTAAAATACCTCCAAAAGTACTGGGCTGTCGAAGTGTGACATTTGTTATGGTACTATTTGCAGAAAGTATACAAATAACCCGAGATCCTTGTTGAGAGAACGTCATAATCTTCATCTTTATGTCTAAATTTAGTCAAAGTTGTAGTAATGTAAAAGCACTAAACAAACTGCTACCAAAGAAGTGCGATATCCCAAAACGCAAGGAAATAGAGCAATGGAAATCAAATAACAAACCTGATGCGGAGGAGTTTTGCTTAGGTTGCCTATTGCAGAGGCGCCGCTTCTTCTTCTCCTTATTCCAACCCACACATCTTGACTTCTATTAATCGTGAAATCTAAATAATGAAAGCTACAAGGCTGTATAACAAACAGTACAACAATCTCTGAAAGATGCATTTCCAAGGGATTCTATTTGATCCGCTGAACACACAAACAAAAGATCATCCACACTATTCTCTAATCTTTAAGCAACACAGGCGCTTTCACTAAGTAGCTGGCAAGAACTGGAAGCTATCTAACCACCATCATCCTACTACTTAAAAATAACAGTTTATCCGCACAAAAACAGTGCGAAACAGAGACTACATTGAACCTAATCGAAAGTAAAAAGAGGCAATTTATCAAACAGGTAGAAGGCATGCCAAAAAATCAAACTTACAAATCAATTGAAGGGTACCAGTTATAGTGTGGTGGAATTTGGATGGAGTACTGTAGGTTTTTCTCCTCCTCAGCAGTATGAATTATACTCATCGCTGTACTCACTACTTGCAAGAAGGATAGAGCTAAAACCAACAATATCTGAAACTCACACTGCTTCAATTAGATCAAAGAAAACAAGTAAATCGAAGTGTTCATGATTCAAAACTACTCAAACAAAAGAAAATCACGTCACGCTAAATCATCTAGACAAATTCTTCCATATCAAACACTGTTGCTTCATTTTCCTCTTTCAAAGTTTCACAGAAAATTTACCAATAATCATACAAAACACTAAGGAACAACGAGAAAAGTAAAAACAAAAACGAAAATTTTCGATGCCATTGAAGAAAGGATAAGAAACACTCACTGATTACTGATAATGCAAAAACCAAAGCTCTGAATTTTCAGCGCACCGCTCGATCTTCTACCACGACTTGCACGCCAGCAAGGTCGAGTTCCAGTTGCCGTCCGTCTGCAGGAACGAGAACACGTGCTCCAGCACCTCCTAGGGGAACGACCGCTCCATTTTCAACATTTTCCAAGCTCGAAATCGATTTCAAATCCAAACGATGTCGTCCTGCTCCGGATGCGAAGCGAGGGCAGAGAAACAGAGAAGAAGAAGATGCACGCCATTGGAGAGGGAGAGAGAGAGAGAGAGACGTGGAGAGAGTTGGGATAAAAAAGCTCCGATCAGAATCGCATCAAGGTTTTAGATTTTGATAAGATAATCGTCTTCTACCAATCTAATCTGGTCAACGAGAGAGAAAATTTGAGCTTTGAGATTTTGAGATTTTGAGATTTTGAATGAACAGTTATAAGGTGTATTACCCGTAGGGGCAGAATCGGAACCAAAAAAATTAAAAACTGACCTTTTTTAACATTACTTTATTATTCATAAGGACTAAATTAATATTACTGGCAATTCATTATGGACCTTTTTATCAAGTGGGAAACTAGGTGATCTTTTTATCATTTCACTCTCTAAAGTGACTTTTTCAATCATTTCCCTAAAGAAAAAGTAACATAAAGGGATTATTCTCAGAGAAAAAAAAGTAACATAAAAAAAAAGTCAAAAGAAGTAGTTAAGGGTAAAAAAATAAATTAACTCATGACATGTGGCAAGTGGAGAGTAGATTGTCCTTATTTGTAAGATTTAGTCCTTATAAAGTGATAAGAAGTCAAAAGAAGTATTTAAGGGTAAAAAAGTAATTTAATTCATGACATGTGGCAAGTTGAGAGTAGATTGTCCTTATTTGTAAGATTTAATCCTTATAAAGTGATAAGAAGTCAAAAGAAGTAGTTAAGGGTAAAAAAAGTAATTTAACTCATGACATGTGGCAAGTGGAGAGCAGATTGTCCTTATTTGTAAGATTTGGTCCTTATATGTTTAATTCAATATTTAAAGAATGTATTTGTTAAGTCATCTTTTGTCAATAACTTATATGTAATTTGTTAATTGCACAAGAATTGGAAGAATGGGAGAGGGAGGAAATATAACATGTAACAACCTCCTTGAGAAATCGAAGGGAGAGAGATGGCCAGATGAATCTCTAGCAGCCCATCCAAAGGCTTTTTTTTTTTTTTTTTTGAAAAGGGTTAGGAACCCAGCCTAGCTGGGAGGCTCAGCCCCACGCCCGGTTCTATTTATTAATAGTAAATTAGGCATCGGAGGGGGGGGGGACATAAAACCTGAACCCCAAGCCTCAGAATACAAACCACCAATATCCTCATAGAGTACATCCTGAATAATAGCAGGAGTCTCCTCTAACCATACATCATCAAGCAAACCCACACTAGCAAGGTGTGCTAATCTATCTGCAACACCATTTGCTTCTCTGTAAATGTATGTCGAACTTGAATAGATTGGAAAGCAAACATGTAAGCTCTGCAATTGTTAATGCTTGGATCCGTGGGGATCTAATTAACGATAAGTAAAGAGAGAGAGAGACAGAGCGACACAAGATGTATAGTGGTTCACCTCCCGCCTTAGCGGGAGACTACATCCACTTGAATGTGTACTAGTGTGTCGACCCTTGCGGCCTAACAAGATTACAAGAGGTGTAATGGGATGAATTGTGTTTAAGTGGGAGGAGAGTTCCTTTTATAGGTGAAGGAATGCTTCTCCTTTACATTGTTTTCGATGTGGGACAAGTAACAACTATTCTAGTATAGAAATGCCTAGTTGTGAGGGCATGTTGGCAAGGCCGGAAAGGTGGCTTCCCGGCGACGGATTTGCGACTTTCGGATACCGTAGCGTAGCTTGAACATAGGGCTACAAGATGCATGTCTCGGTTGGGCCTCACCATGGCTTGTGGGTGTCCCAAAGAGGGTGTTACTTATGCTTGGTGATGTAGTAAATACTCCATATTGTTGGAGGTATGTACAAGTCCCCGAAGTCCGCAAGCAAGAGGAGCTTCTTGGTTGGGGAGTTATAACCACGAAGTCATCAAGCATAAGTAACCGGGCGGCACGGAGCCCCTACAAGTCCCCGAACTCCGTAAGCAAGAAGGGACTCGTTTAATCCTGCACAATGAGACAAAAAAAAAACGCGCATATGTAGAATGCTTGTTGTATTGGTTACCGCTCGTATTAATGGAATGCGAAAAGAATTCGATTTGATGACCTCAACAAATGGTAGAAGAATTCCATATTCCATTAATGTGTATGAACATGTAAAATATTGGTAGTTGTATATGTGGATCTTATGGCCATATAACACGCACAATAGATAGTGGCAAGTGTAATGGGTGTCCATATAAAATTGTGGGAGTAGTCCCGGTGACATCGTATGAAGCGCTTGTGAACTTGAGGCTTAAGTAAAACATGTTGGACATGATCGAGCAAGTTGGGTTGTTCGAGCAAGTTGGGTGTAGTTGAGTGTGTAGGCGCTGTGCGAGCATGCGAGGCGTGGCCCAAGCGCAAGTCGTGGCCATACTCGATACCCAAGCGAGTCGTAACTCGAGCAAGTCGTTTATCCGAGCATGTTTAATTAAGTCGTAAGTGTCACAAGCTTCTAGATGTATATCACATGAAAGTGAATTTAAGCATGTATGTGTGTAGCATGCACTTGTAGTAAAGTTGCTAATAACATGTTGTAGGCATGCTTAAGGGTTATAGAGACATGTATAGTCATGGCATCGGCGGTAGCTCAAATTGCAAGAGCGGAAAAGATAAGATAAGAGGAAGACACTTATCTTATGTGAAGTAGGAGTGAGTTGAAGTTGGAGTTTGTCCAAGCATGACGCTGTATTGCATTGGCGGAGCACCTTGGTCGAAGGTGACGAAGTTGCCGATTTTTGAGAGGTGCGCGGTTATTATATCTCCGCTAGTTTGATAGGGGGCAGCAGCATATGGAGATAGCCATAGCGGTGTAGTGGCAGCAAAATAGGTAGCCTGACCCATGCATAAATTATGGGCATGTGCTCAAACAGTGTAACTTGATAATTAATCTAAATAGTGCATGGCTATGCGTCCATAAGTTGACAAGACTGGTGCACGAACCCGATGCATATATAAACATATATACATACATATATATATATATGCATGCACCTATCTCTACATGCATTGAATACAATATATAGCCCTGTTTGATAAAGCAGCATATATAGATATTCAAGTAGCAGGGACGTGTCGTGTATATCAAAATAGCAAACTTATCTTGTTATTTCGTTGGTCTCTTTGGCTCTCTGCTGCAAGTGGAAGTGGGGAAGAACCCAGGCGTTCGAAACACGAGCTGTAGTTGCTGCGTTCTCGAGCCCATGCAGTTGTAAGCAAAGTGGGTGTAAGAGTAAGGTTGCAGGGGAGAGCCTGAGGCTGTGGTCAGCGGAGAAGCGCGACTGCAAAGCTCTGCAGAGAAGCCGGCGGTGTCTCCGAGCTCAGCGGGGGTTTTGCTCAGCGGAAGCTTAATCTCAGCGGAGGTTTTGCTCGGCGGTGATCGACCGCCAGAGACGCTGAGGCGGGGAGAGTGGGTCTGGAGCTCGGCGGATGCTCCGAGTTTGGCGGAGCTGGAGTGCAGCGGACCTGGAGCTCGGCGGAGGCGCCGAGTTCGGCGATGATTGTCTGGCCTTTGCGTTCACTAGGAGCCTGGCGGAGACCACGGAGCTCAGTGAGGAACTGGAGTTCGGCGGAGACTCGCTTGGCGGAGGCTTGCCGGCGAAGGTGGCTATCGGTGGTCCTGGAACTCAGCGGAATCATGCCCAGCGGTTGCCGGAGCCAGTGTGCCATCACCGGTGTAGTCTGCCCAGCTGTGACAGCTCCGCAAACAAACTTGCAGTGGTTTGAGCCAGCGGAAATGTTGCGCGGCGGAGGCTCTGGCAGTGGTTTGGCGGAGATGGCAGAGGCAGCCTTAGTCGGCGGAAGGTACGGTGAGCTCAGCGGAGGCCATGCGCTGGTGGGCGGGCCTGGCGTAGATGGTGCCACTGGTGGGTGGAGCTGGGCGGAGCAGAGAAGCGATCCGGCGGAGCAGTTGGCCGAGCAGAGGCGGTGCTGAGAAGGAGAGTCGGGCGGAGCTGTTCCCAGCGGAGCTGCAGAGCTCGGGGCTGGTGAGCGGAAGTCCCCGGCGTGGGGTAGTGCAGCGGAGACGTGCGCAGCAGTTGAGCGGAGGCCTGAGCGAAGTGTTGAACCCTCCGGGTAGTACGAAGCAGCCAAGTTGGCTTGGGTAGCGGAAGTGCACCGCTGGGTGTGTGACTGCTGGAGCGGAGAATGCAGCGAAGAAGGAGAAGGGTGGCCAAAGGGAATCTCTGGGTGTCCAGAGAGAATTGGCAACCATTTGTTTTTTTTTTTTTTTTGTGTAGGTCAGCGTTGACCAACCTTGGCAGCGTTGACCAGACGTTGACCGACCCCAATTTGATGTTGAACGAGCGTTGACTCAACACTTTCGGGTCAAAGTTCGTGGTAGGTGACGAAGCCTTTGTGTTGGCTTCTCACAGACGGCGCCAATGTTAATGTTTGGATCCGTGGGGATCTAATTAACGATAAGTAAAGAGAGAGAGAGAGAGAGAGCGACACAAGATGTATAGTGGTTCACCTCCCGCCTTAGCGGGAGACTACATCCACTTGAATGTGTACTAGTGTGTCGAGCCTTGCGGCCTAACAAGATTACAAGTGGTGTAATGGGATGAATAGTGTTTAAGTGGGAGGAGAGTTCCTTTTATAGGTGAAGGAATGCTTCTCCTTTACATTGTTTTCGATGTGGGACAAGTAACAACTATTCTAGTATAGAAATGCCTAGTTGTGAGGGCATGTTGGCAAGGCCGGAAAGGTGGCTTCCCGGCGACGGATTTGCGACTTTCGGATACCGTAGCATAGCTTGAACATAGGGCTACAAGATGCATGTCTCATTTGGGCCTCACCATGGCTTGTGGGTGTCCCAAAGAGAGTGTTACTTATGCTTGGTGATGTAGTAAATACTCCATATTGTTGGAGGTATGTACAGCAATCATCTAAGACACGACCCACCATAGACAAATCTTCCTCCTCATTCTTCAGGGCAGTAATTAAAAGGATAGAGTCGCTTTCAATGTCTACGTCCGACCAACCTTGGTAAATACCAAGTAACAGACCCGCTTTACATGCTTCAACTTCCATATTAAATGCTGAGTGAGCATGTACAATGGGCCTAGCTATAGCTGCGACTCCCACACCTTCATCGTTTCTAGCCACTACCCCAATACCACCACTACCATCCACCCCACGAAAGGCCCCATCAATATTAATTTTGAGGCGACCTCGCGGTGGACACTCCCACTTGGTAGGCAACCGTTTCTGCTTCACACTAGGTTTACAATGGTAGCGCTGAAAATCCACCAAGTACTGAACCATCCATTTAGTAGCAAATATGGGATCAAACACTGCCTCCTGCCAGACAACCTTGTTCTTCTCACTCCAGAAGGTCCACAAGGACATAAAAAATAGGCACCGTTTCTCACTATCCAATTCATCCATCATAGTCCATACCCACTCATCTAAATTAGTGGCTGGATGATCATTAGGAATCAAGTGAAGTGGCCCATCATGCCAAAACAATCTTACAGCCTCACAATTTTTAAATAAATGCAAACTAGTTTCAAAATGTAAACCACAAAATACACACCTGCAATCATGGATAGCCACCCTCCTATCTGCCAAAGCGGTTCTTGTAGGTAAAATTCCTCTCATTAGCCTCCAGACAAACATCTTCACTTTTGCAGGAATCTTGGTTCTCCAAATCAAGCTCCAATAGATACCCAACTGCCCTCCCACCAAGTTACTCGACGAAGACGCAGTAGCTCCTCGTCTAGTAGCTTCACGCCAAACAAAGTATCCGCTTTTAACATTATAAGTGCCTCTGCGGTCATAGTGCCATATTAAACGATCCTCAGCCTGCATTGAGAGGAATACTAGCAATCATGCAAACCTCATCCTGAGTAAACAATTCCTGAAGCAAAGGCCAAAGCCAGACGTGCTCTTCCTGATTAATTAAATCTGCAACTACTAGCCCTTCAAGCCCCTCCAGAGGTTTAGTGTATGGTTTGAAGCCGTAAGGCATGTGCATCCATCTATCACCCCACACTGAAATCTGCATTCCATTACCAACTTGATATCGTAGTCCTTGCTCAAGAACTCTTCGGCCCGAAATTATGCTTCTCCACATAAAAGAGTCTCCTGCATCCACCGTAGCATGCATGAATCCGGTGTCCGGGAAGTATTTCGCCTTTAACAAACGAGCCAACAAGGAATGAGGTCGTTGTAACAGTCTCAACCCTTGCTTGGCCAGTAGGGCAAGGTTAAAATCATGCATGTTACGAAACCCAAGTCCTCCTTCCTTCTTTGAATCACACATCCTCTCCCAAGAGAGCCAATGCAGCTTACTCGTGTTTTCCAAATCACCCCACCAAAATTGCGCCATGAGCCGGTGCATTTCATGACATAAGTGTTTAGGTAGTTCAAAGCAGTTCATCACATAAGATGGGATTGCCTGAGCCACGGCTTTAATCAAGATTTCCTTTCCTGCTGCACTTAGTAACTTTTCTCTCCATCCACTAGTCCGTTTCTAAACTCTCTCAATTAAATAGCTGAAGGCCTCCTCTTTTGAATAACTTAACTCCAAAGGTAAGCCCAAATTAGTATTTATCGTGTTTTTCGACTCTCTGAACCCCCAAGCATTCAGCAAGCAGAAATTGCTCATGAAGAGGTACATTCTTACTGAACAAAATTGCACTCTTCTGCAAGTTAACCTCCTGACCCGACACTGCCTCGTACCTCCGAAGTACATCTTTCACAGCTCAGACCTGATCACTTTCCGCTTTACAAAAGATAAATGAGTCATCGGTGAAGAAGAGGTGGCTAATACTCGGGGCTGCATTACAGATTTTAACACCATTTAACCTACCTTGATCCTCCTCAAAAGAGATAAGTCGAGACAAAGCCTCTGCACAAAAGAGAAACAGATAGGGGGAGATAGAGTCCCCCTGCCTAATCCCCCTTTCCGACCACAAACAACCACGAGGCACCCCATTAACCAAAAACGAGTAGGAGACAGATTTCACACAACCCATTATCCACTTCACCCAAGTACTACAGAAACCCATCTTCAACATGACCCCTTCAAGGAAATTCCACTCAACCTTGTCGTATGCTTTACTCGTGTCTAGCTTAAGGGCGCAAAAACCCTTCTTACCCCTTCTTCTCTGCTTAAGAAAGTGAGAAATCTCAAAAGCAATGAGAGAATTATCTGAAATTAGTCGACCCGGCACGAATGCGCTTTGAAACAGGGAAATTACCGTGTCCATCAGAGACTTAATCCGATTAGCAAGAACTTTTGACCCTAGTTTATACAAAACATTGCATAAACTAATGGGTCGGAGTTGATTAACATGATGTACATTCTTCACTTTTGGAATTAACGTCACATATGTACTATTAACAGACTTCAATAGCTCTTCTGAGAAAAGAAAACATCGAATGGCTTCCAAAGGCTTTCTTGGTGTATTGGTTGTCTGTAGATGACACCATAGTCTCTCTCTAGCTTGTTACTGATAAATGTAGTATGAGAGATCGAGATTATGCAGTATATAAAGAGAGTACTGAGTACGTATGTGCGTGGCGGGTGTTCCGTGCGTTATGGCCAGATGTTTTGCTCGAAACAGATGTGTTCGCCTGAAAGCTACAGATAGAGGTCATCATAGTGTTGTTGTCACTAAAACATGTCGTCGAGGACAACATGCATCCGGTGTTGGAGAGGAAATATCCCACATTGGAAAAGTGACAAATAAAATATAATTTATAAGTGGGTGGATCCCACCCAATTGTACCGAGGCCTTTTGTGATTAAAACCCAACACCTAACGGGTGGTTAAGTTTGGACAGTATCGGTACAATGGTGGGCCACGGGCCACGCTTGTCGCTGTTTAACATGGTATCAGAGCGGGTCCTTCTCCAATTGCGTCTCCACGTAGGCACGTATCATGAGCCCAAATTGGGGTTCCCTGTATTGCCATCGAAATTACCAAGTGTCCAATGTGGGCCTTGGATTGTATTGACCAAGTCTCCGATATGAGACTTGTGTCCCAATTTCCAATGTGGAAATTGGATTAATTAATTTCACGTGCTAACCTAGAGTTAGGTTGCACGTGAGGGGGCGTGTTGGAGAGGAAATATCCCACATTGGAAAAGTGACAAATAAAATATAATTTATAAGTGGGTAGATCCCACCCAATTGTACCGAGACCTTTTGTGATTAAAACCCAACACCTAACGGGTGGTTAAGTTGGGACAGTATCGGTACAATGGTGGGCCACGGGCCACGCTTGTCGCTGTTTAACATCCGGGAGGAAACATGTGGCATTTGCTGTTAATTTCAGTTGTTCCAGAATTCGAGTGCAATATACCTATGTGTTAATGTGTGTAGGAGGACTGTCAACAAGATCTTGATCCAAAACAATCATTTTCTAATAAAACAAGAAAAACCAACAAATCCTTCAATTATTCATTTTTAAAGTCACTGGCCATGCTATCACAATGCAATGTGCACGTACATATATGATGTAAAGAACCGGGAAAACAATGATGCATTTAAAGCCAAAATCCTTCACTAGAATACATAATGGTGGAGACCGCAGTGTGTTGATTTATAACTAAAACTACAAAGAAAACAATAAACATTGTATGATTGTAAAAGAAAAAAAAAGATAGGCATCCATAAATTAAAAATTTTGCTTCGCAGTACAAGCTCTGTTACTAATGATAGAAGAATCAATCAAGCTCAATTTGCAACTCCCATCCCCACGTTGATGCAGTTTGGGGTGCAAAATTTAAGACGACTTCAATGTGTTGCCGATGTCGATGACAAATCGATATCTGACGTCAGCTTTTGCAAGGCGTTCCATGGCAGTGTTCAAATAATCAATCGGGATGACCTCAATATCGGCAGTTATGTTGTGTTTGGCCGCAAAATCAATCATCTGTTGTGTCTCCTTCATGCTCCCGTTGCAAGAACCAGCGACCAACTTCACTACAAGAAAACTGATCATTCACGACGCTGAATTTACGGCGTGCATTAAATGCATGCCGTAAATGATACTCATTCACGGCATGCATTGAATGTGCGCCGTGAAACTTGCATTTTTAAATAATAAAGTAAAGCGTACAGTGAAAGCATGCCGTGTTTGTTATTGTGCAAATGTTTATAACGACGCGTTTGGAGTATTGCTGTCTTTGTGTAATCAAAACAGCTACGAAATTTGGCCAAAATTAAAGTTAAATCTCCTTCTCAGTCCATCCCTCACTCTTATCTTTCTCTCTCCGTCGAAAGCTTCGAGAAATCTCAAACCATTACCAGCTCCTCCGCCAAAATCAAGTCACTCTCTGTCTCCGAGATCACACCCCCTCAGCTCTCCAACCTCTCAATTGTCAAATCCGCCTCCACCTTCTCCTTCGCCTCCGCCTTCACCAGTGAGCCATCGGAGGCGGAGCTCCGTAAGTTCGGTGTCTCCGACGATATCAGAGCCTTTGTCAAGCGACTCACTTCCGAATTTTTTGATTCGGTTCTTCAAATGCGCACACCGTTTCGATCGAATAGTCGACTCTCTAATCCTTGATGCTCTGCACTTCGCTCCTCGCAGCTCATCGGTCAGTAATCTAGGGTTTTCAATTTGAATTTTTCGTTTTGAATTTTTGAATTTGATCCCAACGATCATTCAATTCAATCCAATCCATATGTATACGTTATTTGCTCGATTTGGATTTGTATATCAGTTTGATCTGATTCTTGTTAATTGGAGTAGATGGCGTAGGATTTGATTAAATTTGCGATCACCAGGGATTTTAAAACAGTGATCAAGAGTTTGTCTGTGATGGCAAAGACGACTCTTCCAGTGGTACATACATACACTCTCTCTCTGTTTCTCTAACCAACTCTCAATTTTAGTGAAATTTTGACTTACTGGGTGGGTGTTGTTATTTGCAGGTGAGGAAAACACAGAGACCCAGCAAAGCTTCGTAGAGAGGAAGCATCAGTTTCCTGGAATGGTAAATATCTATTATTTTTTTGTCAGGTCAACACCCAGAAACGTAATTTTGACTTTCATAGGTCCATTTGTAAACTTGTATTGATATTTATAATGTCAGAGTTGATCTTTCCCTATTGAAAGTTTTGAGCTTGAATGATGGAATGTGTGAGCTTCCACTTTAAATTTCTATGGCTGGTGAGAAGCAAATGCTTTTCATGAGCTGTTTTAGGAGTAATATAGGACATTTGAGCTTTGGTAGTGACAGAATGTGGAAGCTGTGCAATGAAATTTGCAAATTTGTGAAGAGTTTACATGTTCTATTCCTGTTTAGAAACAAACTTTAACTTCATACTTATCTGGTGTTTAATGGAGGAATCAAATATATAGACGAGCATGTATGTATTCAACTATATTTAATTGGATACTTAGTGATGCATTTACTTACATAGTAGCAGCAGCTCTTCCATAAGAGTTATTTTGACCTTTTCCCCCTGGGTTTTTTTCGTTCTTCCTGAGTATTTCTTAGAAGGTTGTGGCACTTAAAATTCTGTATTTGATTTCTATTTTTCAGTGTATTTCGCCTGGTCTTTGTTATTCCTTGGCCTCTAGAGTTTGAATCTCAAATTATTGAAATAAATATGTGAATCTTGGCTTGTTCCAGGAGTTGATCGTTCGAGAATTTTCATTTCATCAGCTGAATGCCAATTTACTCTGGCCGGGGACATTTGCATTTGCAGAATGGTTAATTCAAAACAGGCCATTGATTGAGGGACGACATTGTATTGAACTGGCCAGGTATTTCTCAAAGCTTTGACATCCATTTGTTAGTGGAATCATCCACTCCTGGCCAGGCATAGAAAATAATACTTGAATGCATTATTTTTTTCTCTTGCTTTGACCTCGGGGCTCCCAAGTAATAATCGCATTATGTTAATACTATCTTTTTAAATATATGGTATACCTTCCTTTTGTTGTTTGTAAGATGAAGTTTTGTTTACCTGCCGGTAGTTCGACTGATTTCTCAGGAAAACCTTTGCAAAGATGTATGCAATGTCTTCTCATGAACCCTTGATACAGAGTGTAACATTACTGTTTTCTGTTTTCTACTTCTTTGTCTGTGATGGCGTAGATGGCCCCTGTGTTCGCAAATTCAATCAAGGTACAAGAATTTTTGTACTTCATTTATGAGTTAACTGATGGTCTTGTATACAGTTCAGATCTTAATTAGAAGATTAGATGACTGCAAAATTGGAGCTCCATAATCTTTTAAAGGAGAGGTAACTATAGTGTAGATTTTTACCCATTAGTTCAGGGTTAAACTGAAATAGTAAATTTTGTAGCTCTTTATTAATGTCATTCAATATTGTCCAGCTCCAACTTCAATGGGGAAACAAGAGGCATCCGTAAGTGTTGAATTTATCATGAAGATCCAAGTAAAGCTGTTCTTTTAAGACACAAGATGTATTTGAAGTGGAATGTGGCAATGTGCAGTGAACGGTTGAGGCAATCCACCCCAATGGCTTTACACTACCACTTTAGGTTCATTTTATTTGTATTGGTTTTGCTATAAGCTTCATTTGTTATTGCTTCCACAACATTTGTTTGTATACTGCTCAATTTTTTATACAAGTGAATGTTCTCTTATGAAATTGCAACAACGACAGATTTGTTATTCTTTTTATTTATAGTGTTTCTGGAATTCTGGGTGACATTGGAACAACAGAGAATATATTTTTTTTATTTAAAAAAAAATTGAATTTACGGCGTGCAAAGCATGCCTTAAACCAAAATTTACGGCATGCTTTTGGGTCGTTTACGGCGCGTGTACTAAATTTTACGGCGTGCATACTAAATTTTACGACGTGTTTTTGGGTCAAAAAATTTCATTTTTTACGAAGCGGTCTATAAGGGCGCATTTTTGCCCGGATTTTCACGTCGTAAATTGTCATTTACGGCGTGTTTTGCACGTCATAAATGGCTTGTTTTCCTGTAGTGCTTCCTTCCTGTTATTGCACAAGCGACAATGTGTTGGTAAAAATAACATCTATATATATATATATAATCAAATTGACATCCAATAATGTAAGACATTCAGTTACACCATATGGTTGCATACCCATGAGCAAAGGAAAAACTGGAAGCTCAGCAGGCTTGTCTGGTGCACCGACCATTATGAGCTTTCCCTGAGATTTCAACAAACCAATGAATGGCAGGAGAGGGTGGTTTGCAGAGACAGTGTCAATGATACCGTCCATTGTACCCATGGCGGCCTACACAGTCAACGGAAGTACTATGTTAGGTCTCTTACAGTACTAATATTTGATCACTTAATCGAAGTAATCAAGAAATTTGTTCAAAATAATCACCTGCATTTGATCTTGGTCACGAGTGACCAAAAATGAATCGGCACCAAGGTGCTCAAGAGCTTCCTCCTTCTTGTTAGTGGACGTACTGATCACCGTAACCTTGACTCCCATAGCCTTCGCAAACTTCACAGCAACGTGACCTAGACCACCAAGGCCAACAACGCCCACATGCATTCCGGGTTTGTCAAGTCCGAAATATCTCAAGGGACTGTAAGTTGTAATCCCGGCACATAGAAGCGGCGCAGCACCATCCATAGGCAGGTTGTCAGGAATACGAACTACAAAGTGCTCATCGACCACCATGATGTCACTGTAACCTCCGTAAGTAGTGGTTCCGTCGTGGTACATGGCACCGTATGTGGGTATCCATTTAGAGCAGTAATTCTCAAGGGCGTTGGCACAACTATCACAAGATTGACAAGATCCCACCATGCATCCAACACCAACTCTGTCTCCAACGTTGAATTTTTGCACTTTGCTCCCTACCTCTGTCACTTCACCAACAATCTCATGCCTGCGTCAATTCGCCGATCATTTTCACATTTTCACAAATCCATTGAGAGGAGGGGGGGGGGGTTGGGGGATAATATATTTGATGAAATACCTTAATCTGTTGGACATTTTAGGTCAAGAAACCCTTTCTTTATCACGCACTATAAATTATTCTTTAAGCAAAGAATATAAGATTGGAAAATCATGTATGAGAATCACGTACTCACGTACTACTTACCCGGGAACCATAGGATATGCGGAAGCCCATTGATTAGACTCCCATTCATTCTTGACCAATGAAAGATCCGAATGACAAATCCCGCAGTACAATACTTTGAATGTGACGTCCTTCTCTCCCGTTTCCCTGTAACCAAATCAATAATTTTGTTGAATCCTTGAAAGAATGAACTACACTCAGAATGCATATATACCTAGAATGTTTAACCTAGCTTTATACTAAATTTAAGAATATGTTGGATGCAGAAGATGGAATAACTAACAATAACTAACCTTCTTGAGAAACTGAAGGGAGATAGAAGGCCAGATGAATCTCTGGCAGCCCATCCAAAGGCCTTCTTGGGGTGTTCATGCTCCGGAGCTTTGGCCATTTTCTCTCTGTACGTAGTAGAAGCTGGTAATGAGAGCACTTACTAGTTGGTATGAGAGTGATCCGTGCGTGATTGTGTGAGGGTGACAATTGCAATATGCATTATATATATGGAGAGGATTAGAGGACATAGAAGTGGACTGACGTACTGGGTGAGCAAAATGAATGGTCAAAAGTGGGTTTCAAATAATCAAATATTTTACTGGCCAACTAATTAAAACCACTTTCCACGCAGTTTCAGTGGCCTCATGACTCAATACAGCGCAAGTGCTTACGTCCATCAATTTTGTTAAAGATATATTAATTCGAAAAGGAGTAATATTTAGGGAAAATTTCGCAAACAGTACATCAAGTAAAGACCATTAATAATTCTTATATATAAAGTTCCAAACCAAACATTTCGGTACACGAAATCTGAAACTCGACCCCCTAGCAGTACACGACGTCAATTTTTGACACCAAAATGTCCATTATGCCCTCAGTTTTTTTTTTTTAATAATTTTTTTTTTCTGTTATTTTTTTCTATTATTTTTTTTCCTTCTTTTTTTCTGTTAATTTTTTTATGTTATTTTTTTTTCCTTCGTTTTTTCTGTTATTTTTTTCTTTTTTTTTTCTTTCGTTTTTTCTGTTATTTTTTTCCTTTGTTTTTATCTCTTTCTTCTTCCGGGCTCACTCCCTCGCTTCCAACGCCGTCCTTGCCCTCCAATTGGTGAGATTTATGGTCCTACAGCTTATATTTGTAACTCAGCTAATATTTAGTCATGTGAAAAGAAAGAAAGAGATAAAAACGAAGGACGAAAAAAAAATAACAGAAAAAATTAAGGAAAAAAAATAACAGAAAAAATGAAGGAAAAAAAATAATAGAAAAAAATAACAGAAAAAACGAAGGAAAAAAATAACAGAAAAAAAAGAAGGAAAAAAAATAATAGAAAAAAATAGCAGAAAAAATGAAGGAAAAAAAAAATAACAGAAAAAACGAAGGAAAAAAAATAACAGAAAAAATGAAGGAAAAAAAAATAACAAAAAAAAATTATTAAAAAAAAAGAACTGAGGGCATAATGGACATTTTGGTGTCAAAAATTGACGTCGTGTACTGATAGTAGGTCGAGTTTCAGATTTCGTGTACCGAAATGTTTGGTTTGAAACTTTATGTATAAGAATTATTAGTGGCCTTTACTTGGTGTACTGTTTGTGAAATTTTCCCTAATATTTAATTTCTGTTCGCAATAATGAACTACTGGTGGATTATTATGGCTTAAAATGGTTATGACTTCGGACCGTCGAGACGGAATTGAGTTTTGGGTCCCACATGAAAGATTCCTCAGCGAAATACCTGCTTTGGGTTGGAGTCTGCTTAATTAGCCTCTGTTTTCCTTCATGTCTCAAGTTAATTCTCAAATAGGAGAAGATCTTCCGTCAGCGGGCTTGTAAGATAAATTTTTTTTTTTAATTTTTAAGAAGAGAAATTTTTTTATTAATTTAAGAGCACGTTTACTTACGTGGAATGAGAATAAAAATGAAAGAAATAGTTCTGTGGTAAAAATATTCCTGCGTAAACTAATACATAAAGGAATCAGAATAGGTATAGGTCACACTTCCTTGTCAGAAATCGATTCCTGAATACTCAGGAATTTGATTACGAAGTGGGGAGATGAGTTTAGGAATCAAAGCCTCCGGAATCAATATCGATTCTTTTCTTCTCCCATTCCAGTTGTCTCCGATTCATGATTTTTTTTCCAATTCCAAGTAAGTAAACGTGCCTAAGAGATTACAACCGTAAAATCCCAACTATCTCAACTAGAGAAGAGGACCTATCCATACTCCTAATATAGAATGGTCCGTTATAGATAGGGGAAATGATCATTTACCCATTTTTAGCTTAACAATTGCCCACTTGCACAACGAATAGTTTAAAAACCTCATTTACCCAAAACACTCTAAGGGATTATTTCCCCTTTACCCAATTAATTCTTTTTTAATTATTTTTATTTATTTTTGGGACTTTTTTGCCCTCTCCTTCTTTCTCACTTAGAGAGAGAAGTCATCCTCCACCTTGCTAAGCTCCGGTGATCAGTGGCAGCCGCTGACTCCGGTGACCGGACTCCGGTGACTAGTGGTCGGTCTCGGACTCCGGTGACCGGAATCCGGCGACCGATCCCTACTAATACCAGTAACCATATTATTGCCCCCCAGTAATCATATTATTGCCCCCCAAAAATCATATTATTGCCTCCCAATAATCATGTTATTGCCGTCCAGTGAATTGTATGAACTCCCAAAACCAAAATGAATACACTACAGGTACAATTGATCAATTTATAATCATATTATTGGTTCTCAATAATCATATTAGTGCCTCCCAATAATCATATTATTGCCCCCCAATACAAAGTCCAATGTCCCTACTGCCTCCCAATAGACCACCAAAAATGCACCATTTTGTAGGATTCACTGATAATTTGACCTTAATACACAGAAAACAACAGGTAACTTATCAAAACACCACACTATAGTGATCCATGTCCCTCGTATCAAAGTCTACTGGGGGCCAATAATGTGTCTACTGCCCCCCAGTAGACCATCAAACAAACCCCACAGTTACATTGCAATCTTAGGATACCGAAAAAAAAAAAAAGTGCTCTGGGCACCCAAAAATTGCTCTGGGCACCCATCAACGTGTGAGGCCGGCTGGTTTTTTCGCCGGTCGACGTCGTTTCACGCACCACCTCTATAATCATACCAGCTCGCTCCAACACTGCGTCGAATATAAAGTTCCAAACCGAACCACCACCATGTTTAACAGTGGCTACGATTTTGTCGAGCTCATCTCTGACTGCCCTACCGAGATTAAGCCATCGAATCCTACGGCCCTAAGCTCCTCCTCTGTTGCTCCGATGGTTCCCTCTGAATCTACGCTCCAGATTCCTCCGGCTCCCGCTCCCGGCGATCCCACGCCCAAATAATCGGATTCTTCGACCTCGTCGCCGGAACCGGAATCGGCCACACATCTCTCTCTCCCCGGAATCGAAACCCGAAGCATCCGGTGAAAGGTGCTTGTGCTGGACGTCGAAGTCCTTGTGCCAGTGGCTCCATTTTCACTCTCTGGCTATCAGAGGCGATGCCAACCAAAACTGGAATCGGATTTTGGAAAAGAGATAGAGAGAGAGGGGGTGAGGGGGGGATCAGGTTGTTGGTGGTGGCACCGGAGGAGACGTCGATGGGGGTGGTGCCCAGAATGGAAGGGTAGGCTGTGGTGGCGTGGGAGAGGGTGGCCTGAAGGGAGAAGAGGAGAAGGAGAAGGATTGGATTCATGCTGAGAGTGCTGAGGGGAGTCGAGAGAGATAAAAGAGAGAGTATGGGGGCAAAACTGTCATCAAATATTAGATTGGGTAAATGGGGTTAAAAAACTCTTAGTGGAGCAAGTGGACAATTGTTAAACTAAAATTGGGTAAGTGGTCACGACACCATGAACTGATAGGGGGCAAACTTTAACCACATGAATCTCTCTTTCTTCTAAGTTACAGACAATCAACTTATCACAGGAGTCCCAATACATCCTTACAGCTAACATCAAGAAGAAATTAACTCTCTTCGCACCGTGTACCAAAACTAGCTACTAGTTTGCGTGAAGGGGCACCTCCTCATTATATTGACAACAAGAAAGTTTAATACTAATCCTTGGAGATGACAACATAACAATGACACAACCACGAATCCAAGACATCCAAACCCTTGCTCAATTAAGGAAGAACAAATTCAACCTAACCTAAAAGAAAAAAATAAAAACCTAATAAAAGATATGAATAGGCTACCACGAACAACTTTCCTTTCCATCAAAGTCGACTCAAGCTCCCCGGGAACCGCCGCAGTAAGATGGGAACTTGCAAGGTCGGTTATCTCTATTCCAAATCTCCAATATATAGGCTAAAGATAGAGCCACCAGCAGCCCCAATCAAGAGAGAAATCCCCGCATTCCTTCCTAAAGCTACCAAACCCAGATCTAATGTCAATAGAGACTAATATCGACGTCAAAAAACTCCAACACAAGCCCAAAGATCAAGGACCGTCCTGCCACCCTGCCAACTTGCTCCACCCATGATTTCTTCCTCCATTCCTGTATCCCGGTGAACATTTATGTCGCAACCCCACCTCAACACTAGCCAAATACTCTTGCTTCTTGCAACCCCACCAAGAAAACCAAACTGAAAACACTAGAAGGAACAGCTACAAAGAGTTGATCAACAAAAACAGCTTTATGAAAGATAATTACACACACACACCACAAATGGAAGACCAGAATTTGGTGACGCAGTGTAAACCTCACCATTAAGGAAACTTCACAACGTGGCTTGTAACGTTGCCAACAGGAAAAGCAAATCCACTATGAATCAAGAAGATTACACTATGCAAGTAGTGGTATTCAACACAACCACATTAACTAGCAACAATGCTAACTTGTTTACAACTTAGTAACCTATTCTAAAAATACTTGATTTGATCTTTGCTAATAGCAGAAACTGAACAAGTCTTCTGTATCAGCCTTGTCTCGAAGCCTCACTGATCTCAAGTGCTATGCAAATTATGTATACAGTGATCAAGAAATTGAGCACAATCAAAATATCAAATAGAGTTTTTGTAAAAGACCAGTTTTATGCAGACTGTGCAACACAATGCAATTTTCCAGTGAGAAACTGTACCGCAGAAATGCAGTTTCAAAACCTTTTATAGAAGAGAAAGACTCCCCCTCAATTCGATCACATTGATCACATATTGAGATAAACTTGGAAAGGTTTTTCAAACAGATTGAGAGACTCGATCAATCGTAACTAATAGCAAGCAATCAATATCTTTTATCTGATAAGTATTTTAAATAGCTTTGAATGTAGATAAGATTTTTGAAAACTTTTCCAAAAATACTGATAAGGTTGCATAACAGTTTAGATCCACAAATTAAGCAACAATCACATGCAATATGATATGATATGCAGACTACCTTAGATTGAGACCAGCGAGTTGTTCAGATCTTTGGTTGATGCTGCCTTGAATCCACCAGTCTTCAAGTCTGCTATAGCTACTGCTTTGCTGGGTCTTCAATTTCCTAGAGTGACTAGTAAAGTTAGAGGAGAATTAGGCAATTTACCTGGAGCATTTGAGTGAAAGAAAAGCCATCTGCAAAGTTAGACCTGTGCCATAAACTGATACTTGGGTACCAGCACTAAGATTGGATTCCTATCAAAAGCATATCAGAAAATATTATCCAACTAGTATATCCCACTTAACAAGATAAAAAAGAAGAAAAAGATGAAACCCAATCAGACCGAAATGCCAATATTAGTTGCGATTAGAAATAATTTCTTACTTGAGTTGCTGAATCAAGCATTGGAACTTCATATTCATTGACTTCTTGTTGCTCGCAATTGTCACTAATAGGAATAGAGTCATGTATTATCCCAACAGTCATGAGTTACAAATCTAATAGATAAATTTGCTTAGTTAATTTGTTAATGAAATTTTTAAATAAATACCTGGAAGGATAGTTATTTCTTTGCTGCGGCTTTACTTGCTAGAGATGTTGATGATTTAGATGTGGCTTTACAACTCTTCCCTTCAAGAACTCCTTTAAATCTACCATGACGACCGCGTGGTCGTCCAACCATAGCTTTTCTTTTAACTCCACGTGCATTTGATACTTCACCTTCTAAAGCTCCAACATCTGAAGTTTGAATCACCCATGCATCTTCTTTCAAAAGTTTCTTCTTCTTTTCTTCCAAATTTTTAAGCAACTCAATGGCATATTCATCTACATATTTTTTTAGTTCCTCATGTTCTGCGGCAAAGGATGCAATCTCACGATAATTACGACACAAATGGCTGTACCGCTTTCCAATCGACTGCTTTAGATTTTCATTAGTCTTTGGTCCATGATATATAACTAGTGATGCTCCTTGCCTTAGCTTCTTTACTCCATCGATTTAATATGCAAGTGGGAGTAATTCTTCTCACATTCTTCCTATCTAGCACTTTCAATGCATGACAACATAAAATCCCAACAAAATTAAACTTCATGCAACTACAAGTTATTGTTTGCACTGAAGCATCAAATTTTACCAAATGCTCTCGAGCAACACCACGATAAGATACTTTGTATTCATATTTCATCTCATGACTTCGATGCTGCCAAGAACAGCTCGTGGAGCCCAACAGACAGATGGCCAAATGTCGAGCTAAACGGTGATCGTTCTACAGCCGTCGGACGCACCGTCCCGTCCATCCCGCCTAATCCGAGCCGCTCGCACAAGTGGAAGAGAAATTCCCACTCAGGATCCGTCAGGAACTCGGCGTAAGCGGCAAATGAGTCCAACCCGCTCGTCGGCACTTCCCCGCCAGCGGCCACCGTCACCGTCTGAGGACGTTGCTTAGCCCTCTTTTGCTAGCGGACCCCAATCGGCACCAACTCCTCCTCCTCCTCACCTTCAACGGGGTCATTTTGCCGCCGTTTCTTCTGCAGAGGACCATGAGTGGTGCCCACGGTAGTGGCCCTTGGCGGCTCTTGTGGCTCCAAACCCGCAATGGTAACGGGCTCCTTCGTCGGCACCACCCTCTCCCTCTAAGCCCCACGCCGCTGGGCAGGCACTCTCTCCTTGGTCCTCTCGGGAGCAGCATGGGTCTTGCTCCCGCCAGTAGCCCCACGCTCAGCGCGAGACTCGGGCTGCACCACTGTCTGACCGGTGGCGGCAATATGGGAATGGTGGGGCATCGACATCACCACCTCAACCTCCGATTGGCTAAGCGCCTGAGTTTGAGGGTCAACGACGGTTTGCTTAGCTTTGAGCCCGGCGGCATACATGCCCTCGAGAAAGTTCTGCAATTTCGCGCGGTCCATAGCTTTGTCAAAAGCATCGCGGCTGGCCTTGTTTCCGGGAACGGGATCTGAACAAACAAGCAAACAATACAAGTTAGCGTAAGACAAGTTGACAAAGGCACAGGTTGGCGGGAGACACTTACCAGGGGCACGAGTCAATTTCAAGTCGACCAACAACTCCCAACCGGTGAGCAAACGAAGGTCAAGAAGATTGCGGTTCTTCCAGCAACCTGTAATCCGAGCTATACGACACCGCTCCTCGCTTGTCAACGTGAACCGCAATCCCGCTGCACAAAGACGAAAACAGGGACGATGTCAAAAAAAAAAAAAAAAAAAAAGGGATATTTATTATACAAATTTTTTTTTACTCAGCGGAAACTAGCGACAACGTCGGATAGGTTGGAACTCCGACTTAATCCTAAACGTCGGCACTTGCTCGTTCACCCCCGCGTCGAACTCCCAGCCCTCAGTCGCAACACAGAAAGTCGACCGCCAGGGGGACATGGAGTCCTTCAAGTTCTCAATCAACTTAGGCACCCCCTGACGACGGGTAGGATTCACTTGTCCGCTACAACCCTGACGCTTCACGTATACAAGCTTGTAAAAATGAAGAGCCTCCGCCACGGTAGGCCCTTCACACCCAGACAACAGCCAGAGGGAGTTCAGCGCCATCAGCAACCTCCACATGTTAGGGCAAATTTGCCCGAAGGCGAGGTCAAACTCGCATAGCAGAATCTGAAGGTTGGGTAGCAACAGAAAAGTTACACCCTAGCAGAACACGGCCTCATGCACAGCGGCATAACCCGTCGGCAGAAACGACGCCTTCTCATCTTTCTTCGGCGAACGCAGTTTCACCACGCCAGGGAGGCGGAACACTCGTTTTAGCTTGGTGACCGCGGACGGAGGCATCGATCCTCCCGCCTCGTCAACTAGAGTACCGTCGCGAAGAACCCAGGCTGATTCTATATCCTCTTCGACGGCGTCATCCCCGTGCGCGAAACCACTCGCGGCGCTGTGGCTAGCCAGCCTATCCTCACGTTGCTCGCGGGCGGCGTTTTCTTCTCTCGCCGTCGACGTTTCTGGGCGCCCAGCATGAGCCATGGATACTTCCCACGGAATAGTTTGAAGCGGTTCGACGTCTAGCAGTTCCGGCAGTGAGGTTCCTGCAGGGGCAGACAGACGCAACGTGTTAATAAAAATCCTATCGGAACCGCTCAGCGACACGTCAGACCCGGAATCCTCACTGCTCGAGATCTCTATGACGCTAGCCATCGCAAACACCCTAAAACCCAAGTCAGTCAGTTCCAAAACTATCTAAACTATCCCTATGTCAGATTTTAACCAAGAACAACCATACCCAGAAAACACCAAAACAAGAACAGAGTTTATATACACTCAAAACCCAGATTTGACCATCTAGCAAATCCATAACCACCAACCTTTTGCCACAAACACCTAAAACCACTCCCCAAACCCTTCTAGACCCTCAGACACACCACAAAGTTGCAACAATTACTTCGAATAACAAAAAGCATCAAGTGACAGAAAAAACAGGCAATCAAGTCAACACGAGGCTCAGATCACCAACCTGAAAATGGGAACTCTGTACGCTTGAATATGCGTCGACGAGTCTTTCTTTTCTTCCAAACTCAACGCGCTCACTCGACTTGCAGACCGTCCTCCTCAACTCTCAGAGAACAAAAGCTTGAAGACAAACGATTTAGGTTTTGAAGTGCAGAAAGTATCGAAACCACCTTAGTTTCCCTCTCTTTTATGTCAACATCAACCAGATCCAGGCCGTCTGCTAAAAAACGACATCACACGAGAACCACACACGTGCCCCACGATCGCACCCACTATCCGGACAAAAATGATATTTACTCGCATTAATGGCGAAGAGACGGGCGTGCTAAGAAGGCGTACACCCGCACACCAACCAAATGCATGACTGCCACGTGTCGGGAACTGTCAGACGAAGCGTCTATCCGAAGTAACCGTAAAAAAGCAGGCATACCAATCGCCAAGTGACAGTATCCGCTAAGCGCAGCACCGCTAGCGGAACTTCTCCCTTTCATCTTACAAGTGAGACAGTATCCGCCAAGCGCAACACCGCTAGCAGGACTTCTCCCTTTCATCTTGCAAGTGAGACAATATCCGCTAAGCGCAACACCGCTAGCGGGACTTCTCCCTTTCATCTTGCAAGTGAGACAGTATTCGCTAAGCGCAACACCGCTAGCGGGACTTCTTCCTTTCAGCTTGCAAGTGAGACAGTCTCCGCTAAGCGCAACACCGCTAGCGGGACTTCTTCCTTTCATCTTGCAAGTGAGACAATATCCGCTAAGCGCAACACCGCTAGCGGGACTTCTTCCTTTCATCTTGCAAGTGAGACAGTATCCGCTAAGCGCAACACCGCTAGCGGGACTTCTCCCCTTCATCTTGCAAGCGAGACAGTCTCCGCTAAGCGCAACACCGCTAGCGGGACTTCTCTCTTTCATCTTGGCAACACCGCTAGCGGGACTTCTCCCTTTCATCTTGTAAGTGAGACAGCCTCCGCTGAGTGCAACACAGCTAGCGGAACTTCTCCATCTAGTAAGCACGAAGGTCCCCACGACACTTCTTACCGCTTATTGCAGCGAAGGGACTTCCGCCATTGGTGATCCCCAAGGCAACGCCTCATATTGACAACGACCGCCACGCGGCATTGCAATCAAGCTCTGCTCCTCCGGGACAAGTAAAAGGACACGTCAACACAGTCTGCGACGGCCCTGATCAGGCATGTTGACCCCGCCAATCGGGTATCAAAGATTGGGTTCGCTACCCAACACCCTCTGCTCGGCGCAGTTCCCCTCAACAAACAATATACAGACCAAACGGAGGTCTATCTTAGCTGGGGAGTGGGGGACTCCCTGGGGGGCCTAGCAGGGGCCCACCCGAAAGGGTATAAAGCGTTTGCTCAGAACAAATCCATGGTTGACAATGCACTGACGCTAATTATGACTTTGCAAGACTAGCAGATGTAACGCTTCAAACCGCTAGGCAACTCCCCAACCAAGATTGCCCTCCTTGACAGGGGACTTGGGGGACTTGTACTTACATGAGCATTTGCCGAGCATAATTAGCTATAATGAGCCACGCTCATACTACCACCAGCGGTACCGACAACCATCAAACGATGTGACCTACGGAAACACATCCAAACAGGCTATCACCGGAGCCCCGGCTCACCCCCAGATCACCACTGACGCGCCGCGCCAAGATCGCCTCGCTGAAGCATCAGAAGCTGGGAACTGAAGCATATCAGTCCCACATCGAAAACAAGGAAGAGGTCAGCCTCTTCCCCACCTATAAAAGGTCCACTCCTCTCTCCTCATTAATTATGCATTTACTACTTACCTACTGTTATTCTGTCAACATAAATACATTGACTAACTTAGGCATCGGAGAAGAGAAGACCGCCAACCGCGGTCTCCCTCTGACGCCCTTTGTATTTCATTTGACAGATAGCGGGAACAACAAGAATATCACAAGTAGCGGTTCGCCTCTCGAACCAGCGTTAACCGAGGTTCAGCTACCGCTGAATCTTAAACATTAATTACGCATTTACTACTTACCTACTGTTATTCTATCAACATAAATACATTGACTAACTTAGGCATCGGAGAAGAGAAGACCGCCAACCGCGGTCTCCCTCTGACGCCCTTTGTATTTCATTTGACAGATAGCGGGAACAACAAGAATATCACAAGTAGCGGTTCGCCCCTCGAACCAGCGTTAACCGAGGTTCAGCTACCGCTGAATCTTAAACATTAATTACGCATTTACTACTTACCTACTGTTATTCTGTCAACATAAATACATTGACTAACTTAGGCATCGGAGAAGAGAAGACCGCCAACCGCGGTCTCCCTTTGACGCCCATTGTATTTCATTTGACAGATAGCGGGAACAACAAGAATATCACAAGTAGCGGTTCGCCCCTCAAACCAGCGTTAACCGAGGTTCAGCTACCGCTGAATCTTAAACATTAACAAATCATATGTAAGCTATAAACTGGATATATATACCTATCTACATAATTCAGCACTGACATCAGGAAGGTGAACCAACAATCTCATCAAGACGGCGATCCATAATGCGGTGATTATATATCTAATTCTTCTCTTCTTATATATATTGGGACGTTTCCTGTTCGTGCTTTGTTGCCTTCGTATTAATTAGAATTCATCCCATTGATGATGATCTTGAATCACATGCAAATCTTATTCCACCGCAGCAGCCTTCTGATTCTCCTAATGATTAGTTAATTCTACTAGTTTACTTTTGTAACTTTTTTATCACATAGAAAGAGCCTCTCATTGTATTGTGAACCAAAAGGTGTTTCAAAACTAATGATCGAATACCGTATCAGAAAGGAAAAAAAGGTTATCAATCTATTACACTCCTGGACTAGCTATCACGTTGTGAAGAAATGTTGGAAGTATACTGACGGTAAACAAGTAAACCGCAAATCAATGAAATCATTGAGAACGTACACAAAATCAAACTAAAATTGAAACCACTAATGCATGGTGGCCGCCAGATAGTACTGAACTACTGATGACGATATATTATGCATAACTTAAGGGGCAGAAATCAATGTGTTTCCAATGTCAATTACAAATCGATACTTGACGTCTGCTTTGGCAAGGCGCTCCATGGTCATGTTCAGGTAGTTGATCGCGATAACCTCGATGTCAGCTGTTATGTTATGTTTAGCAGCAAAATCAATCATCTCTTGTGTCTCCTTCATACCTCCAATGGCACTACCAGCTACCATCTTCCTTCCTACAGTAAATATTGCAAAAACAACGGTTGTAAATACAGAATGATATGTGCTACGTATATACAAGCAATATTTTGTTGTTTATGTCACATCAATTAGTACCCATGAGCAAAGGAAAAACTGGAAGCTCAGGACTCAGGAGGCTGGTCTGGTGCACCAACCATAACAAGTTTTCCATGGGACTTCAATAAACCCACCAAAGGCAAGAGAGGGTGGTTTGCCGACACGGTGTCAATGATGCCATCCATTGTGCCAATGGCAGCCTACAAGATCAATAAAATAGAATTAGGGCACCCAAATTAAAACACGTACAATACGATACGTACTCAACTATACTCCACTTGAAGCTTCTTCAAAATGAGGAACTTGTTTGAATCAAAGTCACTGGAAACGCTGCACCTACCGGCGACCCGCGTTCCGGATCGAACAAACCCAATCGCGGGGCGTTCGCGATCCGGATCGCTATGTTTAGCGATCCTATGGTGTTGGCGAACTCACGCACATCAGAGCCAATTCCAATCACAACTCAAACAGATCAAAAACATGGTGTTACCGGAATCTGGAAACTCACACACATCAGAGACAATGGTACTGAGATTCTGAGAATCTGAAATATTCTCTGCGACTACGACTTTCTAAACCAATTCCAAGAGCTCTTTTGATTTTCCACACCGATCTAAGGATGCCGAATCTCTCTCTCATCTGCACCGCATCGGCAAACGCCACCGCGAATTCAGCTTGCGGCAGAGAAGGAAGGACTGCTCGGCGGCGGCGGCGGCAGTTCCTTCTACTTTTTAAAGAGATGAAAAGAATCAACGGATGCAAAAATGTAATATTCGATATTGCTGGGATTCTGGGAAAGAATACAAAATCGCAATCTCTGGGATTCTCCTCTCTATTGTGCCGTATAATCATCTCAATTTGACCCAAGATTATCCACTAAAGAATAAAAAATAAAAGCAGCTTTCTTTCTTTATTATTTATTTTATGTTATTTGTTAATTTACTTGTTTATCCTCCATAAATAAGGTGCTTCTCATAGTATATTAATAAGGGGTATTTAGGTAAAATAAAAGCCCTATAGGATCAAGATTAGGAATCCTGATTTCTAAAGATGTTGATTGACAAGGAATCCTAATTCCAAAATTGAAAACAAACTCTATTTATACTACGTGCAAACAGTACGTACAACTACAAAGCATAAAAAAAACCTCTCCCTTCAAAAAAAAAAAAAACCTCTATTATTTTAGCTCAACTCAACAATGGCATTTGGAAAAAGAAAACCATCCCGTCAAGAACCAATTTTTGAAGAAAATTATGAAGGTGATGTCGGTGAGCATGAAGACAATAATACTGTTGAAGAAACTCAAGCAAGTAATATAGACCAATCATCGAGTAGAAACAGCCATGAACAAGCTCAAGAATCTCAAGAAATTCCAATGAATTCTGACATAAAGCCATTACTCAATGAAGTTATTATCACAGGTGGAGCGCAAAGAAAAAATTCGGGTGGAATAAAATCATGGACCTACAAACATTGTGATGGTCAGTATAAGAGTTCATACATTCGCATTCACTACCACTTTTTTGGTAATCTCCCTGGAAAAAAATTAGAGATCCGTCGATGTCAATCATTGATTAATAATCGGGAGGAATATGAGAGGGTTCGCAGAATGGTTATGGAAGTTGAAAAAAAAGGAGTTTCTTCATCTTTGAAAAGCTCAACTATCTTGAGGCAACAACCACAAAAATCCACCGCAGGTGCTCTTGATGATATGTTCAAGATTATGGACAAAAATAGTGTTGATATGAAGGTGATGAGAGGATTGTGCGCTAATGGAATTCCGTTTAATGTGTTAAGAAATCCCCAATTTCATGAGATGATTTCGGCTATAAATAATGGACCCAAGGGTTATAAGGCTCCATCTTCTGAAAAAGCAAGAACTACTTTGCTTGATGAGTGTAATCGAAGTCTGGAAAAAGAATTAGCTCCTGTTAAAGATACATGGTTTACTCATGGTGTTTCAATTGTATCAGATGGATGGTCTAACATGAAGCATGAGCCACTTATCAACATTAATGCTGCAAATAGTAGATGAGCGTTGTTTCTTTATGCTCAAGATTTTTCTGGGATACAAAAAACTGGTGAAGTGATTGCTGACTTTATGCTTACTGCAATTGAAGATGTGGGATAGTCAAATGTCCTCCAGATAGTCACTGACAATGCAAATAACTATGAATCTGCTGGGAGAGAGATTGAAAAGGTACATAAACATATCTTTTGGTCTCCCTGTGTTGTTCATACCTTGAATCTTATTTTTAAAGATTTGGCAAAAGAGTTTGAGTGGTTTCAGCAAATTTATAATATTGGAAAAGCTATTGTTAAGTTCTTTTTGAACCATTCACATGCTTTGGCCATGTTCAGAAGTCAATCAAAATTGGAGTTATTGAAAGTTACAAAAACTAGATTTGCATCGCATTATATCTTGTTGAAGCGACTTATTGATTGCAAAGAAGCACTAGCAAGTACGGTAATTCTTCAAAAATGGAAAGATTGGGTGAAGACTTTAGACCCCGAAAAAAGAAAACTTGGGGAGAATATAACACAAGCTGTGTTGGCAGACAACTTTTGGGATGATGTGTTGGCTATAGTGAATATCACAAAGCCAATATATTTTTCCTTTTTAATTTCTTTTTTCCTTTTTCTTTTCTTTTTTCTTTTTTCTTTTTCCTTTTTAATGACCATCGTATCCTGCTGCATCGGTAGCGCCACGTCGGTGAACCAATCCAGATCGACCAGAAACCCCAATTATTGTTCTCCACACCGGCGGCCATTTTTCTTTTCCATCACTGTTCTTCTTCTTCACTTCTGGTTTTGGTCAACTTGGCCATCAAAAACCATCATGTCAACCAGACCCAAAATCCAAATCACCATTTTGAGCAAGACCCAAAAACCTCAGGGTCTGAAAAAATGGTAGTTTTCAGTGAAAAGTTTCCAAATTGAGGCTTGATGTGGAGAGAGAAAGTGAGATTTGAGTGGGAGAGAGAGAAGTAGGCTGTGAAAACAAGAGGGGAGTGATTTAGCGGCGAATTTCCGAGCTGATTGGGATCTGCTTGTGTTTGGGAGATGGCTTCAGAGAAGGTGAAGAAGTGATCGATCAGCTCCTAACCTCTTGCTTTTGCTCGATGTCCATCTCTGCACCGCCAAGCTAGGTCTTTGCTGGATTTGGTTTCAATTTGGGGAGAGAAACAGATGGGTTGTGGAGTTAATTTGATCCGAATGAGATTGGTGGGTTGAGGAAGGAGAAAGTAGGCAAAACGAAAAGAAAAAAAAAGGAAAAAAAGAAATAAAAAAGGAACAAGAAAAAAATAAGAAAAAGCAAAAAAGAAATTAAAAAGGAAAAAAAGAAAAAAAAAAAAGGAAAAAAAATTAAAAAGGAACAAGAAAAAAAGAAGAAAAAGCAAAAAAGAAAAAAGAAAAAAAGGAAAAAAAGAAATTAAAAAGGAAAAAAAAGAAATTAAAAAGGAAAAAGAAATAACAGAGGGGTATATTGGACATTTCACCTAAGGTCAACTCCTAATTTGACGCGAGAGGGACCAATCAGACGGAAATTTTGACGTTAGGGACTTTTCAGATTAATTGAGAATGTCAGGGACTGAAACGAAAAAAGAGTCATAGTACAGGGACTAAACATAATTTAATCCATTTTTTAATTAAATATTGTGATGGTGATGGTCAAAAGATGGGTGAAATTTATGAAGGGATGGACAATATGCTTGGAGAAATAAGAGAAGTTATGAGTTCTGGGCCGCACTCTAATTATTTTCCACAAGTCGAAAAGATTGTGCTCCAAAGGTGGCAAAAAATGAATTACCCTATCCATTGTGTTGGATATGCCCTGACGCCAAGATTTTATGATAGAGAATATCTCAGTAAAAAAGCACCAGGAGGATTCACTCAAAAGAGCCCTAATCAAGATATAGAAGTGATTACAAGCCTCATGGAAGCATTTGATAAGATATCAGAAGATCGAGAAGAAGCAGAGTTATTACGTCAACAATATGCCATTTTTCATCAGCGAAAATGTATTTTTGCTACACAAGCTGTCCAGACAGATGCTGTAACTATGGATGCCATTGATTGGTGGTCAACATATGGTTCACAAGTTCCAGAATTAGCAGAAGTTGCACAAAAGGTAATTTTTTGTTATTATTAATCTTTTAATCTCTGTTCATTTATAATATACTTTATTATTGTTATATATATATATATATATTTTTTTTTTTAAGGTTGCCGTAGGTTGAATGATTGATTATTGTTTTTTTTTTTTTTGTCAAATGTTGCTGTAGGTTGAAAATACGATTTTTTTTTTTGTTAAACTTTTCCGTATGTTGAATGATTGATTATTGCTATAGGATTTTTTTTTTTTGGTTAAACTTTGCCGTAGGTTGAATGATTGAACTCCAATGAATTGTCGTAATAATTGTGTTATAATTAACATATATTCCATCCTCTGCACTTAATGCCTTAATTGCATCCATGTTTGTTACACAGCTTATTAAAACCTTTATCCATATTCTCTAGCATATTTATTCACTGGGGAAAATTTCAAGAATAGTACATGAAGTATCGGTCATTCTAACCTTTCGTGAATCAACTTTCGAAACCATCAAAACGGTACATCAAGTTCAAATTTCTACCCAATTTGAGTACATGCCGTTACGGACTCCGTTAACTTTATGTAATTATTCATTTATTAAAGGGTAATATAGTATTTTTACAGTTTCCTCTCTTTCTCTCACCCTCTCCGACACTCTCTGACTCTGGCTCTCTCGCTCTCTCTTTCTCTCTTCCTTCTCGAGTTCCTGGGCTTTGTCTCTTGGTTCTCTCCTTCATTGCTAGCAGAGCGATGGAAACCAATTCCCCATCATCTTCTTCACCTCCCTCACCCAAATCTAGGGTTAGCGCTCTTCCAATTTCCCTAACCACTCATTTACAAACCCATAATCCCTATTCACTCCCCTCCTCTTCTTCTTCTTCTTCTTCTTCTTATTCTGCATCAATTTCATCCCCACAGCTTCAACCTTCAACCACATTCCTAATCTTGATCAATTATTGTTAATGTCTAAAAGTTCGGCGGTAGCTGAACCTTCGTTAACGCTGATCCGATGGGCGGATCGATACTTGCGATGTTCTCAAAGCTTCCGCTACCTGTCAAATAAAATACAAAGGGCGTCAGAGGGAGACCGCGTCGGGAGCTCATCTTGGCCTTCCCGCCGGACAATGGCGCAACTTACCACCGATGCCGAGACCGCTAGGTATATGAATAATGTTTCTCCTTGCACAGGGACAGAAAGGAGAGGGACTGCCGCCAGGTATTCCTTCAGGCCCTGGAACGCCGCTTGACACTCTGGGTTCCAGTCGATGACCTTCTTGTGAGTTGTTTTGAGGAGTTTGAAGAATGGGGCACACTTATCAGTGAGTCAAGAAATGAATCGAGAAAGGGCGGTTAACTTGCCCTGGAGGCACTGAACGTCCACCTTATACCCGGGGTCCGCCAGGTTAAGGATGGCATGTACCTTATCCGGGTTAGCCTCGATACCTCGCTCGCTGACGATGTAACCCAGAAATTTGCTAGCGGTGACCGCAAAGAAACATTTTTCTGGGTTGAGGCGCATACCATAGGCCAGGAGGATGGTTACTATGATCCTGTGGTTTGCCACATGTTCGCTGGCCTTTATGCTCTTAACTAGCATGTCGTCCACGTAAACCTCGATGATTTTTCCCAGATGCTCAGCGAACATGGCGTTCATCAACCGCTGGTAAGTTGCACCGGCGTTATTCAGACCGAAAGGCATGACATTGTAGCAGTAGAGGCCTTTGTCGGTGGTGAAGGTGGTGCATTCCTGGTCGCTGGGGTGCATCTTGATCTGATTGTATCCGGAGAAAGCGTCCATCATGCTGAGGAGCTCATGTCAGGCGGTTGAATCGACTAGCTGATCGATACGAGGTAGCGGGAAACTATCCTTTGGGCATGCCTTGTTGAGATTTTTGAAGTCGACACACATCCGCCACTTGCCGCTGGGCTTTTTGACCATTACCAAATTTGAGATCCACTGGGGATAGATGACTTGGCGGATGAACCCAATGTCCTGGAGTTTGGCGACCTCCTCTCCGATTGCCCGGTATTTTTCCTCATCAAAGGCCCTTCGCTTCTGCTTGATGGGATAAAAGGAGGGTTTGATGGTCAATTTATGAGTGATAATTTCAGGAGAGATACCTGGCATGTCCGCGTAGGACCATGCAAAGACGGCGGCGTTATCACGTAGGAATTGAGTGAGTTCTGCTTCCACCTCTGGGTTTAGTTGGGCGCCTATGCGGACTGTCCGCTCAGGGTGCTCGTCTGAGATGCAGACAACCTTCAACGACGTGTCCGGGTTGACCGGCTCCTTCCTTACATATTTCTCCTCCTCATCTCTAGGATCCTCAAAGATGTTTGGTGGCGGTGCCTCACTACCCACCGTCAGAATTTCATGGCGGCGCGTTGACCGCGCTATAGTCGTTGAATAACATTCTCGTGCCAGCTGCTGGCTTCCCCTCACACAGCCCGTGCCGTTGGGCGTGGGGAACTTCATGAAAAGCATGTACCCGGCAATGATGCACTTGAGCTTGTTAAGCGCTGGTCGACCAATGATGGCGTTGTACGAACTGAAACAGTCGACAATAATGAATTCTGTATGTACCTCCGCCATGCATGGACTAGTGCCAATAACCAATCGCATGTAATCTGACCCTAGCGGTTGTGTGACGTCACCGGAGAAGCTGAGCAGTGGCTCGTGATCCTGGAGTAGTTTTTTGTTCCGCTTGAGATGGTCGTAGCAACCGCTGAAGATGACGTTGACAGTGGACCCGCTATCCACCAAGATTCTCCCCACCGAGAATTTGCCAAGAATGGCATTGACCAAGAATGGGTCGTCATGGGGTAAATGCACTCCGCGCTCCTCCTCCTCTGAGAAGGTAATAGGTTCCCAACCTGATCTTGGGAGTTTAGCGGATCTCTCGTAGCGGATGTTGCAGACCTCCTTCGGATGATTAGCGCGTGCATAGCGCTTTCTAGCCCTGTGAGACATGCTGGTGATTGGAGCACCGCCATCGATGGTGTTGATGCGGCCCAAGGTCTCAACGTTGGCAATTACTGGTGGTGGTTGGCGCACCTTGAACTGCTCCAACTTGCCGTCACGGTACAAGGTCTCAACGGCCGTTTTGAGAGCATTGCAGCTATTGGTATTGTGGCCGCTGTCCTCGTGGTATTTGCACCACTTGCCGGTGTTCCTGGGTTTGCCCGTTTTTGGGTACTTTGGAGGGGGTGGCGGTGGGATCTGATCCTTGCACTGATTGTAGATGTCTTCATACGAGGCCGTGAGGACCGTGAATACTGCATACCGCTGCGAGGACTCCGCCTGCTTGTTGCGGTTATCCCCATGGGTTGGGCGGTTGCCCCTGTTGTAATGCTGGTCCTTCTGCCGCTTGTTCTGGTGGTGGCCCTGCTGCCACTCCCTTTTCTTGTCAGTTGGCGGTGCTGACTGGATCTTGTCAGCGGTTTCCTGATGAATGGAGGATGGCTGTGTTGACTTTGTTGGAGTTGCTGGTGGCGGTGGGGTCTCTCCATATGTGATGAATTCCGCCTGGGCGTGAATGACCGCCTCACTCATGACGTGGTCATACGTCGCATTGGGATGACTGTAGTTGAGGTGATAGAGAAATGGTCCCTTGAGAAGTCCCTTCCTGAAGGCCGCTGATGCCATTGTTTTGTCTAGGTCACGGCACTGAGACGCTGCCGCTCGCCACCTTGTGACGAAGGCCTTCAGTGATTCGTCCTCCCCCTGCTTGACGCTGAACAACTGACTTGTGTTGTGATGCCCGGCGGACAATAAGATGAACCGGGAGAGGAAAGCGTGTGATAGTGCATGGAATGAGCTGACAGACCCCGGCAGACACTCAAAGAACCAGTTCATTGCCTCGCCATCCAACGTTTCGCTGAACAAGTGGCACAAGGTGGCGTCGTCGAACCCCTTGTTGTTGGTGACCTTCTTGAAGGTGTCCATGTGGACGAAGGGATCAGACATTCCGCCGTAATGTGACATCTTTGGGGTTTTTGCATATGCCGGTCTGACAGCCTGCAGGATTGCAGCGGTGAAGGGCCCAGGTCTGGAAGCGAAGAGCGGATTCTGAGTTGGCGCTGGGACGCCCGACTCCGCCCGGATCAACCTCTGCTCCAGTTGGTGCATCCTTTCCAATATCTGGGCGGTTGCATCGTCTGCGGAATCAGCCTGAATGACCCGCTGGGACGGCCTGCGCCTCGGCACAGGCGGATTGCCTTCAGTCCTCGCCCTAGCCTCCGAGCGGTTGGTGTGCGGGAGTGATTCCGCCTCCTGTTCTAACATTAGTTGGGGTATGGGCGGTGGTCCCATTTCCAACAACTCAGGTGGGTTCAGCGGTACTTGCATCTGTATGACCGGCCCTGGTACCAATGTGCTGGTGCTGGGTCGACTACGCCTGGTGCTACGTGACTGCTCGCTCTGTGCTGGGCGGGCGGTGGCCTCCAGCGTCTTCTTTAGTTCCTCAAAACGTGTCATGAGCGTAGCCACCTGTCTTTGGGCTTCAGCTTTTTCCTTGCGCTCCTCCTCACGTTCTCTGTTTGCCTTATGAAGATCCGCCAGTGCTAGCTCGTACATAGTGACGAGATCTTGGCCCGGTGGGCGGCTGCTGCTTGGATTTACTTCACCACCGGGGTTGGCCGAGGTTGTGAATAGTGCGCGGTTAACGCCTACCGCTGGGTCGAAGGGTTGGGGGATGGCGGGATGGTCTGCCTGCTCTTCAGCGTTTCCCCCGCTACCGTTAGTCATGGTGATTGTGGTGGGATGGCCTTTTGTTCAAGGGTTCCCACAGACGGCGCCAATGTTAATGTCTAAAAGTTCGGCGGTAGCTGAACCTTCGTTAACGCTGATCCGATGGGCGGATCGATACTTGCGATGTTCTCAAAGCTTCCGCTACCTGTCAAATAAAATACAAAGGGCGTCAGAGGGAGACCGCGTTGGGCGGTCTTCAACTCTCCGATGCCTAAGTTAGTCAATGTATTTATGTTGACAAAGTAACAGTAGGTAAGTATTGAATGCGTAATTAATGAGGAGAGAGGAGAGAACCTTTTATAGGTGAGGAAGAGGTTGATCTTCTCTTTGTTTTCGATGTGGGACTGATATGCTTTAGTTCCCAGTTTCAGAAGCTTCTGATGCCATCTTGGAGCTGCGCGTGGCGGCGCGTCGGCGGCGATCTGGAGGTGGTCTGACGCTGAGGCTGTAGCCCGCCTGGCGGTGTGTCCGCATGTCATTCCTTTGGTTGGAATTAGTACCTTTGGCGGTACAATGAGCGTGGCCCATTATAGCTAATTATGCTTGCAAATGTACATGTATGTACAATTATACTCCAAACTCTGCAACGACGTCGTTCCCAAATCGGAGACAGTCTCCAAGTGGTTCCTCACCACCTTCTCCATCTAAGACATCGTAGTTACTGCACCAGCGATTGGCTTCTCAATCAGACCCAGAAAAGCTCCGATGACCACAAAGCTCTCATCTTTCTGCCCAACTTCATAGCTCGACAGTTCCTCACCACCTTCTTCCTCCATGCTGCGACTACCGCATCTCCTCCACTTCCAAATCCACACCCACCAAACCAAACTACCCTATGTAGGATTGGTTGACTTGCTGGCTCCTTGATAGATCGGATTGGGGAGATCGCGGTGGTTGTCGGTAAGGTAAGGGAGATCGCGGAGGTTGGCTGGGATTGGTTCGCTAATTGCAGGCCCGGCCGGCGGGGTGGTGTGCTATTGCAGATTCGGAGGCGGTCTATTGGGGACGAGGTCGGGGCGGCGTGGCGTGGCTCGGATCAGATTGTTCCGATCTGGGTTGGCTCATTTGCCTACGATCTGGGTATGGATCCGATTTATAGGGTTGCTGCCTCCTCGAGGCGTGATGTGGCTGCCAGAAAGTTGATGGTGACGGTCCAGCTGAAGTGGTGTGGTGGTTTCGGTCAGTACGAGGGAGGGAGAGAGGGTGCTCAATTTAGTTGAGTTTTTTTTTGTTTTTTTTTTTCATCATCCTTGAAAAGACAGATTTACCATCAGAAATTTGACAGAAAACATATTAATTAACGGAGCATATAACGGCATACACCAAACTTAGGTCAAGATTTGAAATTCATGTACCATTTTGATAGTTTCGAAAGTTGATTCACGAAAGGTTAGAATGGCCGATACATCATGTACTGTTCTTGAAATTTTCCCTTATTCACTGAGTTATCAATGTATTTTTTATATAGCAATATCTTGTAACTTGCCGTCTTTTTCTTTTGCCAAGTATATTAATTAGTTTAATTACTAACTTGATATATGTATGTTTTGTTTCACACGATATCACAAATAAACAGGTACTAGCTCAACCAGTATCAAGTTCATCTGCTGAAAGGAATTGGAGTACGTATTCATACATTCACAATGTCAAGAGAAATAGGCTGAATGCTGAAAGAGTTGATAAACTGGTTTTTATTCATTCCAATATTCGTCTGCTTTCACGTTTCTCCGAAGGTTACAATAATGGAACTTATAAGAGATGGAACATTAATCCAGAATCAACGGAAGTAGATGATTCACCAATGAGATTGGAGGACTTGCGATGGAGAATGTTAGACGGAGACTATGTTGATGAGGAAGAATCATCGCGTACCAAGAATACTTCAAGCAGACCTGTTCCACCCATTCTCAATACACAACCGATTCGGCCAGGAACACATCAAACTCATATATCCAGATTTGCAAGAGCAAGAGACTCAAGCGGCACTTCGAAATAAGAACTTAGACAGGCGTGATGGCCAAGCCTCCCACTGGGTTCCAGCCATCGAAAAAAAAAAATTTACTTTTAAGCATTATTTTTCTTTGTTGGATTGAAAAACTCAATTAATTTTTAAGCAGTAGTGACAATTTATTTTTATTTTATAATTTTTCTTGAGATTTTATTTATGGTATGGTTATCTCTTTATTATTTTTTTATAATTTTATTTATCATAAGTAATTTATTTTAATTAAAATTAGCTAATATATCCTAACGTACCGCGTACCGTAAAGACCAGCGTACCGCGTACCCGTACGAAACGTTCCGCATTTCAGGTGACTTTGTTCACGTGTGTGGACCCAGACAAGACAAGCATGGGAAGCTTGGAGCAGGGAAGACGTTCCCAAACTCAACCTTCAATAGTATACAATAATATTTGTGTTATTTTACTGTTTTGCCCCTCCTTCAAGATCCACAACCCACTACAAATATATGCACATAATTTCAGCCTTAATCTATAACTCACACACCATTCAAATAGTGTGTTGGCAGTTTCTAGTATATAACTAAATCTTCTCCTGACTCGGTCCATGTGCAGAAGAGTTGCAAACAATAAAAATCAAGGATTCATTCTCAAATAAACAGATAGATATTTTATTCCTTATCAAAAAAGAGAAACATATTGTTCCATTTATTCAAAATCCAGGTCCAGCCTATTGCATATGCAAATATGCATAATTTTCACTACACACATGGTAGACAACAATATTGAGACAACAAATTAACCTTGGAAATCTCATCCCACCACTGACTCAGTTTGTAATGTAAAGTTCAGGAGCTGGCCTTCAATGTGTTTCCAATGTCAATGACAAACCGGTATCTGACATCTGCTTTGAGAAGGCGCTCCATGGCAGTGTTCAGATAATCAATTGGGATAACCTCAATGTCAGCTGTTATGTTGTGCTTGGCTGCAAAATCAATCATCTCCTGTGTCTCCTTCATACCCCCAATACAACTACCCCCTATAATCTTCCTTCCTGTAATTACCAAAAAATTAAAATGGTGTGTATTACAAAATTATTCAATTCAAATGCATTGCAAGAATGAGAAGAATGTGATACGACAACAGATTAAGCCAACTTTTTTAAAGCCATTAATTTCACAAGAATGGGATTCATTTGCTTACCCATGATCAGAGGAAAAACTGGAAGCTCAAGAGGCTTCTCTGGTGCACCAACCATCACAAGTTTTCCATGAGCCTTCAACAAACCAATCAAAGGCACGAGAGGGTGGAATGCAGAAACCGTGTCAATGATCCCATCCATTGTGCCCATGGCGGCCTACAAAAACAGCAAAACAACATTACGTCAACCTACAAGCATGACAATCCACTCAAAGTCATGAAAGCAACTAGCTCAAATAATCACCTGCATCTCATTTTGGTCACTGCTGACCAAAAATGAATCAGCATGGAGTCGTTCAACAGCTTCTGCCTTCTTCTTAGGGGAGGTACTAATAACTGTAACCTTAACCCCCAGAGCCTTAGCAAACTTCACAGCCACGTGGCCTAGACCGCCTAGACCAACCACGCCCACATGCATACCAGGTTTGTCAAGTCCAAAATGTCTCAAGGGGCTGTAAGTTGTAATGCCAGCACATAGGAGAGGAGCAGCACCATCAAGAGGGAGGTTCTCAGGAATGCGAACAATGAAATGCTCGTCAGCCACCATGATGTCAGAGTAACCTCCGTACGTCATGGTTCCATCAATGTACTTGGAACCATACGTGAGTATCATCTTGGGGCAGTAGTTTTCAAGGTGGTCGGCACAACTATCACAAGATCGACAAGATCCCACCATGCATCCAACACCTACCCTGTCTCCAACCTTGATGTTCTGCACTTTACTCCCTACCTCAGTCACTACACCAACAATCTCATGCCTGCATTTGTAATCCCAGATTTATACCAGTTCAGTTTAAAAAAGTTATAGACACCAAGAGTTGGAGCTAAATTACATAATATGGCGGTAGTGCCATCGAGATTATTACAAGCATATGAAGATTTTACCAAATTAGAATGATATACAGTCATACTAGATGCTTGAATCGAAATTTCATATCCTTGCATTTTACATCAGACATCAGTAACTATAAACCTTTTAAATCCAATGATGCAACTCCATTGAAGTAAAGCATAACCTTGAACTGACAGAACCAAATGTTTCTAAATGAAATTGTTTGTGGATCACTACTTTGCAGTCTGCAATCAAATATTAGCTCTCGAAGATGCTCATAAATAAAAGCTATGACCCTGCAGGGGGCGGTTTTCCACTATGAACCCAAATTCAAGTGGTTGCTAACATAGGTTTTCCTAACAAGGGTATCTGATTATTATGGCTAGAATCTTTATGGCCCTGATATATGTAATAACCTTTGTACGTGCCTGAAGGAATGAAGATTACACTTTTACTTTTCTAATAGAATTAAATATTATATGCTGTAAGAGACCCGGCAAGCAGCAGCAGCAGACTTTCAAACACTTGAAATAAAATAAAACTCCCCGACACCAAACATTGTTCAGGACCCATGAAATTTAACTTGTCGAGAATGAATCAAAAGGCGCACAATAATTATCAATTATTTGGTATTCCCCTGTTTGATAACAACCACCACTAGCAACACAAAATCTAGAGTTTTGGACATTTTTATCAAAATAACAATTTTTTAATCAACAGAAAAACCTCGTACTAAACCCTAATTCATGGAATTTCTTAAAAGTTTCAAGATTTAAGCATATAGATATTGATATGAACGTACATACCCAGGAACCACAGGGTAGGTAGTAGAACCCCATTCATTCTTGGCCATGTGAAGGTCAGAATGGCATATCCCACAGTACAACACTTTAAAGGCCACATCTTTCTCGCCAGTTTCCCTGCAACAAATGAAAAAAAAAAAGGTTCAATTTTTAGAGCACAAAAATTGGTTCAAAAATCAGAGATCGTAAATAGAGGGAAAAATATTAGAAAAGGGTAAAACCTTCTTGAGAAATTGAATGGGGAAAGAACACCAGATGTGTCCCTGGCAGCCCATCCAAAGGCCTTCTTGGGGTGTTCTTGGTCTGGAGATGCCACCATTTTCGTAGAGTGCCTTGTTTTTTTTTTTTTTTGAAAGGCGTAGAGTGCCTTGTTAGTGTGAGAGAGATGGTGAGGTTAGCAAGGGCAGAGAGGTCTATATATACTCGAGAACAGTGGGGGAGGGGTATACTGTTGTGGGCCGGGCTTGGCTGGGCTGACGTATGGGGTGAGCAAATGGGTAAGTCAAAACCTCAAAGAAAATTACGGAGTGACGTCTTTGCTTTGCCCACAAACTTGGGGATTATTCTAGAGAATTTTTTTTTTTTTTCCATGACACTAGAGAAATCATTTTCACATACACGTACCTCACGACGTTCTTTCATTTTTCGGGACCGATCCAGACCTATTGCTAACCAATAACTTCTTCTACGTCAATGTACATTTCGTTGCTGGCATTATTTCTTTTGATTGAATCTGAAGTTGACAAGTGGGGATTTAGGAGATATCATTAAGTATTTTATTATTGAAAAAAAAAATTACTTATAAATATCAATAGCTAAAATCTGCTGGATTTGCTGGTTCACTTGCACCACCGGTACATATATAGAAGAATTTTTGAGGAATTTAGAGATTGAAAGCGGAAGACCAATTTATCACATGACTTAGAACCAAAAAAAATTGAAAATGTGTTCTAAATTTTTTGTTCTTTTTACAAGTATGGGTATTTAATGCACTATTTCTAATATTTTTATTTTTATTAATTTTAAGAGTTTTATCTAAAATTGATATATCTTGTATGTTGTTAAAGGAAAAGCACATTATGTGCCTTCGTCAAAGAAATTGACAAAGAGGGAATCAAAGAATTGCAATCACATCACAATCAGCATTTACTATCATTATTGTAATTTATGTTAATCGATGTTTCCATTGTAATTCTATCTCTATATAAAGGGACTATGAAATGAAATAAGTAGACCAATTCTAATTCCAATTTTACTTTTACACGTTATCAGCACGCTCAGAGCCAATAGCCACAAAAAAAAAAATCATAGCTTCGAAAAAAAAAAAACAGAGAGAAAATCATAAAGAAGAAGAGCAAAAGGAGGAAGACGCGAAAGAAAAAAAAAAGGAGAAGAGAAAAAAAAAAAAGAGGTGTTACCCGGCCCAAAGAAAAGGATCCGGTCCAACAAAAAAAAAACGTGACCAGGGCCAAAGTAAAGACCCGGCCCAAAAAGGCAAAAAGCAGGCCTCTGCGGCCCAGAAAAAAAAAAAAAAAAAAAAAAAAAAAAAAAGAAGAAACAGACCTTGCGGCCCAGAAAAGAAAAAAAAAGAAAAAAGCAGGCCAAGAAAAAGACAAAAAAAACAAGGCCCCGTGACACATTGCTGAAAAGAGAGAAGAAGCGGCCCAGTTTTTAGAAACATCGCTACGCATGCCTGCATCAACACGCGCGTGCGCTAGGATCGTTTTGTTTTCCTCAAAACCAAGTATGTTCTCTTTTATTTATTTAATTTCATACTCCGGTATATTTAATTATTTATAATTATAACTTTTGAGCATGTTTAGTTAGGTAATATTGATTTTTTTTTTAAGCATGCCTTATTATTTATGTTTTATATGATTATCTTTAAGCATGATTATATATATTTTGTTATATATTATTTATAAATTTTGAGCATGTTTTGTGATTTTTATTTACGTTTATATAATTATTCCTAAGCGTGCTTTTATTATGCTATTGTTTATATTTTTACGCATGATATATTATGTGCAGCATATATTTTGTTTTTTTTGTGAAATTTGAGCATGCCATGTAATTTATTTTTATATATGCTATGTTTAAATGTGCTATGGTTATTCCTTATTTAGCATGCTACATATAAACTACATCTTGCCATGATAATGAAAATTCATGCGCATTATAAACACATAATTACCGTGATAAAGTATTTTTCACATAGCATCGGAAAAAAATGTGACCATTACGAATTTTGGTCTTGAAATCTAATTCATATTTTTGGAAAATAATTCACGTGGATGTCTTTATGACTGCGTAATTTATATCTTCCCTCTTGTTTATGTACGTAGATGGCTGATCCAACTCGACCTGAATTTGACATCTTGGACTCAGAATGACTTGAGTACCATCATTAGGTTTCTGATGTTGAAACTGCATTTGTGGCAAAAGACTACACTGCCACCATTACCGCCCCAAAGATAATGAACCATCTAATAAGGTGCAAGAAAATGTCTTAATGTTTCTGAGACGACATATTGATCCTAGCCTACACTGGGAGTACCTTCAGTTGAAGACACCCAAAGAACTGTGGGATGCCCTTAAGGGAGGTTTTCGGAACATTCATGATACTTTGCTCCCAGAACTGACCGTTCAGTGGAATGAAATCCGCTTGCTTGACTACAAAAGGGTCAATGACTTCAACAAGAACATGTTGCGCCTAAAGGCACGTCTCAATTTCTGTGGAAAGGAAGTCATAGAAGATGATATGATCCAGAAGACTCTTTCCACTTTTCCTACTTCAGCACTTGTACTAGTGAACCAATATAGGCTGGAATATGACAACAAAAGAATCGCAACATTCAATAAGCTGATCAGCCTACTGTAAGTGGCTGAGAGGCATAATGAGGTTCTCTTGAACAACAATGTCAAGCCCACTGGGACAAAGAAAATTCTGACACGCTTAGAGCAAGCGCATAATTTAACCCTGAAAATATCGTTAGTAGTATAAGCAAATAGGGATCGTTCTATTCCGGGGATTGAGGGTACACCTGTCATTGTCAAACAATTAAACAATTAAAATTAAAACAAAGTACAATATTCACAAAGATATCTATAAGTATAAACATTATTTACGAAAAAGGGGATTTTGTTTTTGGTTTTTTCGAAAATTAAACTAAGTAAAGAAAACAAATAAAACACATAAACATAAAAACACGAATGGAATGAGAGAACAAAGATCAAAACCGAAACTATGATTAAAATCGATTCAAACCCTAATATTGTTCATCTAAGTCATGAGAAAGGAGTTGATCATGTGAAACATTCGAAAGCAAATGAATTCCCATTTTTTTACTTTTCAATGCTAATTAACCTAAGTGAAAGCACCTAGATTAATCCTATCAAACATGCAATCACACCCTAGAAAGCTAGTCAATCATGTCATGTTTAACGCATTACACATAGAGAAAGGCTATCAACTCAAGTGTACAACTTAGTATGGAAAAGTCCACCTAATTGCAATTCTCTTTAATTAAATTCGATCTTTGTCCAAAACCTTTACTACTTTGATTCAAGTTTACACAAAACAAAAAGTTGATTTCATGTTCTTAAACCTAGTACCATTCATATCGAAACCCTAAGTGTTTGCAACCACATAAGATTAAAATACAAAAGTTATCTATAAAGCAAATTTAATTAAACAAACTCACATAAGCAACTCTCGAATTACAATAATAGAATCTGAAAATTCTCAATTAATCATAAAAATTCCAGAAATAATAACTTTGTTCAATCATGAATGTCAACTAAAGCAAACCAACGAAATTCAAACAAAGGTTACAAAGTAGAGGTCGAATTACACCGTGGATGGAAGATGAGGATGGATGATTTTCGTTGTGATCCTTGAAGCTTGAAAGCAAGTCTTCAATGGTGGATGGTGGAGGAATAGTCACGGCTCCTTCTTCTCCCTTCGGCCTTGCTTGAACTCCGTGGCTTGCTTTAGAGGATGGAGAGAAAATGAGAGAAGCTCACGGCAACAATATAATTTTTCTGAATTTTTCTAAGGGATGTGGAACCCCCTTCAACGTCAAAGAGGTGGGTATATATAGGAGCACGGCTAGGGTTCACAAAGCAATCATAAATTTCCACATAGCTTCCACCAATGAGAATTCGCCAAGTAAGCTTTGTGATGTAGTCCAACCAATCATAGAATGCCAAGTAATCCGTGTGATGTGTTCCAACCAATCAAAATTCTCTAAAATACCTCCCTAATATTTAATTGCCGAATTTCCTTGGAATTATTCTGATTTTCTTCATGAATTTCGGCTAATATTCCTTTAGGGAATTTAGGGATGCACCTAGACACGTTTTCAGCTTTTCTTGGTCTCCACACTTTTGCTCTTTCCTTTTATTTCTCCCTTGAATCTCTCTTGGCGTCATCTCCTTGATTATTTCTGATTTTCACGTTGGCAATCACACCAAATTATTCCTCCAACAATATTTCCTTCCCATAAAAGTCTCCCAAGAAAATCTCTCCTTGAAATCCTCAATCAATCATCTTTAATTCCCATGTTGTCACCTTGTTTTTCTCCTTAAGTATTACACGGCAAATTTAATCCCCAAGGAAAATATATTTTCCTTTTTAAAAACTCTTCCTTGATTTCCTCTTGCTTTGGACGGCAAAACTCTTAAGTCTCCACATTTTTCTCTTGACGTCACAAAACCCTAGTTTACATGGGCTTTATCCACTTTTGCCGAAAGTCCATCTTGCTTGATAATTCTTGGGCCTTCTTGCGTCCTCTTCAAGCCTTGATGTCTCCAACGTCATGTCCATCATAATTTCGATCACACATCTCAATGGGCTTCAGAGTTTTGCTTCACACAGTTTCCTCTTTCGAACAGGATTTCCTGGTTGGACCAGGAAAGCTTCATTTCTTCATTTCTGCTCAATTGTGTGGTCCTTTGCATCTCATTTTTGCTCCCCTTGGTGTTCGCAAGCTCCTCTTTCCATTTGTGAGTTCATTTCCACTTTTTAGCTCCGAGGTCCTGAAAATAGAAACTATCAATAAAAATAGAAACTTTCCTAAAATGAAAAAATGGCAACTTTCCTAAATTGAAAATGGGAAACTTTCTAAAAATGAAAAATAGAAACTACCGAAAATGGAAACTTACTAAAAATGATAAATAGAAACTACAAAAATGGAAACTTTCTACAAATAGGAACTTTCCCAATCAAAGAATGGAAACTTTCCTAAACAGGGTTTTAATAAGGAAATAACGCAAGAATTGTAGGGAAAAGCAAGTAAAACGTCATATTAAAATGCTCCTATCAAATTCCCGAGGCTAATTATGGAAAAATGAAAGGTGGAAAGAACCCCAATGTAAAGGGGTTTGGACGTGCTGATCCCTACCCACGTGGCAACAATGCACCATGTGGAAAGGGATGTGGGGATCGTGGAAACAATGTGCAAAAGGCACCTAAGAATCCTTCTGTCAAAAAGGAAAGAGTTGACAATGAACCATGCTATAGGTGTGGAGTCATTGGGCATTGGTACAAGAACTGCCAAGCAAGCAACAGAGTAGCAGCCAATTACAAGAGGTATAGGGAGTCTAAAGAACAAGAGGCTCACTATATGGAAGAAGGAGGCCATGACCTAGACGTCAACCTCACAATTGCAAACTTCAATGGCAACGAGGAACTTGCTCAGTCAATGGATGCTCTCAATCTTGACTGATATGCTTTATTTATTTTATTTTCCAAAAAAAGATGTGAAGGCATAATGCCTCATTTTTAATTAGATTATTGCTTGGTTTTAAAGTTTATTTCAATAATGGTTTGATGAATTAGATTTCTGAACAAGACCTTGATTTGATTATCGTTGGCTTATTAATAAATTTCGAATTTTATTCTGAAACACTTAATTTATTCAAATTTATTTATTACTATTTACATGGTTTGAAATAGCACTATAAAGATGTAAAGCAATACATCTAGAGAAAAAATTATTATAATGAAAAGATTATCATTCTACTAAAATAGAAATACTCTAAAGAATATGAGATATATTTAAAGTCAAAGACGCTCTGTATGCACCAAGAGCTAATTGAACCTTGTCAAGTTTCAAAGATATTCGTGCCAATGGTTATCATGTAGAAACACACTGTGAGAATAGAACCGAATACCTTTACATTACCTCTAATGAATGTGGAAGGAAACGCATTTTTGAGAAACTAATGAGTCAATTTAGTGGACTGTACCTCACTACGATTCGGATCATTGAATCCTATGCTGTCATCAACAATGAAATGTGGGACACTGACTCATGCAGGCTTTGGCATGACCGCCTAGGGCACCCCGGTCATGACATGATGATCCGTATTTTAAAGAACTCACACGGACATCCCTTCTTTAGAGTGAAAAATAAAATGGGAGAAAAATCCGCCACACTGCAAGGTGTCGATCCTAGTACTGCTTAAATGCGACCATTGCCTTCTGAAGTACCAGAAGCACTACCTCCCTCCCATTATGCCTCATTGACTATTTCAAAGGCACATCACTCGTTTTGCAAAGCCTGCTCTTTAGCAAAAACAGGATCGAGATCTTCCTAAGCTAAAGATACAAAACAAAACATTCCATTCTTACAAAGGATACAAGGAGATATCTGTGGACCTATCCATCCAGAATGCGGACCATTCAAGTACTTTATGGTTCTGGTGGATGCTTCGACACGCTGGTCACATGTCGCATTATTGTCTACAAGAAATGCTACATTTGCAAATCTCCTAGCACAGATTATACGTTCAAGGGCTCACCACCCTGATCACCCTATCAAGTCTATAAGGCTTGATAATGCTGGAGATTTTACATCAAAAGCATTTGATGAATATTGCATGTCTATTAAGATCGATGTAGAGCATCCTGTACCCCATGTGCATACACAAAATGGTCTCGCAGAAGCCACCATCAAAAGGCTAAAGATGGTGGCTAGGGCACTGGTTATGCGCACCAACCTACCTATATCTGCCTGGGGTTATGCAATATTGCATGTAGTTTTACTTATTCATTTCAGACCCACTGCTAGCCAACCATTTTCTGCGTACCAGTTGGTAACTGGATATGAGCCTGAAATTTCACTTACGCATATTTGGTTGGGCAGTATATGTGCCTATTGCGCCCCCACAGCGCACCAAAATGGGTCCCCAGAGACGATTAAGTATTTATGTTGGATACGAATCCCCAACAATTATCCGTTACTTGGAACCCTTGACAGGCGATCTCTTTACCGCTAGATTTGTGGATTGTCACTTTGATGAGACAATCTTCCCGTCGTTAGGGGGAGATAGGAAAAAGGATTTTCCAAGGGAACGACAGGAATTGTCGTGGTTTGTCCCCACTCTGTCTCATTTTGATCCCCGCACTTCACAAAGTGAAAGTGAAGTGAAAATCGATCTTCAGAACGTAGCAGATTCGATGCCTGATGCGTTTACTGATATCGCAAAAGTGACGAGATCACATATACCAGCTGCAAATGTGCCTGCAAGGTTAGAAGTCCCCAACAAGAGGCACGGTGCCGCAGACAGAGGCGCTGCAACCACACTTAGTGGAGGTGTGGTTGAGGCCGTGGCTCCCCAAAGGAAGAGGGGGAGGCCACTTGGTTCGATTGACACTCACCCAAGGAAGAAGAGAATGAAGAAGAGGGGAAGTAAGGCATAAACCGATCCATTAATCATCAATGTAGAGAATCCCTCTCATGAGATTGTCTCTTATTATATTTATGTCCATGAATCAATACTAGAGGACGCTCCGATGTTTGAAATGATTCCAGAGAACAAAGAAATCTCAATGGATTATGAGAGTGCATATGAGTTGATGGAAAGATCTTCCATACACATTGATGATGTATTTGCATACATTGTTACTCAAGAAATCATAGAGCACGATGATATCGAACCACGCTCTGTTGCAGAATGTCAACAAAGAGCAGATTGGCCTAAATGGAAAGAAGCAATTCAAGCAAAACTAGATTCTCTGGCAAAGAGACAGGTATTTGGTCCGGTAGTGGTAACCCTACCAAGTGTAAATGTAACGCCCCAAATCGCACCTCACCAGCTTGAGTACGTTACAGTGCCGCGAGTCTCTAAAACATAAACCGAAAATTCGATTTACATTCTAGAAATTCGCTAGGCATTTGTTCGAAATAAATTTTGACAAAAATTAGCAACGGAAGCTTTTAAATTCTTTTGAGGTGAAAACCTTTCTAAAACTTTAAATTCAAATGTTCGTCCAGGACTTAACTTTGCAAACAATCGAGGAATAAAGGACTTAGCATCTAACAAACAAATTGTGACAAGTTCTGAAAATACAATTTTAAGGAACAGCAATAAGATTGGAACTCAGAACCTGACTTCTATTGAAATCTGCACACCCAGCTCCGTCCGCTCCAATCCCGTTCCCAGTGCACAGTACCTGCAACCACACTGTTGTAGGGGTGATCTTTTGTCCTCGCTACTCAATAGGGGCTTCACCCGACTAGGTTTGAAAACCGACACATAAGATAATAATTTGGGATCCGAGTATGAAAAAGTTAAACCATTTCTTTAAAGAACGACAAACTTTAAATATCTTTTGGAGTCAAAATCCAATGCACGAAACTCAAAGAAATGCATAATACCTAATGGCCAGTCCCATGGACCAACTACACGGCCTTACCTCAAATAAAATCATCACCAGGTAAGCGTAGTGAGAGTGTCCACTTACGCCATATCACCTAGAAATAGTGCCACACCTTAGAGGATGTCAGACACCATTCCGTCCATACGGCCCCTCCGGAGGTTTAGGGGATCGAAGCCCAAGGAATCGCTATGTTCCACTCATTCTCAAGCCATCAATAACCAAACCATGCAACTTAAATATGCATAAGCATTTAATTCAAAACAGAAAACAATTAATCGAATGAGTCCCGAGTCCCCTACTTGGATTTCGATGCTTTAACCTTTTACGTTGTCCGAGATTCACGAACCTTCCGTTCCTCGGGTAACTGGAAATCCTAGATTCCGACATAATTAACGTTAATAATCCGTCGAACAAATATTTAAAGCCAACCCTTCCTGGTTTGACCAGGATTGACCAAGGTTTGACCGCATTGACTAACGTTGACCAATCGCTAACAATAATTCTTTTGACCAATTTCACAATTAGTTCCGATTACCGGGCACTACTCATGGTTGGATTATCATTCAACACTTACGCCTTTACTTCCATTCCAAATTCAATCAACGAATCATTCAAAATTTACTTAACAATTTTTCTCACATAGTAATCCCGTAGATTTACTATGGACACCCAACATGACCTAACCATTTCCAAATTTTCAAAATCAAACAGTATCGGTATAAGTACAAACAGATGAGAATATATGTATCTTACTAATCATGATTTCACAGCAATTACATTCATGCTTTTCAAGAATTCCCACGATTAACTTGTTCATATTCAAATACCAAATTCACCAAGAAACAACATATACCAACAACGTACGTCCCATTCAACACAAATCAACCAATTCAAACCAAAACATAAGCATCTACTCTGTGCACCCAAGCTACATCGAATAGCCACACAACATAATCTCACGAATTCAACCAAACCTAACCGGCAACAGTAACCATAATTCCAAGGCCGAAACATCACCAGAGCAACCTTTTAATTCAATGTTTGGAATTATACCCTTGAAAGTCTACGTTGATCAAGCTCGGGTACACCGAACTTCTTGCCGGAACTGGAATGTTGATGAGTTGAGGATTTTGACGCCAATAACCCAACAAGCCTCTTCATTTCTGGTCCACAAGTGCAGCCAAGATGAAAACCAAGCCCAACATGGCCGGAAAAGTGGCCGGTGTCGAAGAACACGGCAGACTCGAAACCAAACCCAGAAACGAAATCGTTAACACGCGATCAAATTCAAAATCTAATTATACTGGGGTGTAGAGCTTGACGAGGAGAGGAAGTTTCATACCACAGACGGCCCAAATGGTGGCCGGAGTCGTCGAGAACTGCAGAACTCACCGGAGAAGTCTTGGAGATTCCAGGCGTCGAGTCTCCTTCTCTGTTCAGTGCATGGATGATCCAAGGATGCAGGGAGGTAGGCAACGCAGAGATGAAGACGTGGGTGCCCGCGCGCCGTCGTGGGGTGGCTGGAAGTGGAAGTTTTGATCGGGTCCTACTATCGGGTCGTCGATCCGGGTCGAGAGCTCTGGAATCCTCCGAAGCCATAACTTCATGGCTTCTCTTGCTACCTTTATGAAGCCATGGTGTAGAGATGGTGGCCTAGATACCGGAAATGTGTGTGCCTCCTCCTTGTGCAAGCTTACATGTGAAGAATGGGGGATGAAGAAGAGAAGAAGAGGTGAGAAGAGAGAGAAGTCCCAAATTCGGCCAAAAGGCCTAAGGTGTAGAAAGATGGGTCTTCCCCTTGTGAAATGTGTGTGCAAAGGTGCTTAAATACCCCCTTGGGTTCAAGGGTCAAGATTATACTTGTACCCTAGATCCAAGGGCTCAAAAACAAGTAGAAAAAGGGTAAAATGAAAAGACTAAAACAACCTAATAAAAATGTAGAGAATTAGGAGATTAGAAAACATTTTGGAAAATAAAAAGAAAACCGGAGGGTAAAAATGTAAGTGAGTTTGTGCCTAGTGTGAACACAAATAAATATCTCCATCCACATGTGTGATGTGTGTGAGGTGTGTGATCCACTAATTATTATTGTCATTACATCAATTTTGAATTTGAAATTTGAATACAAAGATGTAATACAAATGGGCTTGGGTCTTCACTCTTGTGCTTCTTTGGTCTTGGGCCTTGGACTTCATGCTATCGGGCCAAGTTGACTTGATTGACCCGAGGGTCAACCATTTGACTTTTTGTCCTTTAGTCGGAAGTTTTCTTTTTGCTCAAATTCGCTACTTCTTTCGTCTTTTTCCTCTATTGACCATAATTTCCTACAAATGAAGAAAACAAAGTAATACTACGAAATAATGCTTGAGTATTCGTTAATTTCAAGGTAATTAGGGCTAGAAACACACGTAAATTGCGTGTAAATCATGGTGGTTAATTAACGGCCCAGATCGCATCAGGACAAATTCTATTTATTTAAAATGAATTTCCATAATTTCCAAACTTTGGAAATTCATTATAAACATTTCGGGTGTCCGAAAAATTCCTCAAAAATTCCCACGAACTCATCGTGTCGTGTACTTTATTATCCAACTCTTAGATCGAGGATTTCACTTTGTAAAAATTTCTGAAAATTTCCTCGAGCACTTAGATGATTATCAAGATCATTAAACAATTCCTCGCACGATCAACTAAGCTCGATATATTTTTCCGGGTCTCACAGTAAAGCCTGTAGGACATAAATGAGTATTTTTTAGAAAGCGTAATGAAAAGAATGAAGTCCTGAAGTACAAGGCTCGCCTTGTGGCGCAAGGTTTCTCACAACGCCTTGGAATTGACTACAAGGAGACATACTCTCCCGTAATGGACGTTATAACGTTCCCCTACTTAGTTAGCTTGGTAGTTTCCGAAGAACTGGAAATGCAGCTCATGGATGTGGTTACTGCATATCTCTGTGGGGATCTTGATTCAGAGATATATATGAAAGTGCCTGATGGACTTACATTACCCAAGTCAAGTGACTCTAAACCACGGAGTGTGTTTGCAATTAGGTTGAAACGCTCACTTTACGGATTGAAACAATCCGGGCGGATGTGTTATACTCGTCTAAGTGACTACTTGATTGGGAAGGGATATAAGAACGATGAATTATGCCCTTGCGTATTCATAAAGAAAACAAGTTTCGGATTTGCAATTGTAGCTGTATATGTCGATGATATGAACATAATGGTACTCTTGATGAAATAAGAGAAACCGTGAGCTACTTGAAATCCGAATTTGAGATGAAGGATCTTGGGAAAACTCGATTCTGTCTAGGCCTTGAACTAGAACACCGAGTTTGTGGAATACTAACCCACCAGTCTGCTTATGTCCAAAAGTCAGGCGATTTAACATGGACAAAGCGCATCCTGCTAGCACTCCCATAATCGGTCGAAGTTTGGATGCAAGGAAAGATCCATTTCGTCCAAAGAAAGATGACAAAGAGGTGTTGGGAGCTGAAATTCCCTATCTAAGTGCAATGGCGCATTATTGTACTTGGCCCAATGTACTCGACCAGACATTGCATTCTCAGTGAACTTGTTAGCTAGATTTAGCTCAGCGCCAACGCAGGGTCACTGGAATGGTATCAAGAACATTTTCTGATACCTAAAAGGAACCATTGACTTGGGACTTTTCTTTCCCTACAGAGAGACAAGAGGGACCACAGATGGAACTGCAATCCCTAAACGAAATGTTGATGGCGAAAGTGCCACTCACTACACTGAAACGCCAAATGACGTTTTGGTTGGTTTTGCTGATGCTGGGTACCTCTCTGACCCATATAAAGGTCGTTCCCAAACTGGTTATGTATTTACGATTGGGAACACGGCGATATCTTGGAGATCAACCAAGCAAACCCTTGTGGCTACCTCCTCGAACCACTCAGAGATCATTGCTCTAAATGAGGCGGTTCGTGAGTGTATATGGTTAAGAGCTATCATTACACATATTCGAGGAACTAGTGGTTTGAGTTCTACCACTGAAGAGCCTACGTGCATTTATGAAGATAATGCAGCTTGCATCGAACAGATGAAGCTAGGATATATCAAGGGTGATAATACAAAACACATATCGCCAAAGTTTTTCTACAATTAGCAACAACAGGCCCTCCTCAAGATTCAAGTGAATCAAGCAAGGTCTAAGGAGAATGTGGCAGATTTGTTCACCAAATCATTGCCTAAGGCCATATTTGAGAAACATATAAAAAGCATAGGACTGCGAAGACTTTCCAAACTTCCTTGATTAATGTAAGGATCAGGGGGAGGTGTAGACGTCAGGGGGAGTCTATCACACACATGTCATCCTCAAATGTAATGGGTGCGTTGTGCTCTTTTCCTTCGACCATGGTGTATTTTTTGTCTCACAGGGTTTTTATTGTTACTTGGCAAGGTTTTTTGTGAGGCAACAACTCATGCACCATTTCGTCTTTCACTTGGCACAAGGGGGAGTGTTAAAGGAAAAGCACATTATGTGCCTTTGTCAAAGAAACTGACGAAGAGGGAATCAAGGAATTGCAATCACATCACAATCAGCATTTACTATCATTATTGTAATTGATGTTAATCGATGTTTCCATTGTAATTCTATCCCTATATAAAGGGACTATGAAATTAAATGAGTAGACCAATTCCAATTCCAATTTTACTTTTACATATGTTCATTAAAACTTTTGTTTTCCGGAGCCTGGACACTCCATACTTTTGTCATTTTCAAAAAAACGATTGGAGTTCTAAAGAAAAGATATTGATGACGTTTCAGAGAGAGTATTTTTTATTTTTCTTTTTTTAAAGTATCTTGATGGACAGAATTAGAATTAAATTTTTGTATTAAACAACATTTTTTATTAATCAAAATTTTAAGGCAGTTGCATGCTCGCGCTACCCTTTTTTAGTTAATTTTTTAAAGAATTAGTTGGCTAAATACGTCATGCTCACACCCTTATTTGGTGAGCCCATGCCACTGTATAGATATCAAGTATTATGGACTTAGAGCAACTCCAATAGATTCTCTATAATTTTTGCATTATAGGGAAGCACGAGTCAAAGCTTTCCATACTTTTTCTTCTCAAACTCTAACAGATTCTCTATTTTACAGCAATCTCTAAAATTTTCATAATTTTTCCTTAAAATTTTAGAGATTGCTGAAAATTTAGGGAATTTTGTTTTCTCTTTCCTCACTATTCCTAAAATAGGGATAGTTATATATATGGTTGGATGGTTACCCAATCCTTAAAAACGGTTAGCAAAAAAAAAAATTTAAGTATAGTAACAACACATTAGCTCTCTCAATAACGCATTGATGTACTCTTACGTGCGGTACATTGATGATTTGATCATTTGATGTGAAGAATCGAGAGGTTAGGTATAGGCTTGACGGTGAAAATGACAGCCAAACATAGTTTGCAATTTTATGGGATTATGCAAATGCATTGATCATTTAATCATGATTCGATTATACATTGATGATTTGATCATTTGATATGAAGAATCGAGAGGTTAGGTACAGTACGGTGAAAATCACAACCAAACATAGTTTGCATTTTTATGGGATTATATATGCAGATGCAAAGCTTAGGCTTTATTAATTGTTCGGCCATTTATGTGCCACACAGGTTGCTAGCACAGTAGTACTCTTGTCCTTTACAAAGTTAACGAGAAAGCTTAAAAAAAATAAATAAATAAATAAATAAATGAGAGAGAGAGAGAGAGAGAGAGAGAGAGAGAGAGAGAGAGATCTCTTAGAAGCATTCTTCCCCTTTTTTATTTTTTGAAATACACCAAAGATCTCACCCCAAATGCATATTATTATTTGGAATTGAGAATAATTTTCTAATTATTATGTGATAAGACATAAACCTAGCCGATAAACGCGAGAGAGAGAGGGAAGAAAACCCTAGTTCGAAAACTTCAAAGTTTGACGGCATGGAGGAGGTGGATGAGATGGCTGTCCGACTGGCTGCTTCTCTTGGCCTGGCAGATGTGCGCAGGCCTGTGGATCTTCGGCCGGCTCGTGGAGAAGGTTTGCGGCGTTCGCAGACGTATCTGGTAGGGAAGTTGTTGACGGCTAGGGCTTTTAACAAAAGATCGTTCATGGGCATGTTCCGTCGTGCATGGAGATTGAATGGACGGTACACCGCTCAGGAACATGGAGACCGTTTTTTGTTCACCTTGACGGATCCAACTGACCGTAACCGCATCCTTCGAGGTGGTCCTTGGGGTTTTGATAGAGCTCTAGTTGTCCTAGCACCGTATGATGGGGTGGGAGCGATCAAGGATGTCCCGCTCTCTACCTTAGCCTTCTGGATCAAGGTACGTGGGCTGCCACCAGACTTTCATACCGATCGGTGCTTGAGAAGAATTGGCAGTGCTTTGGGGCGGTATATGCAGAAGGACATAACAGAGTTTGGAGAGGGAAGGATTCGGATTCGAATTGAGATAGATCTTTTGCAGCCTGTGATTTTCCGACGAAGCTTCACGGTGGATGATGGGATTGACATAGATCTGGATTTCTTCTTTAAAAACCTCTATGGAAGATGTCAAGATTGTGGTTTGATTACTCATGTGGGTTTACCATGTGCTGGGCCGCCCTTGCCGGCGGAGGTCAGGAGTGAACAGTCGCCGGCACGGCGAAACCTTGATAGGGTTTTGAGCCGTGTGGAGGTGTCTCCCCATGTTGGACCAATGGTGTTTGGAGCACAGCCGAGTCCACAAGTTGGACTAGAGAGATTTCTGCCAATAGCTAAACCGAAGGGGAGGGAGCGTAAGCTTGTTACCGGCGGTGGTGAAGGAAGTTCTGGAGTCCGCAAGGCACCTATGCCTGAGCTGGTGGAGACTGGCAGTGAACCATCTTCGGGAGGTCCAGGGCAGGAGCTGATTGGCAGTGGTAGTTTTGTGGAAAATGAGATGTTGGAGGCAGCTCCGAGTTGTGGTATGCATCGGAAACGTGTGGATGAAGAGGATATCTCTCCAAAGAAGCTGCGACTGAGTCTAGCAGTAGGTAGGACAAACTTGGATGCTCTGATAATGGGATTGTGTCCTGTGAATCCTATGAAGGAAGTATACAAGAAGAGGCCGGGAAGGCCAAATGGGGCAAAGAATAAGGCAAATGAGCTTAAGGTAGTGCATGCTTCCCCTATGAAGAAGTCATCGGCAAAGAAGATCAAGACTCCTAGGAAGGAGGAGAAATTGGTGAATGGTTTACCGGAATTCACCGTGGTGGAAGCAGTTCATGGTTCCGACCCATCAATGGGTATGGAGCCAATAGTTGTTTGATAGGTTGATCTTAGTTACTATTGTCTATGCTGGTAGAGATACCTCTATGAGTCTTGTGGAAGTGCTTAGTTTTTAGCGTACCACAATTGCGTGCTCGGCGTGAGACTAGGTAGATTAGATTGCCTGCAAGGCGAGGTGTTTGTATGTGGCATAGGCTACTCAGAGCATAAGTATCTTATGGGAGTAGTCTTTGTACTATTTCTTAATCTATGAACGGAGCATACTATTGGTATGTCTCGAATTTGATCAAAAAAAAAAAATTCTAATTATTTTTCAATGTCTAACAAATTTCTTAATTTTACGTCTTATAAATGAGATCAGTTTTAAAAATATTTTTGAAATTAATAAATATTAAATACAGTGTTAAATTACTGATAAAAAATTTGGTAATTTTTTGTAGATACAAAATTTGGTAATTTTTTGTAGATAAAAAGTTAATCAATGATCACTGAACTTCGACCTATTCCACAGTTAAGACTTAACTCACTGACTTTGGGGTTTTGTCCATTTACCCCATTTCTAGGGATTTTTTTCCCCCTTACCCCATTAAGTTTTTTTAATTCCCTCTTACCCAATACACTCTAAGGGAGTCTTCCCTAATATCCCTGTTAATGTCTAAAAGTTCAGCGGTAGCTAAACCTTTGTTAACGCTGATCCGGTGGGCGGATCGATACTTGTGGTGTTCTCAAAGCTTCCGCTACCTGTCAAGTAAAATACAAAGGGCGTCAGAGGGAGACCGCGCTGGGCGGTCTTCAACTCTCTGATGCCTAAGTTAGTCAATGTATTTATGTTGACAAAGTAACAGTAGGTAAGTATTGAATGCGTAATTAATGAGGAGAGAGGAGAGAACCTTTTATAGGTGAGAAGGAGGCTGACCTCTTTCTTGTTTTCGATGTGGGACTGATGTGCTTCAGTTCCCAGCTTCAGGAGCTTCTGATGCTATCTTGGCGCGGCGCGTGGCGGCGCGTCGGCGGTGATCTGGGGGTGATCCGCCGCTGAGGTTGTAGCCCGCCTGGCGGTGTATCTGTATGTCATTCCTTTGGTTGGAATTAGTACCTTTGGCGGTACAATGAGCGTGGCCCATTATAGCTAATTATGCTTGCAAATGTACATGTATGTACAAGTCCCCCAAGTCCCCAGTCAAGGAGGGCAATCTTGGTTGGGGAGTTGCTCGGCGGTTTGAAGCGTTTTCTTCCGCTAGACTTGCAAGAGCATAATTAGCGTCAGTGCGTTGTCAACCATGGATTTTATGAGCAAACGCTTTATACCCTTTCGGGTGGGCCCCTGCTAGGCCCCCCAGGGAGTCCCCCACTCCCCGGCTGAGATAGACCTCCGGATGGTCGGCAAATTGTTTGTTGAGGGGGAGCTGCACGGAGCAGAGGGTGTTGGGTAGCGAACCCAATCTTAGTACCCGAGTGACGAGGGTCAACGTGCCTGATCAGAGCCGTCGTAGACTGTTGATAAGTCCCCGTGTCCCGTAGGGACGGTCTGACTGTAACGCCGCGTGGCGGTCGTTGTCAGAGTGAGGCGTGGCCTCGGGATCCGCCGCTGGCGGATATCCCCCCGCTGACTGCAGCAGGAAGTAGCGTCCAGTAGACGTGCCTGGTGGTACTTTATTGAGCGATATTGCGCTGAACAAAGCACGCAGCTTGCAAGATGAAAGGGGGTTCCGCCAGAGGTGTGTAGCGGAAGACGCCCCGCTTGCAGGATGGCAAGGGAGAAGTTTTGCTGGCGGGGTTTCGCTCAGCGAAGACTTCGTCACTTGGAGGATGACAAGGGAGAAGTTCCGCTGGCGGGGTTTCGCTCAGCGGAGACTTCGTCACTTGGAGGATGACAAGGGAGAAGTTCCGCTAGCAGGGTTTCGCTCAGCGGAGACTTCGTCACTTGGGGGATGACAAGGGAGAAGTTCTGCTAGCGGGGTTTCGCTCAGCGGAGACTTCGGACGGTTGGTGAAGTCATCCAAGTGGTTACTTCCACTAGACGCTTCGTCTGGTGGTGGTTGACACGTGTCCAACCCGTAGAGGGTTAGCGTGCGGAGGCTTGCCTCCTAAGCCTGGCCGTCTTCTCGCCATAAATGATAGTAATTATGGATTTCGTAACCGAGGCGACGCCTCGGTTAATCCGGAGAGTAAGTGGAGACTTGCGACACGTGTACGGCTGGTGTGTGATGTCGTTTTTGAGCGGACGGCTTAGAACGCGTTGATGTTGACATAAAAGGGGGGGAACTCTGTCGAGATTTGACACTTTGTGAAAACTTCAAACCTGAGTCGTCGTCTTCAAGCTCTGCGATTTGCGAAGCAAGTTCCAGGGGACGAAATTTGTTGAGCCAACGGATCTTGGGGACGAGGCCTCTACCTGCGAAAACAAGCGCCTTCAATCACACCAAAGATTTCGCCTTTGAGGTTGGTGCTCTGAATCTCATCCCTGTTCCATTGAATACATGTGTATTTGCTTCTGTCAGTTTTCTGGGTTTCGTGAATTTGGGGTGTTCTGAGTGTGTAAAGTGGGTTTTGGGGATGGGTTTTGGTGTTCTTGACACAGTTGGGATTTCTGGATCCACTAGATGGTCGAATCTGGGTTAAGTGTTTGTGGGTTGTTTGTTCTTGTTTTTGTGTTTTCGGGGTAAACTGTTGCTGATGTTCTTGGCTATAACTGATGTAAGAATAGGCTAGATCTGTGTTTGTGATAACTGGTGTGGGTTTTAGGGTTTGGGATGGCTAACGTCATAGAGATTTCGAGCAGTGAGGATTCCGGGTCTGACGTGTCGTTCAGCGCGGCGGATAGAATATTTATTGACTCATTGCATCCGTCTGCCCATGCAGGAACCTCACTGCCAGAACCGCTAGAGGTTGAGCCGCTACAGACCATACCTTGGGAAGTAGTCATTGGTCGTGCTTCACGTCCAGAGAGCTCTAGGGCGGGTGAGGCCGCTGCGGCCACAGCTAGGCGCGATGAGCGGTTGGCAAGCAACAGCGCTGCCAGCGGCTCCGCTGGGGAAGAAGAAACAGCGGGGGAGGACGCTGAGTCAGCGTGGTTCCTCCAGGATGGCACCCCTGTTGACGAGGCAGGAGGGCGGATGAATGTTGCCGCCATTAATAGGGTGAAGCGGACGTTCTGGCTGCCGGGCTCAGTGAAACTGCGCCCGCCGACGGCGGATGAGAAGGCGTCGATTCTCCTTGAGGGGTTTGCCGCCGTACACGAGGCGATATTTCGCCAAGGAGTGACACTCCCGCTGGTGCCCATCCTTCAGATTCTGGTGTGCGAGTTTGGCCTTGCCTTTGGTCAAGTCTGCCCCAACATGTGGCGGTTGATGCTGGCGCTAAACTCTCTGTGGCGGTTGTCCGGATGCGAAGGGCCTACTGTGGCGGAGGTGCTTCATTTCTACGAGCTGGTCTATGTAAAGCGCCAGGGTTGCAGAGGGCAAGTGAACTTGAGCCTCCGCCAGGGAGCGCCCAAGCTGATCGAGAATCTAAGGGATTCAATGTCCTACTGGCGGGGGACCTTCTGCGTCGCCACAGAGGGTTGGGAGTATCACGCTGGGTCGAACGAGGAAGGGCCGACGTTTAGGATTAAGTCGGAGTTCCAACCCATCCGAGGTTGGTAACCGGTTTCCGCTGAACGTAGTTGGCGGGTTCTTGTATTTGCAGACTTGTATTTTTACTAACGACTATTATGTTTGTGCAGCGGGACTGCGGTATAACCTAACGCGCGAAGAAGAGTGTCGCGTAGCACGGATCAGAGGTTGCTGGCGGAACCGCAACTTGCTGGACTTCCGACTTCTGACCGATTGGGAGTTGCTGATCGATCAGCGGCTAACTCGCTCCGTTGGTAAGAAATCTCCGCCACAACGCTTTTGTTTTATAATAAGTAACACAGGCTGACTGGTTTTTTTTTTTTTTTTTTGTAGAACATCCGCCGGGTAACACTCGCAGTCGCGACGCTTTCGAAAAAGCGATGGATCGTGCGGAGGTAGACAACTTCCTGGAGACCATGTACGCCGAGGGGCTGGCGGCCCAGAAGACACTGGTGAACCCCGAGACACTGGCGCTGAGCCAGTCCGAGGTTCCGGTGCTGCTGCCAATGCCGCACCACTCCCATCTTGGTGACGACGGCTTGCCTGTCATCCAGGCGGGGGCCCCCGTGGCGGGTGGGAAAAAGGGGGCCGCAGCGGCGGCTTCTCAGAAGGAGAGGGTTCCCGCCAACAGGTGCGGTCCCCATAAAGAAAGACCGGTGCCGCCGGCGGAGACCCTCATCAGGCCAAGGGAGGAGCCGCCGGCGAAGGACACGAGGGTCGCTGCCGGCAATACAAGGGCGCTGGAGAGAAAGCCCCGGCAGATTGACTCCCCTGACGGGGAAGAGGGGGAGGATGTGGAGCCAATCCGGGTCCGCCACCAGAAGAAGGCCCGTGCAGCTCCGTCGAAAGCTGCCGTGGTGGAGGGAGAGGCGCCCGCCGCCAGTGACTTGGACTCATTCGCCGAGTATGCGGAGTTCATGAAGGATGGTGAGCGGGAGTTCCTCTTCCGTCTCTGCGAACGGCTAGGGTTCGGCGGCCTAGCGGGGATCTCACGCCCAACGACTATTGACCAGTCGCCCTACAGCTCGGCGTTTTGTCAAATATCCGCAGGGCTGCACGACATGTTTGAGGCGGCGAAGAAGCAGCCTCTTGTCGAAGGGGAGCTTATGGAGGAAATCCAAAGTCTCCAGAGGGAGCTGGCGGAGGCGAGGGAGAAGCTGGCGGAAACGGAGCGGCGTCTGGCAAAGGCGGAGTGTGACGTCGCGGACGCCCGAGGCAAGCTGACGGTGGCCATCGAGCGGGACTTGGAGAGGAACGACCGCGTCTCCAAGCTGGAGCAGGACATCGCCTTGTTGCAGGAGCGGATAGCCGCCAAGGACAAAAAGCTCATTATCGTGCAGCGGGAGTCCGCCGCCAAGATAACGGAGGTGCAGCGGCTAGACGGTCAGGTTGCCCGCCTGAGGGCTGAAGGGGATACTGCCGCGGCCGCCGCTGTTGAAGCATTCAAACAGTCGGCGGAGTACAAGAAAGCTCTGACCGAGTCGGCGAAGGCTGGGGCCCTAGCGAAGTTAGACATGCTGAAGCGGAAGGGCGCCATCGACTTCGCGAAAGCGTCCCAGCCCGACTTGCCGCCGGCCAAGAGTGCTTCGCCGGAGAAAGGTGTCCTACCTGCCCCCGCGGAAGGTGCCCGCTCAGGTAGCGGAGAAAGTGGCGCACGCCCGGCGGAAGGATCCCAGCAGACTCCTCCTCCTACCCAGTCGGAGGTGTCACGTGCTGGCTTCCTGGCGGCGCACACCCGGGCGGACGGCAAAATAGAAACTCCAAGTCCCACAGCCCGAGGGTCCGACCAAACGAGCCGCGCAATCGTGTCGCCGCATGCTGAAGCGGAAGATGTCGAGGGCAACCCCTGAAGCTGGAACCTCACTATTTTTTCTTTTTCTTTTGTGTAGCCGCTGAGGCATAACGATTTGTAACAAGTATTTTGCAATGGAATGAAGTTTTTTGAATGTGTTCGTTATGATGTGTTTGTACCGCGAGTAGTTTGACTTAGAGTTTTCTTTTGTCAAGTAATGAAACATTAAAGGAATTAAGATTAGTCCAAGTGCACCACGTAGCGGACGTGGTCCGCTGACGATTTCTGGCGTTGCTAGTTGCCCTCGGTGCCGGACTTGGGAACAATTGTTTGAATAATTCCTCATTTCATTGATAGCTGACTGATCAGAGTGTACAAAAGTGGGGTAGTATCCGTTGGGTAGCTTCCCTTAGCTAAATATTGAACAAAAATTTAGCTAAGTCAAGATGCTCCTGGGTAGCGGATGACTATTTGTAGTAATACCGAAGGTGTTCGGTATTCCAAGGGTGGGTCGACGTGACGCCATCTTTGTCCATTAAGTAGAAGGTGCCTGGGCTAACGACTTCCACAGTTTTGTATGGACCTTCCTAAGTTGGGCGGAGTTTTGTTGGCGGTGGAATGACTTCCTTCATTACCCAGTCCCCCAATTGGAGGTTCCGGGCCTTGACTCTGGCGTTGTAGAAACGTGATACCCGTTGTTTGTTTTGCAAGTTGTGCAAATGGGCCTTGTGTCTTTTTTCTTCTAGGAGGTCCCTGTCCAGGTTGACGCCGTCGCTGTTGGTCTCTGGGCAGTAGCCTTCGACCCTAGCGGTAGGATGAGTTACTTCAACAGGTAGGACAGCCTCTGTTCCGAACATCATACAAAAGGGTGTTTCGCCGGTGGCGGAAGTTGGAGTTGTCCGGATGGCCCATAGAACTTCTGGAAGCTTCTCCGCCCATAAACCCTTAGCGTCGTCGAGTTTCTTTTTTAGCAGCTTCTTGATTATCTTGTTTGCTGCTTCGACTTGGCCGTTGGTTTGGGGATGGGCGACAGATGCAAAACTCAACTTGGTGCCCAAGTTGGCGGTAAAGGAGATGAGTTCCTTATTGTTGAACTGCGTGTCATTGTCTGTAATGATTGTATGTGGGACACCATAGCGGCAGTAGATGTTCTTCCAGAGGAAGTGAATTACCTTGGCGGTAGTTATTGCCGTCAGTGGCTCCGCCTCTATCCACTTGTTGTTGTAATCGATGGCAACAATAATGTACTTGAACTGGCCCTTGGCGGTTTGGAACTTTCCCATCAAATCAAGGCCCCACGTGGAGTGAATCCATGGGCCGATGATGATTGACAACGGTTCTGCCGGTGCATGTGGGAGATCTGCAAACTGTTGGCATTTGTGGCAAGACCTCGAAATCCGCTGGGCGTCATCAGCAAGTGTGGGCCAGAAGTAGCCCTGTCGCATTGTGCGGTTGGCCAAGGATCTGGCGCCTGAGTGGTTTCCACATTCTCCGCCATGGATTTCCGCTAGGACGACCTCTCCCTCCTCTTGGGTTAGACAGCAAAGGTTGGGATGGGTGAATCCTTGGCGGTAAAGCTTGCCATTCTGGATGTTGTAGCGGGTTGCTCTCCGCTTAAGTTGTCTCGCCTGGACCTTATCTTCTGGCAATGTGCCGCTGCGCTTGTATGCAATGATCTCGTCCATCCAGCTGGGGCTGACCTCAATACTGAAGATCTCCGCCAGGGTCTTTGTGATACTTGGCCTGTCAAGGCACTCCACTCTTGTGTCCGCTGGACTTTGATGTGGTTGGACGGTTGCCAGTCTCGCCAGTGAATCAGCTTTGGCGTTCTTTTCCCTGGGGATTTGTGTGATGGTGTGAAATTTGAACTTTTTGAGCAACGTTTTGACGTACCCCAAATATGCCGCTAACTGTTGGTCCTTGGCCTGGAAGCTGTCGTTGACCTGGTTAATGACTAATTGAGAGTCGCTGAATATGTTGACGCTGTCAGCCCCTGAGTCAATGGCGAGGAGCAGGCCGGCGATGAGTGCCTCGTACTCCGCCATGTTGTTTGAAGCTTTGAAGTTGAATTTCAACGCGTACTCCGCGTTCACTCCCCCGGGTCCTGTTAAGATGACTCCGGCGCCGCTGGCCTTGGCGCTGGCGGAGCCGTCCACGTGCAGGTTCCAATCCGAGTGCGGAGGGGCTGCTTCCTCAGCGGTTACCATTTCTGTTCCGAGCTTTGTCTTGGTACCGGGTTCTGGCTGACGCTCGGTGAGTTCAGCGATGAAGTCCGCCACTGCCTGGCCCTTCATGGCGGTTCTTGGCTTGTAGTCTATGTCGAACTCGCTGAGCTCAATGGCCCATTTGCTGAGGCGCCCCGAGTGTTCAGGGGTCTGCATCACTTGCCTCAGCGGCTGATTGGTTAACACATGGATCGTGTAAGCCTGGAAGTATTGGCGGAGGCGCCTGGCGGCAACGATGAGTGCGAGGGCTAGTTGCTCCAAGGGAGGATACCTTGTTTCTGCTCCGTTCATGCCCCTGCCGGCGTAGAACACTGGGAGCTCGTCTTGGCCTTCCCGCCGGACAATGGCGCAACTTACCGCCGACACCGAGACCGCTAAGTAGATGAACAGTGTCTCTCCTTGCACAGGGACAGAAAGGAGAGAGACTGCCGCCAAGTATTCCTTCAGGCCTTGGAACGCCGCCTGACACTCTGGGTTCCGGTTGATGACTTTTTTGTGAGTCGTCTTGAGGAGTTTGAAGAATAGGGCACACTTATCAGTGAGTCTGGAGATGAATCGAGAAAGGGCGGTTAACTTGCCCTGGAGGCACTGTACGTCCACCTTGTACTCGGGGTCCGCCAGGTTAAGGATGGCCTGTACCTTGTCCGGGTTAGCCTCGATGCCTCGCTCGCTGACGATGTAACCCAGAAATTTGCTGGCGGTGACTCCAAAGAAACATTTTTCTGGGTTGAGGCGCATACCATAGGCCAGGAGAATGGTTACTATGATTTTGAGGTTTGCCACATGTCCGCTGGCCTTTATGCTTTTAACTAGCATGTCGTCCACGTAGACCTCGATGATTTTTCCCAGATGCTCAGCGAACATGGCGTTCATCAACCGCTGATAAGTTGCGCCAGCGTTCTTCAGACCGAAAGGCATGACGTTATAGCAGTAGAGGCCTTTGTCGGTGGTGAAGGTGGTGCATTCCTGGTCGCCGGGGTGCATCTTGATCTGGTTATATTCGGAGAAAGTGTCCATCATGCTGAGGAGCTCATGTCCGGCGGTTGCATCGACTAGCTGATCGATACGAGGTAGCGGGAAACTATCCTTTGGGCATGCCTTGTTCAGATTTTTGAAGTCGACACACATCCGCCACTTCCCGCTGGGCTTCTTGACCATTACCAAATTGGAGATCCATTGGGGATAGACGACTTGGCGGATGAATCCAATGCCCTGGAGCTTGGCAACCTCCTCTCCTATTGCCTGATACTTTTCTTCATCAAAGGCCCTCTGCTTTTGCTTGATGGGATAAAAGGAGGGCTTGATGGTCAGCTTATGAGTGATAATTTCAGGAGAGATACCTGGCATGTCCGCGTAGGACCATGCAAAGACGGCGGCGTTATCACGCAGGAATTGAGTGAGCTCCGCCGCTACCTCTGGGTCCAACTCGGCACCTATGCGGACCGTCCGCTCAGGGTGCTCGTCCGAGATGCAGACAACCTTCAACGACGTCTCCGGGTTGACCGGCTCTTTCTTGACGTACTTCTTCTCCTCATCCCTAGGATCCTCAAAGATGTTTGGTGTCTGATTGCCCACCGTCAGAATTTCATGGCGGCGCGCTGACCGCGCTACAGTTGTTGAATAGCACTCTCGAGCCAACTGTTGACTTCCTCTCACACAGCCCGTGCCGTTGGGTGTGGGGAACTTCATGAGAAGCATGTATCCGGCGATAATGCACTTGAGCTTGTTAAGCGCTGGTCGTCCAATGATGGCGTTGTACGAACTGAAACAATCGACAATAATGAATTCCGTATGTACCTCCGCCATGCATGGACTAGTAGCAATAACCAGTCGCATGTAATCCGACCCCAGCGGTTGTGTGACGTCGCCGGAGAAGCTGAGCAGCGGCTCGTGATCCTGGAGTAGTTTCTTGTTCCGCTTGAGGTGGTTGTAGCATCCGCTGAAGATGATGTTGACAACGGACCCGCTGTCCACCAAGATTCTCCCCACTGAGAATTTGCCAAGAATGGCGTCGACCAAGAATGGGTCGTCATGCGGTAGATGCACCCCGTGCTCTTCCTCCTCTGAGAAGGTAATAGGTTCCCAACCTGATTTTGGGAGCTTGGCGGACCTTTCGTAGCGGATGTTGCAGACCTCCTTTGGATGATTAGCGCGTGCATAGCGCTTCCTTGCCCTGTGACACATGCTGGTGATTGGAGCACCGCCATCGATGGTGTTGATGCGGCCTAAAGTCTCAATGTTGGCAATTACTAGTGGTGGTTGGCGCACCTTGAACTGCTCCAACTTGCCGTCACGGTACAAGGTCTCAATGACCGTTTTGAGAGCATTGCAGCTGTTGGTATTGTGGCAGTTGTCCTCGTGGTATTTGCACCACTTGCCGGTGTTCCTGGGCTTGCCTGTTTTTGGGTACTTTGGGGGGGGGGGGGGGGGTGGCGGTGGGATCTGATCCTTGCACTGATTGTAGATGTCTTCATACGAGGCCGTGAGGACCGTGAACACTGCATACCGCTGTGAGGACTCCGCCTACTTGTTGCGGTTATCCCCATGGGTTGGGCGGTTGCCCTTGTTGTAATGCTGGTCCCTCTGCCGCTTATTCTGGTGGTGGCCCTGTTGCCACTCCCTCTTCTTGTCAATTGGCGGTGCTGAAGGGGTCTTGTTAGCGGTTTCCTGATGACTGGGGGATGGCTGTGTTGACTTTGCTGGAGTTACTGGTGGCGGTGGGGTTTCTCCATATGTGAGGAACTCCGCCTGGGCATGGATGACCGCCTCACTCATGACGTGGTCATACGCCGCATTAGGATGATTGTAGTTGAGGTGATAGAGGAATGGCCCTTTGAGGAGTCCCTGCTTGAAGGCCGCCAATGCCATTGTTTTGTTTAGGTCACGGCACTGAGACGCTGCCGCCCGCCACCTTGTGACGAAGGCCTTCAGTGATTCGTCCGCCCCTTGCTTGACGCTGAACAGCTGACTTGTGTTGTGATGTCCGGCGGACAATAGGATGAACCGAGAGAGGAAGGCGTGTGATAGTGCATGGAATGAGTCAATGGACCCTGGCGGACACTCGAAGAACCAGCTTATCGCCTCACCGTCTAATGTTTCGCTGAACAAGTGGCACAGGGTGGCATCGTCAAATCCCTTGTTGTTGGTGACTTTCTTGAAGGTGTCCATGTGGACGAAGGGATCAGACATTCCGCCGTAATGCGACATCTTTGGGGTTTTTGCAGACGCTGGTCTGATAGCTTGCAGAATCGCAGCGGTGAAGGGCCCAGGTTTGGAAGCGAAAAGTGGGTTCTGAGTTGGCGCTGGGGCGCCCGACTCCGCCCGGATCAACCTCTGCTCCAGTTGGTGCATCCTTTCCAATATCTGGGCGGTTGCATCGCCTGCGGAATCAGCCTGTATATTCCGCTGGACCTGCCTGCGCCTTGGCGCAGGCGGATTGCCTTCAGTCCTCGCCCTAGCCTCCGAGCGGTTGGTATGCGGCAGTGATTCCGCCTCCTGCTCCAACATTAGCTGGGGGATGGGCGGTGGTCCCATCCCCAATAACTCAGGTGGGTCCAGCGGTACCTGCATCTGTATGACTGGCCCCGGTACCAATGTGCCAGTGCCGGGTCGACTACGCCTGGTGCTACGTGACTGTTCGCTTTGCGCTGGATTGGCGGTAGCTTCTAGCGTCCTCTTCAGTTCATCAAAACGTGACATTAGCGTAGCCAACTGTCTTTGAGCCTCAGCCTTCTCCTTGCGCTCCTCCTCACGTTCTCTGTTTGCTTTATGAAGATCCGCCAGTGCTAGTTCGTACATAGTGACGAGATCCTGGCCCGGCGGGCGGCTGCTGCTTGGATTTGCCTTAACGCCGGGGTTGGCCGGGGTTGTGAATAGTGCGCGGTTAACGCCTACCGCTGGGTCGGAGGGTTGGTGGATGGCGGAATGGTCTGCCTGCTCTTCAGCGTTTCCCCCGCTACCGTTAGTCATGGTGATTGTGATGGGATGACCTTTTGTTCAAGGGTTCCCACAGACGGCGCCAATGTTAATGTCTAAAAGTTCAGCGGTAGCTGAACCTTTGTTAACGCTGATCCGGTGGGCGGATCGATACTTGTGGTGTTCTCAAAGCTTCCGCTACCTGTCAAGTAAAATACAAAGGGCGTCAGAGGGAGACCGCGCTGGGCGGTCTTCAACTCTCCGATGCCTAAGTTAGTCAATGTATTTATGTTGACAAAGTAACAGTAGGTAAGTATTGAATGCGTAATTAATGAGGAGAGAGGAGAGAACCTTTTATAGGTGAGGAGGAGGCTGACCTCTTCCTTGTTTTCGATGTGGGACTGATGTGCTTCAGTTCCCAGCTTCAGGAGCTTCTGATGCTATCTTGGCGCGGCGCGTGGCGGCGCGTCGGCGGTGATCTGGGGGTGATCCGCTGCTGAGGTTGTAGCCCGCCTGGCGGTGTATCTGTATGTCATTTCTTTGGTTGGAATTAGTACCTTTGGCGGTACAATGAGCGTGGCCCATTATAGCTAATTATGCTTGCAAATGTACATGTATGTACAATCCCATTAAGATTTTTTTTTTGTTTTTAATTTTTTTTAATACCATTTTACCCCTCACCCCTTTGTTACTTAGAGAGAGAGAGAAAAAAAATGGAAGAGAGAGAAACTATAGAAGACTTCGCCAAAGCCCGTCACCGGCCACCTGAATCCGGTCACCGGTCACCGGAATGCCGGAATCCAGTCACCGGCTGCCGCCCACCAGAATTTGCTAAAAATCTCATCGAAAAGTTTTTTTGCCCCCAATAGACATCTATTGCCCCCCAATAGATGTCTATTGCCTCAATAGTCTATTGCCCCCTAATAGACGTCTATTGGGGGCCAATAGACGACTATCGGCCATGTATTGCCCCCCAATAGACGACTATCAGCCATGTATTGCCCCCCAATAGACTTCTATTGCCCCCCAAAAGAACTTTCGTTTGCCGGAATGAAAATTAATCTTCCTAAAATTAGACAAATAAAACTTTAATTAACGAAAAAAAAATAAGAGATTACATCAATTTAAAACATCTATTGCCCCGCAATAGACGTCTATTGCCCCGCAATAGACGTCTATTGCCCCCCAATAGTCGTCTATTGGCCCTCAATAAAACCTTTTTTTCTTTCTTTCTGGGCTTCTGCCACATTTTACTAGGGCTGGCTGCGGCACGGTTGCCGACTTTTTTGGCGTCAGCCGAATACCGACCGAAAGCCCTCGGTTTCTCCAGAATTGAAACCGGTACCGTGCCGGAAGTTTCGGTTACCGAAACCTCGGTTTACCGAGGTAAACAGTCGGTATCGGTTGGTATTTTGACACACCGATCGTCGGAGGTCGGTGAGGTCCGTGATGGTGGAGGTGAGTCACGGTGGTGACCGGAAGTGGGTGTCGGAGGAGAGAGAAAACAAATCTAGTTCCTCTGTCCTCCATTAGACCAAAACAATTTGGAGATGAGAGAGGGAGGCAGAGAAGAGGAGCTGGGATATGAGAGAGAGGGAGAGCAGTGGGCGGAGGAGCAGAGAGAGGGGGAGGCGGAGAAGAGGAGATGACTAGATGAGAGAGAGTGAGACAGAGGAGAAGAGGAGCTGGATTCCACCATGAGGTTTGGGAGATTCGAAGAGAGAGAGAGAGTCGTTTCTGGAAGAAGAAGAAGAAGAAGAAGAAAGGAAGATCGAATAAGAGAGTGAGGGAGAGAGGAAGTTGTTTCTGGAAGGGTGGGAATTTTTTGGAATTAAACCATGTCGGTCGGTTCGGTAATACCGAACGTTTTCAAATGCTGTGCCACTGCCGAGCCGACAATCTCACTTCGGTACGGCACTACCGGTACCGATCCACCGGCTACCGTCTTTGTCGGCGCCGACTGCACCGGTTCGGCTGGTTTCCGGTCGGTTGCGGCAGGTTCGGCAATTTTAGCCACCCCTACATTTTACCACAAAAAAAAAAAAAAAAAAAAAAACTCATTTTGGGCACCCAGAGAAAAGCTCTGGGCACCCAATCACCAATCTCACCTGCAGAGATGCTCGACTCAGGCCACAACCCATTTTCACCGTCGTCTCAACCCGGACGGCGTCGTCAAGCCCGTCACCTACGAGCAGACTTGCGGCCACGCGCCGCCCTACCTCATCTACGTCGACCACGACCATCGCGGCTTAGTCCTCGCCATCCGGGGGCTCAATCTGGTGAAGGAGAGCGACTACAAGTTGCGGCTGGATAACAAGCTCGGAATGCAGATGTTCGACGGCGGCTACGTCCACCATGACCTCTTGAAGTCCACCATTTGGTTGCTTAACGACGGCGGCGAGACTCTGAAGAGACTTTGGTTTTGATCTTTGGCTGTCAAAGGCGAAACCATCTGAAACTGAAATCGGAATCTTCCGGTGAGAGTTGCTGTGCTTCTGCCCGTGTTTCGACGACAACCACTAGTCCACCACCGGACTTTTGACGACGTGGACCGGTCCTGCTCATCTCCTCGACCTAAATCTTGTTTCAATGTCGCGCCGGAGTTAGAGATCAGAGAGAGAGAGAGAGACCGAAGGTGGAGATCGGGGAAAGAGAGAGGAGAGAGAGAGAGATCTGAGGCAGAGATCGGGGAAGAGAGAGGAGAGGAGGGAGAGGCATAAAATGTAATTCATTAATTAGATTGAGGGCAGAATAGTCATTTTTCTTTAAATTGGGTTAGTGGGAATAAAAATCTATTACTGGGGTAAGTGGGATAATTTTTGCTCATTTTTGGGCTTTTGGTCAAGGACCCTTTTTAAAATATCACTTAACTCACTCATATTCAACATTATCTTACATCCAACTCACTATTGTTAATTTTCCATTATAAGCTGTTAAAGTTGAGGGTCTATATAGTCTTTCCATTCTGTATTGGAGTATAAACGGATTAGTAGGCGATATTTAACAAAAGGTTTTTATATTCATAGCATAGGAGAAACAATTATTTGTCTAAACACTAAAAAATACATTTCTAACTTGAATTTTTTTTTTCCCGTGAATTTATTAGATTTTCATTTTCAACTTTTTCTTATAGTTTCTGAAATTTTCTAATAAAAAGGAATCTTTTAAGAAATTGAAATTTAATTGGGAAAAAATTATTTGTCTTTTTTGTTTTCTTCCAAAAAAAAAATCAAGTTGGAAATGAATTTGTTAGTATTTAGACAAATATAACCTCAACTTGAACGGCTTCTAACGAGAGACTTAACGACAGTGAATTATGTGAAAAACGCATTAAAAGTAAGTGAGTTAAGTGACATTTTTGAAAACATATTGGTGAATTTTTCTCTTTTATGTATTAATAATGCTTGGCATTTTATATGCAAAACATATATTATAAGGGCATATTAAGAATGTAAAAAATAAAATTAATTTGGCAAAGTAGAAGAGGAAATAAATTCAATATGACAATTGAGTCATTAGATGGCAATTAACAAAAAAAAATACCAATATAGAGTTCAATTTTTGTACTTATATTAAATTTTGTCATTTTTGGTATTCAGCAACGGGTTCGTTAATCAAAATTTTAAGACGGCCGTACTAATCCTTTTAATTTTATTTTAAATTTATCTTTTGGGTCGGTTCACTCAATTGGCTAAGGCTAAATACGTATAAGGAGATATAGCCTACATAATTTTTGGTACTTGTAGGGTTAGCTGGTTGCCCAACCCCTCCCAAAAAAGAATATCGGTATACCTAGCATGAGGTTATAACGTATAAATAACAACACGATAGATTTTTTGCAGCTCTCTCAACAATGCATTGATGTAAGTCTACTGTGCGGTACATCGATGATTTGATGCGAAGAGTCGAGAGGCTCGACAATGAAAATGACAAGAGTTTGACTTACTAACGCAGTTTGCACTTTTATGGGATTATGCAGATGCAGGGTTTAGACTTGATTCTCCTCAAAAAAAAAAAAAAAAAGGGTTTAGACTTGATTATTTGAGTCTCTTGTGGCATATAATTGGCCACATGTTGCCAGTTCTCTTTTCCTTTACATAGCTAATGAGCATGCTTCGTCAAAAAAAAAAAATGAAAAGAAAAGAAAGAAACTTCTGTTGTTGAAAAACTGAGTGCTACAACAACCAGATGAATGGCATCTTATTTCTTGTACATCGCCATTGTCGGCTCTATTATATAATGACACAAAGATTCTTCCATCGACCCAAGTGTGTGGTCACTTTGGTCTCTAATGGTGCGTGTAATCGTTCAAGTTTTTCTTTCGTTTACACTTTTCGTTTACCCAAAAAAAAACTTGACGAATGAAAATATTAATCAGATTTAAACTACTTGGATATGTGTGTCCAAATTATTTGCATATATTTATAACAGTGAAGCTTCATCATCTGAACTATTTTCTCTTTTTTTTTTTTTTTTATCTGAAACTATTTTCTCTTGATTTGAGATTTCAAATATCATTTATGCAAAAATCAACATAAACAAAAAACAGTTGTTCATCCAATTATATTTGATAGCGTAGTTCCGTGAGTGATGCTAGCTACTAATATCAATTATCAAGTTAACTGAAAAAGTGTATAGACTTCTAAAAATCTCTTTTATAGACAAAATACCCTCAGTTAGAAGAATTAGTCATGTGAGTTCCGAAAATTTTGTCGAGTTAATATGAGATCGTTCAGGAATTATTTCAAGATCTCGATAACTAAAATAGTGCTCGGAATTATTTTTTGAAATTTTTCACAAGGTGAAATCTTCAGTTTAAGAATCCGATAATAAAGTACGCAACGTCATGTGTCCGTGGGTATTTGCAGGAAATTTTTCAAACACCGGAACTATTTATTATGAATTTTGAACTTTGAGAATTATGAAAATTCATTTTAAATAAAAAGAAAATCCATGGTGCAATCTGAGTAGTCCAATATTCCTATCGCTTCATCTAAGCTGTACAAAATTTTTAAGGAAATATAGGGTGGAGATCATATGGACACGCTAGATCGGTCGAGAAATCTTTAGAGCTCGAGACCCGTTTTGGCGACTCGATTGGTTCTTCGCCGTCCGGCCACGATACGGTGGCCTGCCTATCGGGTTTGAATCCTCTTTCCAGCGTCGGCGTGCATGCGGTTATGGATCATCCATGCATCGAGCGAAGAGGGAGAATTGAAGCCGGAAAGCTCACGACACTTTCGTCAGTTTTGAAGCATTTTTCGGCGACTCCGGCCGAATTCGACGGTGCATGTGGTGAGGAAATTCATCCTCTCGTCGAGTTTTACACCTGGGTGTATTTAGTTTTGACTTTGCTTAAGTTTTGATCAAACTGGTTTTTGGGTGCTTTCGGCAGGGGCGGAACTACCTTCCGGTTTGAAGGGGTCCGGACCCCCCCCCCCCCCCCCCCCCCCAGCTTTCTGACAGCCATGTAAATATATATGCATGAACAACCTTCCTTCATTGATTGATATATATGTGTAATAAAATAACCAATAATAATAAGAATACACTAATACTAATATAAATCAATGACAGATTAATTAAAAATAAGTTTGCCTTTAATTTTTTCATTCTTTGAATTGATTCTATTTTTTTGAATGGGCAGTTATGTATGATTTTATTTCAAATTTATTGTTGACTTATGCATTATATTAAAAATGATTCTTAATTTATTTTTGGAGTTTTTTTTTTTTTTTTTAACTCTATGTCTGGACCCCCCCAATGTTTAAATCCTGGTTCCGCCACTGCTTTCGGGTGTGACGGAGCTACTGACGCCAACGACTTTTCCAGTTTTATGAGTTCAGCTCCGACATCCTGGAGCATGACTCGAGACCTGGTTGTGCTCAATTCATCGAGTGGGTGGAATTGGCTAATTCGAAACTTGCTGGGCCTCCTCTATTTGTCGGTTACAGTATGTTGGTTTGCAGGAATTCCTCTATTGACTCTATTGGTTTAAGAGGTGAGCTGGGTGAGAACTAAATTGGTTATGAGTTGAGTTCTGTTCAATTGCCTCATGTTTATGGATATTCGAATAGATATATGTTAGCCACTGGTCTTATTGAACTGCATGTAATCGAAAATGTGATAATAAATTGTAAGTGGTGATTTCCTTTTTGTTTGGTTACTGGTTATGGAAATAAATTGGTCGAGGAAAGGCTGCAGGAGAGGAATAAGAGAATCGGTATTTTTAAGGAGATGGTAAATTCTGGATTTGAATGGAAACTGATTAAAGTGGTATTTGTATTAGCTTTGGTAAGAATCCGGAATTTGATGGGTGTTCTTAACAGTTTTGGCACACCTATTATGAAAGGAAATAATGTTGGTAAAGTCATAATCAGTCGTGATTGGTCAAATCCTGGTCAAATTAAGAAAGCTTGGTCAGACGATTGAATCGACGATATTCTCGTCTTTGTTTCCTTATAGAAGGTCATTAACGTTAATTATGTCGGAAACTAGGACTCCAGTTACTTGAGGAACAAAAGGTTCGTGAAATAAATGACTTCAGAATTCAAGTAAGGGATTTGTGGCTTTACTCAGTTAGTTGTTTTCATATTTCATGTAAAATGATGCATGTTAGGTTATATGGTTTGGTTATGTTAAAATGCACTACATACTAACCATTCTGTGAGAGATATTGTTGATGGCTTGAGAGCGAAAGGTAGCACTCACTTCCTTCGGTTCGATCCCCAAAACCTCTGGAGGCTTAATTATGCCGGTCGTCCAAGTATTTCGATCATAATGACAGGTTTGGTTCGTGTGTATAACTAGGTAGTGGACGCTCTCGCTACGCTTACCTGGTTATGAATTAGTTTGAGGTAAGGTCGTGTAGTGGGTCTACGGGACCGGTCCTTTGGTATTTCTTAGGGCCCGTATTCGTTTGAATTTTATGCATAAGTTTTGAAGTTGGAAAATAATTAAAGTTTGTCGTTCTAAAGAAAATGTTTAAAAATTTGTTTTCATACTGGCATGCCATTGAAAGTTATATATAAAGTTTTCAAACTTCACTGAAGTCCCTACTGAGAAACGAGGATGAACGCTCACCCCTATAACAATGTGGTTGCAGGTACTGTGCACTGGTACGGGACAGTTTCGGGCAGAGTTGGGTGTGCGGAATTCGATAACTCGTTGTAATGACAACCAGGCTCCGATTTTTAAATTTCGACCTTTGTTTCTTGAAGTTATTATTCCAGAACTTAATGAAAGTTACTTATTATTGCTAAGCCCATTGTCTCTCGATTATTTAAAAGTGATAAGTTCTAGACGAACAAAGTGAACTTCAAGATTTAAAAAAAATTTCATCTCAAAAGTATTTTCAAGTTTCTGTTATGTGTTTTACGAAAAATATAATTTCATTAAATGCCTTGCAGGTTTCTAGAATATAAATCAAACCTTTGGTTTATGTTTGAAAGACACACAACACTGTAACATGCTCAAACTGGTAATATGCAATTTGGGGTATTACAAAATCCACATAGCTAGGCCTCGTCTTTTTTTTTTTTTTTTTTTGGGACAAAAAACATAAACTTATATTAATAGAAGGGTGGTGCTATTCACGCACCCATTTTCTCTATTAACACACATATTCTATTTTTCTATTACTTTAATTCAATTCTTTTTTACAAATTACCCTAACTACCCTCCCTTGTAATTCTTTTTCTTTTTCTTTTTTCTTTATATCTATTTAGCAAGTCAATCATGAATCAAACATTATTATGCAATAAATCAATTTTCTTCTACCTATAAATGGAGGAAAAATAATATGTTCATTAAGTAGAATGACCTGTATTATTAGAAGAGGAATATGCTTCCCAAGTAATTACGTGCATTCAACTAAATCTAAATTATAGGGTGCGGCTATTGCCACCCTATCATTTTCTTTGTTCACCCTACTTGCTCATTATACCCTACGTTTTAATTTCAATTATTAAATTTATTTATTTAACTTATTTCCCTTTCCAACAATATCCTTATATGACATATCCAATTAAAAAATAAATATTTTTAATGAAAATATCTCATTTAATTTATACTCATAAAAAGATTAAAATTTATTAAAATTTCCTAATAAAATCATAATCTAATTTACTCTTTTTTTTTTTTTCTTTCAATTTCAACGTCCTCTATTTCAATCCATGTAAAAAAATTAGTAAATTTACAACTATGATCAATGAAGAAGAGATTGATTTTTTTTTCTTTGTATTTTAAATTTATACTTTTGGTGTTCACAAAGAATATTATTGCAAAGATTTTGATGAAGTTAAAAATAATGGTTTTGTGAATTGAATAACGAATTAACAATGAAGAAGCAACAAAAAGACAAAAAGATGGTGATAGGAACTCTGCCTTCTTTCATCGAAAAGCTTCAAACAGAAAAAGCAGAAACTCAATTAAAGGGTTAGTCAATGAAGCAGGCCTATGGCAGAATGAACCAACTGAAATTAGAAGAATGATTCTAGAGTACTACAAGGGAGTCTTTACTACAGATGGCATTGACGATGCTGCCCTCTCTGAGGTCTTTCGTGCCACCCCAATGAAGGTTATGCAACACATGAACTCGGACCTATTACTACCATACACAGATGATAAAATAAAAAGAGCTCTTTTTCAGATGCATCCTTCAAAAAGCCCGGGACCGGATGGTATGTCTCCTTTCTTCTTTCAAAAATATTGGGATATTGTTGGTATGGATGTTTGTGTGGCAATCAGAAATTTTCTAGAAGCAGGTGATATTTGGGAAGCTTCCAACTTCACGCACATCTGCCTTATTCAGAAAATTAAAACTCCCACAGAAGCCTCTCACTTTAGACTTATAGCTTTGTGTAATGTAATTTATAGAATTAGCTCAAAGGTCATAGCCAACAGACTGAAAAGGTGGCTCCCTGAAATCATCTCTCCACTACAAAGTGCTTACGTCCCAGGAAGACTGATATCTAACAACACTCTTGTTGCAACAGAAGCTGCTCATTTTATGTATAAATTGAGGACTCAAGAGGAGGGTTTCTTTTCTCTCAAATTGGATATCTCAAAGGCCTATGATCGTCTGGAATGGACTTTTTTGCAGACCATGTTAACAAAATTGGGATTTCATCCACGGTGGATTCAAATGGTGATGAGTTGTGTCAAGTCTATCACTTATGATATCTTGGTTAATGGAGAATCAACTGAAGTGATCACACCAACAAGAGGCATCAGACAAGGTGATCCGTTGTCACCGTATTTGTTTATTCTTTGTGCAGAGGGTCTCTCTGCCCTCCTGTCTCAAGCAGTGGAAGCAGGTGCACTTCAAGGTCTGAAAATGTGTCCAGGGGCTCCACTTGTTTTGGTCTCTCTACACCACTTGTTTTTTGCAGATGACAGTTTTCTCTTTGGAGCTGCAACTGTAGAAGAATGTCAGACGATTAGACAGATTCTCAATGTCTATGCGCAAGCATCAGGTCAAAAGATTAATTTCCAGAAGAGTAGTGTGGTGTTTAGTAGAAATGTACCAGACACTTTACAACATGAGTTGGCATCCATTCTAGCAGTGAAGAAAGTTGATGAGCATGACAGATACCTAGGTCTTCCTTTAAGGGTTGGAAAATCCAAACTGCCAAGTTCCAATACATACAAGAAAAGTTGACGAATAAATTAGTGAATTGGAAGTCCAAGATTCTCAGCAGTGCAGGTAAAACAATTCTTATCAAAGCAGTTGCACAAACAATGGCACTCTATGCTATGAATTGTTACCTATTACCTAAAGGTCTACGTGATGATATTCATAAACTTTGTGCCTCTTTTTTCTGGGGTGACTCTGATACAAAAAAGAAAATCCACTGGAGAAGCTGGGAAAAGTTATGCCTTACTAAACAAGAAGGAGGTATGGGATTTAAGAACATTTATGCTTACAATTTGGCCATGCTTGCTAAACAAGGGTGGAGAATTATTTCCAACCCTCAGTCTCTAGTTGCTCAGCTCTTTAAAGCCAGGTACTTTCCCAATTGTTCTTTCTGGGACGCCGAGCTAGGTGTGGCACCTTCATTCTCATGGAGAAGCATTATTGAGGGCAGACCAGTGCTAAAAGCAGGAGTCAAATGGAGAATAGGTTATGGTCAGCTAGTAAGCATCTGGAACGATGATTGGATCCCAAATTGTCCAAGATATTTAATCCAAAGACCGTTGAGCTCTCCTTTTGATAAGGTGGCAGACTTGATAAATGAGCATGATCGTTCCTGGATTCCCACATCAGTTCATACGCTTTTCCCTACTGATGTGGCTACACGCATCCTTGCTATTCCCTTAAGCAGAAGAAGCACATGTGACAAACAATATTGGCAACTAGAAAATAAAGGTATCTTCACAGTGAAATCGGCTTATTGGGTGGCTAGGGCTCATGTTCTTGGAAATGCTTTAGCTACTACATCAACCGGGGATCCCTTCCAAGAACTGTGGAAAAGACTATGGGGAGCCAAAGTGCTGGGGAAAGTGCAAATATGTGTGTGGAGAGCATGTCAAAATCTATTGCCCACAAGGGAACGTCTTCTCACCAAGGGCTATGAAGGTGACTTGAGTTGTTTGCTTTGTAAGCATAGAATGGAAGACACTGTGCATCTTTTTTGCAAGTGTCCTGTTGCTATTGAGTTCTTCTCCATATTATCTTCTCATCTTCAAAATTCTATTCTCCCCAATATGGTGTTTAAAGAATGGATGCTTGAACAAGCCCTACATCTCAAGCAGGAGGTGTTTGAAAGACTTCTCATGGGCATCTGGTCCATATGGAAGAACAGAAACGAAATGTTATGGGAGAACACTTCGAAACCTACTTCTGCTCTTTTCCTAAGCTCTATGACATGGTTAGATGAGTACAAACAGGCTAGAACATCTCCTATTGCACCTCAACCGAAGACTAAAGCTTGCTGGCAGCCTGCACAACATGGTGAAGTAAAAATTAATGTTGATGGAGCATTCTTGCCTACTCTAACTCAAGGGGGTCTTGGCGGTGTAATCAGAGACTATAAAGGTCAATTTGTTGCAGCTTTTGCACACCCTATTCAGTTTGTTTTTTCAGCCAAGCAAGTGGAGCTTTTAGCTATCAGGGAGGGGCTGGATTTCATTCAGCATTTGCAGCTCACGCATGCTACTATAGAAACTGATTGTCTTGCAGCAGTACAAGAGATCACACATGAGGGTGTTGCCCTATTTGAGTTTGGTAGTATTGTTGATGATATATGTACAGCCCTACACAACCTGCCGCAAGTCAGGATCACTTTTGCCCCACGGACATGTAACCAAGTAGCACATAGACTAGCCAACCATGGATTCGAATCTGATCAGAAACAAGCCTGGTTTACCCAAGCTCCTAATTGCATTAGGGATGTACTACATCATGATTGTAACCTATTGACATAGTTTGCAATAAAATCAGTAGCTTCTTTCAAAAAAAAAAAAACAAAGACAAAAAGATAGTAATAAATTCAAATTTGGGTGGAGAAGATAAAAATTAATGTTATTCAGTGAGAAGTAGTCTTTGTATTTAATTAATTACTTATATATTTATTTTTTCTTACATATTGGATTTTAGAGAAGGGAGCTTCTATTCATACCTCCAAAGTTGGCATTTAGACCTCCCAACTTAATAGACCTCAAACTTACTTTTATAAATAATCAATTTGCTATCTAGACCTCCCTAATTTTCCCACAACGCCCATCGTCCAATAAAATCAATAAAAACTTATTCTTTTACGTTCTATTCATACCTCCAAAATCAGTAGTTGAACCTCATTCAATTTTTGAAGATTTCACAATCCTATTTTACCCTTCATACAATTAAGCAGCACAAAAAAAAAAAAAAAAATCTCCAGTTGGTAGTCAATACAGTATTTTTCATTAAATCAATTGAATATAGAAGCACGTTGGTATACTGCTATCTGAGATGTTTAGATATTACTCCCAATTCTCAAATTTTTTAATTAAACTGAGTTTTTGGATTCAAAGTTTTTATCATTTAATTATGATTTACATACAGATGCCCGTACAGAAAGTGGTCATGGTGTTCCAAAGCCGGTCCAACATAATGCTCCTTAGCTTGGAGAGAGACACATATTTACTAATTGCTTCGAGTTGGAAAAAAATCGCAAGCAGCAATACAATAGGCAATGCAAAACTTAGAATTTTGCGAATTGCCTCATCGAAACATACTATTTGTAAAGGTAAGAAGAGATTTTTTTTTTTTTTTTTTTGTCGATGAGCTGTGACCTGTTGGTTATCTGGGATAACCGATATTGTGGATGTCACAGTTTCAAACCTCACTGACATCATGGGAGGGGAGGGGAGGGTGGGGTTTAAAAAAAAAAAGAAGAGTTTTTATTTTTATTTCCCTCTTTTGTGTCCTTATTGGTAATTTGGCATGAGTTGACAAAGTCAACTATAACTTGAAAAAAGAAAGAGGTCCAAATACCAATTTTAGAGGTATGAATAGAAGCTCCCTTTAGAGAATTAGTGTACTTATCAATCATTTTGTACTTGGGTAATATAGTCTTTCAATAATTCAAATGTTTGTAGAGTGAACTAAGAAAATGGTAGGGTGGCAATAGCCGTACCCTTACAAAATTTATCCTCATACAAATAGGAGGGGTAAGACGCATGCTTTACTCCCTTGTTGTCTCAGGTACCAATATTGCACCTAGCTTACTAGAGTTTCTCGTCTCTTATAGATTGGCAATAAGCCATTTTTAAACGAAATCTGCAAATTTAAGAAACTTCTAGGTACCAAAAAAAAAAAAAAAAAAGGAGTGTAGTTCAAAATTAATTGTTTGAATAAGACTAACCTGAGGGGTTAGACAAATATAGACACACATAATCAATGGTATGAACTCTTAATATAATGTATTTTAGGTGATCATGCAAAAAAAAAAAACAATTCTAGGTTTTCTTTCTAGCGCGAGAAAACTCTTAAGGCCGACGGCGTCCGTGTACGTGCAGATCAGCCCTGTCCGGTGGCACCCGGACGTCTTCGCAGGCCTCTGGCCTCGCCGACATGCCGCGGTCTGCTGCCGGACAGGATATTGATGCTATTTGCCCAGGAGCTTTCATGGGAGAGAGGTTTCCGCTTGTGGTTTCGGTATGCTGGTTTTGGTGGAGTCTCTGAATCACAGTGGGTATTGGTGCTTCGTCGTGGGTTTCCAGGACCGGCGTCAGACGTTTGGCTCGTGGAGGCTTTGATCTGGTGCGCAGCATCATCGTTTGTTCGTAGTGGTGCGGGCCTGTTTGCTTAGGTCGAGGTGGCGTGGTACCATGGCAGCACGGCGGTACGAGTCACGGAGGTTAAGGCAGCATGGGATGTGGCGGTACGGGTCACGGCGCGGTGGCGGTGAGGTCGAGCGGCGGTGTCATCTCCTGATGTGAGGGCGTGATGACGTCTTTGGGCTTGGATCATTTCAGTATTGTTGGGCCATGGATTAGGCCTTTTCTCTTTGGGGCTGCCCTATTGAGCCTTCTATTTATGCTGGGGTTTTTTTAGCCCTCAGCCCAACTCTAGGATAGTAATTTTATTACTTTCAATAAGTCCCTAATTGTTTTAGGGAGCTACGCACTTTTGTGCCTCTAGCGAATCTTCCGGAGTAGTACCGATGGAAGATTCATGCTATTTCGATGTATTTAATGTCAAATGAGTGACCTAGTTCTATGTACCATTGTGGGTACTAACACATCTTCTTGTCTGTCTATAGATGGCAGCGGAATGGTATGTAAGGGTCATTCTGGCTTTTGATCAATATATTGGCTATTGCCTTCTTTAAAAAAAAAATTGTATTTTAGATACTATATTGAAAGAACACTCACCTATAAATAATAAGAATGTATTATGCAAGGCTGAGGACACAGTTTGCAATTTAGATTTAGTTGGATAAACGTAATTAACTGGGAAGCATATTCCTTGTCTAATAATACATGTTATTTCACTTAATGAACGTATTATTTTTCCTTCATTTATAGGTAAAAATAAAAATTGATTTATTGTATAATGATGTATTGATGTTTGATTCATGATTAACTTGTCAAATAGAAAAAAGAAACAAGAAACAAGATTCCAAGGGAGGATAGTTAGGGTAATTTGTAAAAAAGAATTAAATTAAAGTAATAGAAAAATAGAGGGGGTGTGTGAGTAAGAAAATGAGTGTGTGAATAGCACCACCCTAATAGAAAACAAGAAGTACACATAAGGAAGACACTCAAATTGGGACACCCAAAACAAACATAACAAAACAAGGACAACAAAGCAAAGGAAGGCAAACTGAGTAGGCTCAAACTAGGCGAGCCCACAACCCAAACACAGCGAGAAGAACGCAGAAGCATCTTCTGCACTGCCATGAAGAGCACAGTGCACCCAAAGGGACAGGCATCCAAAGGGTGTTCAATCCCTTGTTACACCACCGTAAACGGATTTATGTGCTTTAGCGGGCAAATCCTGCTTTGAACATCCAAGAAGCATATATACAATCAACGGTAGAAGAAAAGGCAAGTCGCCGGAGTCGGCGATGCCCAAGGCCAGCAAACAGTTTGAGATGTAGAAGAATGATGGATTTGAGATAAAAGAGTTCGGGGTGAAGATGAACAAATTTAAACCAAAAAAGGAAAGACAAAATAGAAAGGGAAGAACAGATCAAACCAAAAAGGTATGACAAAATAGAAAGGGAAAACAGAGACACATAGCCTCAAATCGTAGATGAGCTCCGGGCAATATCGCCCATGGTGGGCAGGGATAAACGTCACTGACTCTCAAGGTGAAGGAGAGAAAACCGCTTGAGATGGGTTTTTTTGTAAGGAAAGTTATTCAGAATTTTTCTTTATTTCTTTGTTTATCTAAGAATCTCTCCTCGGTAAGTAATGTTTAAAGATAAGTACGTTAATGTGGTAAAAGTAGTCCTATTATATGTGTGTGCTTATGATTCCTTTTTTTTTTTTTTTTTTTTTTTTGAGAATATGCTTATGATTCTTTTAGCAGTATCAAAACATAATTCATTTATTTAATTTATCAAATTAGTACACAATGCGACTCTGACATGGAAGCGCAATAATCCTTCAGGGCTTGATAGCAGCCAAAATGTTTCCGACGTCGACCACAAAGCGGTATCTAACATCGTTCTTAGCAAGACGCTCCATTGTCGTGTTCAAATAGTCCATTGGAATAAGTATATATTGAGCAAATTAATTTAAATTAAATTAGAGAAGTAAAATTGACACTACTCTCTTTATTTTGCCGCGAGTGTTCCACACAACAAATATGTGTATAACAAAAATGAGTTGGAAAATCTCACAAACAGTACATGACGTATCGGCCACTAATAACTTTCGTACCTCAAGTTCAAAAAATATCATATTGGTACCTGAACTTCTGACCCCGACCAAATATTAGTACCTGAGAACAGTAAAATCGTTAACGGGGTTAATTTTTGAAGGGCAAATCTGTCATTTCACTATTCATCATCTCCAAAACTCTCCCCTCTCTCTGCAATACCAGATTTCTTCTTCTTCTTCTTCATACCTCATCACCACTATCAACCAACCTTTCACTTCTTCAATAGCCACCGTCCCATCCACCACCAACTCCTCTCACCTCTCACCTCTCACCTCTCCTTTGGTCAATTTGGGTTTGTGTGTGTGAGGTATGAAGAAGATAATGAAAAATCTGGGTTTGCAGAGAGAGAAGGGAGAGTTTTGGAGATGATGAACAGTGAAATGACATATTTACCCTTCAAAAATTAACTCCATTAACGATTTTACTGTTCTCAGATACTGATATTGGGTTGGGGTCAGAAGTTCAGGTACCAATCTGATATTTTTTGAACTTGAGGTACGAAAGTTATTAGTGACTTGAAGTTTAGGTACTGTTTGTGAGTTTTTCCCAAAATGAGTGGGTGTAGCTTGCAAAAGAGGGGTGCTAATTTCCTTAAATAAATGTGGGATATTGGGTCTATGCGCAATTACTCACCCAAGAGTAGAGGATAGACGTCTAGTTCTAGTGGCTTATCTGGTGCTCCCAGCATAATAAGCTTCCCATCGGACTTCAAAAGGTCAATCAAGGGCGAAATGGCATGCACAGCAGAGACTATATCAAGGATGCCATCAAATGTGCCCTTAGCAGCCTGCAATTGCAATCCAATATGTATATTTTATTACACCAGAAGAACAAATGATTGATAGACTATATTTTCTGACTGCGGTGTATTCAACAAAATTAGGTTGAAAATAGCTAAATTTTGCATATCAACGATAATTTTGACCAAAAAAAAAATGATAATGTTGTGGAAGTGGTGCAAACCTGCATCTCGTCGTCGTTGCGGCTGATCAAGAACGAATAAGCACCAAATTGTTTCAATGCTTCATCTTTCTTGCTAGGGGATATACTAATCACAGTCATTTTCGCCCCAAAAGCCTTGGCAAATTTCACACCCATATGACCTAGCCCACCAAGGCCGACAATGCCAATATGCATACCAGGCTCCGCTAACCCAAAGTACTTCAAGGGACTATACACTGTGATCCCAGCACAGAGTAGAGGTGCTCTGGCGGCTAGCGGCATGTTGTCCGGAAAATGGACATCGTTGGCAACCATTGAATCAGAGTAACCTCCGTATGTTACTGTTCCATCGTGGTATATGTTACCGTAGGTAAAAATCGATTTGGGGCAGTAAATTTCAAGGTCATTGTCACATTTGCGGCAGTCATGGCATGCACCAACAACACCACCCACGCCCACTTTATCTCCCACTTTTACTTTCTTCACCTCGCTTCCTACTTCTATTACTTCTCCCACTATCTCGTGCCTGCCATAGCCCATAAGGCAAGTTAGTTGAACTCTAATTAATATTGCACTAGCCAGAGTACCCTCTAGTTCAATTAAAAGGGGAGGGGGAGAATGAGAAGGCTTTGCTTTAATGGTTGTGTTACTGGTTGTTGACTCACCGGACATAGTTATTAGTTGCTGGTGATTAAAAAAAAAAAATTCCACTAATTCCTATTATTTAACCTTAATTTCATCTCCATTAAAGGTCCACAAGAGAGCTAGAGGGTTAATTTGAGGGTCAAAGAGCCATGGGGAGTGCCAAGTTCAGCCCTATGGATAGCCCAGGTCTCCAATGATAATGACACCACAGAGTGGAGAGAAGGCGTAGAATGCCACATGCATGTACAAGTTGAAGGCCATGAATTTATGCTAATCGCACATGTGAATAATTATAGAGATAATTAAGGTTCAGTAATTATGGCTAGTATTGTTCTTAATTGTTGTAATTTTTTTTATTTCTTTTTTCAGAAAGTGTTACCTAAAAAAATTATGTTTATATTTGGAGAGTGAAATTCACACTCCCTATTTTACAATTAATCTACACTCTTTCTTTCCTTTTTTATTTGAAATTTTGATAAGGATACAAAATTCAAGTCACTAGAGATAAAATTTAAGTTACCAAAAAAAGAAACATAGAGTGTGCATTGTAAAATAAGAAGTGCAGATTTCACTTCTCTTTATAATTTTACAACAAAAATTATATAACTTTGTTGAAAAATTGTTTTCATCCCAAAATTAATTTTACTTAGAATATGAATAGAAGTCCCTTCAAAAAAAGAATATGAATAGAAGTATAATTAATATTAATTAGCATAATTTAAATAACAAAATAATTAAAGGGCTATAATTTAACTCTTGATTGTTGGAGATAAAAAATATATCAAAGCTTGAGAGCCATACCCTGGAACTATAGGGTACTTTGATAATCCCCATTCATTCTTGAGGTTGCTAAGGTCAGTGTGGCATATGTAAGAAGCACCGATAAGGGTATGAGTACCCGGATACGATACGGTCGGATACGTGGAAACGGCAAATCTTAAATATAATAGGATACGGGTACGTGAAGGAAACGCAATTAAATATATATATATATATATAGGATATTTCTCAGGTGCGGACGTCCGTACCGAAATTTCGGTACGGATTTCCTGTTTTCGACCACTTTCAGGCCACATTTTTACATCTTAACCGTTCAGTTTTTAGGCCCTAATGTATAGATCACCTCTGCAAAATTTCAGCCAATTTGGTGATCGTTAAGGCATCCAAAATTGCAATTTACACGAACGGACCGAATCTGTCGAACCGGAACCGTTCGTATTTATAATGGTAAATTGCAATTTTGGATGCCTTAACGATCACCAAATTGGCTGAAGTTTTGTAGAGGTGATCTATACATTATGACCTAAAAACTGAACGGTTAAGATGTGAAAATGTGGCCGGAAAGTGGGGGAAAACGGGAAATCCGTACCGTCCGCACCCAAGAAGCCCTGTATATATATATATAATTAGATATATATAATTAGAAGAAAAAAATATGAAACATAAACAAAAGAAAGATGGGAGAGGGGGAGGAGAGGTTTCTGATGTTGTTGGGGAGACAAAGATCCAGTCTTTTCTCTTCTCTGAGGAGGAGGTGGGAAACAATGAGCAGAAGACCAGAAATCCAGAATAGATTGTGTCCTCCTCGATCTGGGTCAGCTTCTCCTCGTCTCTCTCTCTTTCTTCGATCTGGGTCAGCTCGCCTCTCACTCTCTTTCTGAGCTTCGTTTCCTTCTCTCTCTCTTTCTTCGATCTGGGTCAACTCGTCTCTCTCTCTCTCTCTCTCTCTTTCTCAGCTTCATTTCCTTTTCTCTCTCTTTCTTCGATCTGGGTCAGTTTGTATTAAGCATTTTGTTTTGTTTTTTTTTTTTTTTCAGAGTAAAAAGTCAGTATTACCCCCACGTTTTCTATTTATTTGCGTATCCAAATCAGGATACGCGTTTCCAAACCGTATCTAAATCCGGATACGCGTTTCCAAACCGTATCCAAATCCGGATATGCGTTTCGTACCCGTTTCCCAGATCGATACGGGAAACGAAGGGAATTTGGCTTTTCCGTGCATCATATCCCACAGTACAGCACCTTAAACCTCACGTCTTCATCACCTGTTTCTCTGTGATGAAGCATCAATTTTACCACAATTAATATTAACAAACTAAGAAAAAGAAAATATGTAAAGAATCTGAAAATGACTGAAGTAGTTGAATAACTTGGTTACCTTCTGGAGAAGTTAAAGGGAGAGAGATGCCCAGATGGGTCTCTAGCAGCCCAGCCAAAGGCCTTCACAGGGTGCTCTGTTTCCAGTGTCATGATCACCATCAGAGTAATTGGCGATGGAGTGTTCACTGATAATGCTTCAAAAAGGTGGAGGCAATGAAGAAGGTGAAGCCCCGTGAAGGAAAGCTTATGAAACTCGAGCAAAAGTTTTTTTTTATTTTTTTGACTTTGTCAAGAGGAACCCAAATGCTTTCTAGGCCCAAGATAAACCCTTTCGGCGCAAAATTTTTGGTGTAAATAGAATGGGGGAGGCAGACTCATATGGAATTATGGAGTGTGTTATGTCTGGGCATGATTATTTGCATTGCTGACGTGATCGATGAGCTAATATTTATGGACTTGACGTGATCGATGAGCTAATATTTATGGACTTCTTCTCTACTAGATCGAGCTTGTGAGTCTTCTGCGATTGTTGAAACATATACACGAATATGGACAGATACTGTGTTTTAGTTTGCTCTCTGGAAAAGATACAGATGCGACTGGTCTTTCATGTATATATTACATATCTTATCACTGCGGCCTAGGCTATGGGAGTTGATAACGTTAGGGTCAAGAATCAATTCTAAAAATTCAAGCCCAGTACATTGAAGATTTTTAGAATTTGTTGTTGGAAAAACAGAGAAAGATCTATGTGTCTGCATGTCTAATGGAAGGTCCTTCTAGTCTAATATAGTCATACATGACTCCTCGAAAAGGTGCTCCCCCTCTGGACTGAGTAAGATAGATTATGTTGTTTCCTTCATGTAGCAGAGAACTTGGTACATTAATACTGAAGAACCAATACAAACCATGAATTCCATGTCTTGCTATGGCATTGTCCCCTCCTATTAGCCCCGTCGAAAAATGAGGTGGCGCAATACTCCGGTTGTTAAATCGAACCTAAACACAAGTGGCAAAGTATTTTAGTTGTTAGACTTCACAGAAAACATAGCTCAAGTGGGAAACTATCTAAACACATAATCTAATAAGTCTAGAACAATACCTGTATTTCTGAAGAAGTAGCTGACGCCAATGCTAATTGGAGTGTATAATTTCCTTGACTTATGACATTGTTAAGTTTAAATCGAATTTGCCAGGTGGTTCCCACATACTTTTGCTTTCCAATATTCCTGCAATGCGAGATTAGAGAACATTAGATGCAAAAAATAGTGTCGTAAAGGTAATATTCCTATATAGCCTGATGCTTTGGACGACTAAGACGAACAATAAAATTGTGGCCTCATATGAAATAGCTAGCAACTTTAATTTAGATGAATATATATATATATATATATATATATATATATATATATATATATATATATATATATATATATATATATTAGATCCTATCCAGAGCGATGCGAGGTTAGGGTTTAGGGTCATTTTTCGGTCGCATTTTCACATCTCGACCGTTCAGTTTTTAGCTACTAATGTATAGATTATCTCTGCAAAAAATATATATATTTTCATTACTCATTGCAAACACAAAAAATAAAGAATCATATAAACTAAAAGTATAAAATTTTGTTTTGTCATTTAAATTAAGTTGTTACCTTCAACTGAATAACATGATGAAGCAATACTAGTTTTGCTTTTCTTCATTGGAATGTTGTAATCAAAGATTAAAAAGTGTGAATCTAATTTTTTTTTTTTTTTTTTTTTTAAAGACAATGAGAACAGTACAAAAGAAGGCAATTTATATATAAATCAGGCCCCAAGAGCCGCCGGAGATTGGTGGCATGGGGCAGCTGCTTCAAGTAGCACCCCTTGAGGCCGGCGGTATATTGTAGATAAAGCAAGTACCTGGTCACATGAGCATAGAACCAATCATAACGATAATCGTTAATGCCAATGGTGTAGATAAGATCATGGTGGGGGTATAGCTCTTCATAACGTTTCCACAACCCGTATTGTCTAAACCTGCTTCAGAAAATTAAGCAAATGCAAAAGTTTAAGCATATAAACAAATAGATTAGTGTCTACGTATATAAATAAATTACTCTAACAAAGTGGTTGGTAATATGATAACTAACTTGTCCGAGTGATTGTTTTTGTACAATTTGTTCATGAGAGTTGGATGTGGATCCGGTACATAGAACTCAGCAGCACTTCGATCGGGGATACCGATTTCCCACAAGGTAGGACCATTTCTTGGAGGCTCATAAGTAAGATTACCCAATTTGATTTTACTTCCTGCACATGGTTTATATATAATCTGTCAGAAGTATAGGGGAATAATGTGTTAATTATATTCATCTCTCAAGGAGGTTTATATAGTATTACATTCATATACACAAAGGAAAGTAATCAATCCTAATATAAGTCAACTATTAGACATAATAAAGTTAATTGATATAGCTCATGTCAACACTCCCCCTCAAGTTGGTGCATAAAAAACTAGCCAATTACTTAATGGTTGTCCTGGTAGCTAGCAATGCTTTTATGTTCCTTGAAATGTTAAGTCATGCGGATTGCATAGATATCTTAAATACCTGGTTTAATGGTAATATCAGCCTCATATTTGTAATCTCCAACAATGCCTGGGACCCAAGCATACAGACTATAGTTCCCAGGTCGAACATCTTTAATGAGAAAATAACCTAGTTTGTCAGCCTGAATCCAGAATTGGTAACCCTATAGACAATGTAGAAGAAAAATTAAAACAATAATTCACACTACATTTTCTCTTTAGGTAGCCTTGATTGTTCAACACAAATGACAAAACCTTTATGGATCGAGCAAACTTGGTGAAAGAATTTACATACCTTACTTTCTGTTTGCCAGGATCCCACTTCTCCAGGTGCAGCTAATCCCACATATGCAGAACTTTTCGAAAGAAGGCTCTCATTCATGTACCTAAGACAATAACGTACTATTCAGTGATCTGATGTAAAAGTAATGACAAAGAACGAAACGATCAGTGACTAACCAGACTACTGCTCTATAGAATCTGAGTTACTTACCGATCATGTACTATTAGTCGACCACAAATCGATCCCCGTTGATCTGAAGAAGGAAGGTCTTTGGATTGAGTGAAATTGTATGGCCATCTTTTGACTTCTTCAATCATCTATGAATTAAGGATCGTAAGTTAAATATAATTGAGTGTGCTTATAGCAAAAAATATTAATTACAAAATATCTCCCGAACTATGAGACTGTCTTCTTTCTCATACTCAACTATCAAATTTTTGCGCTTACATACCTTATGTTTCCTTCCGTTAACATTTTGATACCCTGACCACTAATATCGTTAAAAATCAAGGGCATTTATGTCACTTCAATGAATTTATGTTTTTTGATATTTACTTTAACAATATATATATATATATATATATATATATATTTTTTTTTTTTTAAAAAAAAAAAAATTACCAAATATTAGTAGTTTGTCAAAATATTCAATGAATTAAAATTACACTTCACTATATTTTTTGAAACATATACTATTATGGATGATAAATGACTAGAAGAATATATGTATATAGGGTTTAGCTAAAAAAAAAAAAAAGAACAAAAATAAAATAATTAAATAAATTAGAAGCCAATAAGAAATAATTCAATCACAACAACTCATTGGTTTTAGTGTGCATTAGTGAACAAGCGTTCTCGGGTTTGAACAACTCCATAAACAATCCTAATGAAATTTTTTTAATTTTAATAAAAAATTCAATGAAGAAATTTTAATTTTAATTACAAAGTTGATGAATTGATCGATGGAAATGTTCTTGAATATTAGCAAATTTTAACGGTGTTAGTGGGTTAGGGTATCTGAAAATACTAGGATGAAACTAAAAATCCGCAGGGGGAGGGGGTGAATAGGTTGTTCCCACAAAAACCAGAACTTTTCTTTATTTCTAAAACCCAACAGAATACGTTAAAGGATTGAAACACACATATAAATCCCAAAATACAGCAATGTAGATAGAGTGTAGAAAAGAAAGGTAAACACAATCACACAGTAACCAAGAGACCAGAATTGTTTGCACAGTAGAAAACCTCAAAATTAGGAAAACAACTGCGGGGCCTTACTCTCTAAAACCCTAGTGAAAACCAATTCACTAAGTGGAAAGATACGAGTTTTTTACAAACAATGAATAGAGCTGACCTCGGCTAACTTACTAGACACACCTAGTAGATTGTCTGAACACGTCCTAGTTGATCTTCTCCACCTTTGAACTGTCTTCTCTGATTGACAAGTACTGACCTCAACCTTCAACCTTGCTTGCACATCAATGACTCCAACTGACCTTGAAAGTACTTTGATATGAAACGATATAATGAATGATGAAAGTGTTTGACTCAATGATCTACTTAAGCATGGAACAAGTAGTCCATGGACTCATAATGAAGCATAGGGTTTTTCACAGACGAATGAAAAACATTTAACTCAATGGATGCACAAATTCTTATTCGCTCAAAGGTCTCTTCAAATGAATGCATTTTCTTACTATATATAGAGCATAGACTCCCCCTAAAACCTTGGACAATAAAGACACCAAAACCTAATTGACTCCGTATATGGAAGGGACATTTCCTAAAAAGATATTCAACAAGTAAACATGATTTTATCCCTAATAAAAAAGATAGACTTAACTTAACAAATCAAATAGAAGAAATATTCTTTTACGACTTAATGAATGACAGCAATAAATGCCCAAAGACCCTCGAATTAAAAGAGACGAACATGAACCATCTCACATATTCTGACCTAAGTAGGATTGCAAAACATGCACCAATCCTAATATGCATGGAGACATAAAACGTATGAAATGCATATGCAATTACCTGTGAAGTATCTCGGGGAGTCAACTGAAGCATTGAGTGCATTGAATTCCCATTTCAACTAATAGAAGCTTCATTTGAATTAAGACACAACTCTAGCTTAGACCTATGATTCTAGATTTTGTATTGGGAATGCCAACATACATCAAGCCTATACTAACAGTATCAAAATACTAATAGAATGAAATTTAAGGAATGCAAATACAAAAATTTAATAATTGGGTATGAAAATGAAAATAACTTTGTAGTTTGAAAGGTATTTTGTAATTAATCTTAAATAAAATAAAATGTTAAGTTTTAATATATTATTACCTGCTCCTTCGCATCATTCCAGAGTGTACCGGTGGTATTTTTTGATCTTGGAGCGGAATTAAGATACACAAAGACAGGCCCAAAAACCTTTTTCCATGCCTCACCTTTTTTCAATTCTATCCCCGCTCGCTTCCCAGCATAATGAGTACTAACAAACATCTGTACGTCATATGAATTTAACAAAGATTAAACATAGTCGCCCATCAGAATGTGCCTGTCAGTCGGTCACATATTGATGATCGAGAGAAACAAAGCCGGATGGTACTTAGTACTTACCGAGAGGGTAGTTGGACCAACATGGGATGTTAGGCCCTGCTTCATGGGTCCAGCGGAACGAAATTCATCACTGGGTGTGATCATCCAGAATCCCACCGAATGGTCTGTAGAAATCCATCCATGGACCTTGTTATCTTTGTCCTCCATTGAGTACTGGTACTTGTCATCGACCTGCAACCCAATTATATGTCGCAGAACTTAGAAAAACTGAAGCTCTCGCAGTAGGTATGGAGTTTTATTGAAAAAGTGTCGAATATAATAGTAGTGAACCACGCAGGTGTATAAAATAGTTTATTGTAGCATTATAATGATGCAAGAGTTTTCTACTAGTCTAGGGAAATTTATAGAGGGCTAACCTGTCCTTTAAGGGCCTGATTACTTGGTTTGGTTAAACGAACGGCTTCAGGATAGGCAAGTTGCTGACCACGTTTACGGTCGTTGGCTCTTGGCATGAATGTTTGCCTAGTGTCTGATAAAGCCATATACTGAAATCTGGCAATGACAAGAAATAATGCAATTGAGTTCTCATTTTCTAGAAGCAAGTTTTAAATACACAATAATGTTTGCATTTTTTCTACTTGTCTTTTTGAAGCTTGTAAACCATTCTAACTTGATCAATCTTCACTTCCGGCCACCCTTCAAGGCACTCGAATATGGCATACGCATAGAACCCTGAACGACCGCGTCGCATTATGTACCTACAAAATGATCAAGTTTGAGGTATAGTTATTGAGAGAATTCATCAAAGTTTAAGTTGTCCAATTATGGAGGGTTAAGAAAACACCTTTTATCTACATTCAAAGGAACTTCGGGGGCACCAAGCTGCTGGGAAACAACATTATATGTTTTGACAAAAGAAATTTCAACTTGGTCTTCCGTTGCCATAATAACTCTAGATCTTGTTGCTTGTAGTCTGCACATGTACATGATTCGTAAATAATAAGAATCAAATAGATTTGTTTTCCAATTATAGGAATATAGAGAAGGAGAGGATGTATTTACTTATCAACATAATATATATTATCTCCCGGTTTGTTCCAGACCACATCCCAGTACCTGCATGATGGTTAATACACCTCAATCAATGTGGAAACTATATAGGAAAAATGTGTCTCTTCAATATATCTTTTCTTTTATATTCGACAATAATCTATTTTTAGTTGAGAAATTTTAGGAGCATGTGTCTCCTTTTTCCAAAATTTTGCTTCCTTAGGATGTCTTCTTCAGCAGATCGCAATCGGCACCATGCATATGCGGCGATTGGAGGAAGTGTGCTTACCCTCTATTATTTCGTAGATTATTGGGTTCAAGCAAGTTGTCGCTTCGTTTGTATTTTATTCCAACGACATCTCCGCTGGGACGAGAAACTATGAGTTGGATGAGGCCATTATCCAGCGTAATCTGAAAGGCACCCATAAAATTAAAGGATTAAAATATTGATGCTTGTAGAGTTATGGTCCAATTAAATCCATGCATGGTCACATCTCTATTGGCAGAATAATGCACATATTCTCAGTTTCAGATATTAAGATACGTATCTTTGTAATGGTGTTAAGACCCAACTGTCGGCAGATATTAATTCATAGATTAAAGGAAAAAGAAGGGATGCATTTTACCTGCCTAGGAGTCTTTAGCATGGTGACTATCCGATATTGTGTTCTTGCAACAATCCTCCGCCCACTATTCTCTGTTACCACGTTGAACCCTGGATTTGGTGGTCTAGCAATGTTCCTCCGGCTACTAGGGATTTTCAGAATGTTCATGCCCTGGCATAGTGTTCTAGGATCTCTCCGAAGTAATTTTCTGAATTTCACGTTTCATAAATATTTTGTTAATTAGTTCAGGTATATATGTCTACTAGTCAGGTATATATTCACAATTATTAGTCAGAAAGCCAATTTGAAAAAATGTTTTGGCCAGTTTGCAAGGGAAGAAAGAGAGCAGATGACAAACCTTAATTGTAGGGTGGTCTTCGGGGTGGTCTTCTCGTATTTTTTTTCACCAACCAGGCAAACAACCAGAACAAGCATTGCTGCTAATGTCCCAACAAGCAAACCCCAATGCCTCAAGCTCCGACGATCCGCCTTCTCCATTTCCAACCACCTCAAGATACGTAAAATGATAACACCTGAGGAGAGCGTACAACATTACGCAAATAAAAGCATGTATTTGTAGGTTAAAGCAAAAAACTAACTAAAATCCAATCGAGAGGGCTATAATATCTTTACTACCGGAGATTAGAAAGGGTGGTGATAAAGAAAGCTTGGAATGGACGCCACCACAGAGCAGATGGTATTTTATTTGACGGCGGGAAAATAGAGAACAGAGCTACTACGTACGTACAACAAGGGAGAGGTGGTTACTCCTATTAGAAGGTGCACTGGATATCTATAAGAAGGCATAAAATCTGAACTGTATTTACAAACCTACAGAGAGGAGGTTTTGTTTAAATTGGTGGATATTTAAAAAAGGAAAGACCTCAATAGTAGTTGTTGTTTTCTTTTTTGACAAGCAACAAGAACTTATATTATAATTTTTATCAATTTACTACAAATGACGAGAGTTCTCCTCTCTCTCGCCTGGCGACGGCAAACTCTAGGTCTAGGGTTTGGCTCGTTGAATCTTAATGCCTCCGATGAGATTCCTACTCCTCGTGAAGCATGTATGTCGCCCTCCTCAGGGTCGTTCTTCCTCTCGGTTCAACCTATGGGTTGGGGCATTCGTTCCATGTTGAATTGCTTTTCGATTTGCGGCGGTGGTCGAGGGGAGTCTGGTATGGGCTTGAAAATCGCTCGCCGGAGGAGGCTTTTCTCAGATATGGGGTTGTGTGAGGCGATTCGCCTTTGGGACCCTGGACCTGCCTATTCTCTTTTTCGGGGCAAAAAGAGTTGCCCTGTTGGTGCCGGAGACGGAGGAGGACGGCGTCTGAAGGCTTTCGTCGTTGGCGGGAGGCTGGATCTGATCCGGCTTACTGGGTTTGTCTGGGCTCGTGGACTTCGGCGATTGGCATCGGCATGGTGTGCTGTTTCATTCCGGAGGGCCGCTCATTCTTCTAATGGTGGACGTCTTGCTTCCTCCAGCGATTCAGCAGCGCGGGTCGGGTGGCGCCGGCGAAAGACTGGGATCCTGGGTTTGGGAAGCTTGGGTGCCCACAGTAGGTTTAATTGGGCCTGGGTCTGGGCTTCTTTGTGGGGCTCTACAAGTGTGGGTTTTCTCTAGGCCTACGCACTCTTGGGCTCGTGTTTGGGACCCAGGGGATTGGTGCTGCTTAATCTGGGCTCTAGTTCAATTTTGGATTGGAGCCTCGGTTTCATGGTTCTTGTTCTTGAGAGTTTGATTGCTAACGTCCGAGTTTTTGACACCCTTGGTCGCCTTCGTCCTCTCGGGAGCCTCACCTTGCTCTCTTGAGGTGTATCTCCCAAGCTATGGTTACGATCCTGGTTACGGTTACTACTACGGTTACTATTACATTTACACTGCTCTAGTGACATATGCAGTGCAGCGATGCCAGTCGGCATCAAGTCACATGGTTACCTGGTTACCTTTCCTTCTCGATGCGATTGTGCATCTAGTTATGCTTTATTATTTTTTCTTTATTATAGATGCGTCTGTGCATCTCGTTATGGTTTATTGCTTTCTTTCGATGTTTTGTGCATCGCTCCATGTACTCCTCAGTTTCACTTAATATAGCTTGTCGTCATTCCTTCAAAAAAAAAAAAAAAAAAAACTTATATTATAGAGATCGAGGGTAAAAACTCCAAATGGTACTTGAACCTTGAACTATTGCAAAAAGTATTTTTTGATACATACATATTTTTTTTGGGTCAGGATTAATGGACACATTATTTGACACACTTTTTGACACTTCATTTGAGCCCTCAGATATAAAGACATTTAATGGTCATGATTAATTATGACAAATGACTTGGCATAAAATTTATTCTTAACAAAAAATAAAATAAAATAAAATAACGCAACACTTTTGTAAAAACAAAAATAAAATAAAAGGTTTAACAAAAAATGATTAAGAACTGAGAATACAATCAAAAAGAACAAAGAAAAAAAAAACAAGAACAACATAACACGATCTCAGATTCTTGTTAAGTGGAAGATTGATAAACCAGTTGTTTAGTACATCAAAAGAAAATAAAGAATAACCCAAAAACATTCATGGAGGAATCTCGCATTGAACATAAAGCCAAGAAAACCACAATAAGTAGAGAGGGAGAAAGAAGATGATTGATCACCACAATTTTGATTCTCAGTTACAGGTTAGAGAACAATTAGAAAACCATATCCATCAAAATTATGGTTGTAGGTTTCTCTTTAATGCATGATTCAAGTTTTGAGATTGCGTTTAATTGTTCTTGGGCTTTGTGAATTGTAAATAGTCAGAGAACACATACACACAGATATAAACAACATTTGGGAGAAGATCAACAAACCAATTTTGTAATGGAACGATTAAAATTTCATGTACCAAAATATGGATTGTCAAAAGAATTCTTATAAAAAAGAAAAAATTGTGAAGAACTTGTGTTCGCAATATTTAGGAAATTCCCATTTGTTTCATTTTTATAACTTTGCCAAAGAATGAATGGAAAATGGCATTCTTGTTCAAAAAATGAGTTCTTGCTCTTTTGATCTTTCATTTTTTTTTTTGAACGTGTTTTTCTGTTTTCTAATATCTTGTTAGACTTATTATTTTATTTTAGAAAAGAATTTTTAACAAATTTTATGTTTTTGTTGGGAGGAAATTTAATACCATGTCATTTTCCATAACTAATCTTGACCATTGAATGTGTTAATATCTAAGGGTTAACATAACGTGTAAAAAATTGTGTCAAATAGTGTGTCCATTGATCCTTACCCTTTTTTTTTTACCCCAAATGGTACCTAAAGTATTGTGTTATTACCAAATATAGTATTTCCCGTCAACTTTTATGTTAAAGTCGCCTACGTGGTATAGTCTTTTTCAATAAAAACTCCAAATGGTACCTGAACTATTGTAATTTTTTTTTTTTTTACTTATGTTTTTTTTTTTTACCCCAAATGTTACCTCAAATATTGCGCAGATAGACCCTAAAAAACGGTCTAAGCGGCTGCCTAGGAGCTGGGTCACCTATACGATTTTGGGCTAGGCAATTGGTCTAGGCATTTACTTCTCGGCAACTGCTCAGGCGGTCTAGGCGCTGGATGTTTCTAAGCGAAGGTTGACCTCTCTCAACACGACGAAGATCTGAAGCAAACTATTTTGCTTCGGGATTTTTCTTTGTCTCTCTCTCAGAATATCAGCAATTCAATATTTCGAGATGGCGGTGGTTCCGGCGATCAATAGATCAACTCGATGAGAGAGAGAAAACAAAGTGAATAACATAAATATAGAAGAAAAGGATAGTAGTACTGGTTTCTGGTGTTGAGTGTGAGAGCGCGGTGACCTCGATTTCTTAATCAAACGTTTTGATTTTCTTGGTGAAATCAAGTAGCTACAGTACTATAGAGATCCTCTAGATAATGGATAAGTAGCAAACACTAACATCGCCACTTCAAACATCACCGGAGCCGCGAGCCCCTCTCCGCCGCCGTTCATTTCTCTCACCACTACTTATATGGCGAAAAAATTTTCCGAATCGTGAAAAGAATGAATCGGAAATCTATCATGCGTCGATCTGAAAACCAAAGCGTGAATCTCACGGCGAGATTAAAGAACAATCAAGTGGACAAGCACCGCGATGAGGTCGTAAATCTCAACTAGAAAGAGAAGGAACTTGAAGTCGGATGCATCGCTGAAACCGAGTCTCGGCGCCATTGTCACCGATTTCGAGCAGATAGCTCCCGAAAACTCAAACCCTAACCTAGCCTCTCCTCCATCGCCACTGCGATGTCATAAACTCCTAGTCCGATCAAACCCCAACGAATTCAGAAACATTGACTCAGATAGCGGCGATTGCAATCACATTATCAAATTGGGAGAGAAATTTAGAGAGAGAGAGAGACAGGTTCAGATGGGATTAGATAACGGGAGAGAGGGAGAGGAGCCAGTGGCATCTTTAGTAATTATGCTTAATTGTAGTGGCAGGTTATTAAGAGGTGACCTGAATTATCATGGAGACATTTGTGTTAACTGAATTATAATAAGGCACTTTAAAATGACCTCTTTTATCATTAGCCCATTGTAAAATGTATTTTTAAGGTTCTAAAAAATGCTAGACACTAGTCGGGTGGTGACCCAGGGACTAGCGCGTACAGTCCTAGGCGGAAAGGGCGTACGGTCCTAAGCGGAAGCCTAGGTGGGAACTAGTCAGTTTCAATTTATTTAACTTTTTAATTATTTTATGACATAAAATTAATAAGGGCTAATGATAAACGAGGTCATTTTAAAGTGTCAACCAAACAGAAACCAACAACATTAACAAGAAAACTGCTCTGCCGCCGTGAAGAACAGAGCAATCAATAACAAGATCCAACCAGATCAAATGATCGTTGAAGAGGCTGATGGTGATTCCGATGTACCCAGCTACTAAAGTTTCAGATATATACAAAAACAATAATCTTAGAACTCAAACCACCTCAAACACAAAGAACATCTTCTGCCAAGAAATCAACCATAGAGACCAGTTGAAGAGAGAGAAAGGTGAGACCCACCAAGTGATCGAAGGGACAGGCACCCAAATGGTACACAATCCCTTGTTGCATCATTGAGTGCAGTAGTGGGAGAACCCCACTTAGAACAAAGCTCCAAGGAGCATATATATAGGCCTTGACATAAGGAATATGATAAGCGCCACTAAAGATAGCGAGCACAAGTACAGCATCCAGACCTGAATAGTAGTCTGTCTTGTATGTTATTTAAAAAACATAAATAAAATTAGAACAGTTGTTACAACTTAAAAGAGGAGGTCTTGTAAAGGACATTGGTATTTGAATAGTATGAGTTGTTAGAGGAGGAGGCCAATATTCTAAGAAAAGCTTTTTAGCTGGAGGTTGTTTTTGCAGACGAGCGCTTTTAGTTAATCATATGCCTTAGTAGAGTTTGCGCAATTGATTGTCCACGATCTTCAGGTGAACAGCTGGTTCTTATGTATAACATAGGGGTCTGTTTTATTATGACTGTTTGTTTAGATAATTTTCATGATTTTCATGTTGATAATACTGTTAATCAATGTTCTAAAAATTAACTGTAGGTTGTCTAGGCCCGTTTAGGCCCTAGGTGCCGCTGATAAATTTTTTAGTGTTTCGTAAGTCTACATGGCAATCTGACATGCTTTGACGCTGCAATTAAATATTGACATGTGGATTTGCTAAACTTGAATTATTTCAGCTATTTGTCAAAAGACCATTTTGGGTTTTGTGTTACTTTATTTCTCGCTTCTTCCTCATCACCAGATCCTTCCACTCTAATACTATTACTTCCCAACCCTATGATCTAATGATTCGATCAACCACTCAATTTTCATTCTAATGGCAAAGGTAGGGCAGAATTGGCACTTGACAACCCCTATTGGCAATGGTCGTTCTCTACCCCCGTGCACACCACATTCAATGTAGTGATCTTTCGCTCAGTTGTTTCCTGCACCATACTGATCGAAGACGAAGTTATCAGGACAAAAGATCTGACCGTGATCAAACATTGTCCATGGTTCCTGGCTCCATATCCAAGATGACGACACGTGGACCATACCGTCCGCCACTGGTTTTGTTGTAGTAGACGTTGACTCTCTAAAGTTGGAGCTGGAGTCGTTGGTGTTGCGTTCGGTGGGGTTAATGTCGTGTTTGGCGTAGACAACCTCCCAGACCTTGGCTCCAATCTGGTTGACGCATTGGCCTCCCTGAATATGAAGAATCTCACGCATTTTGGTGTATGGGTGTGTGTCATATAAATATGTTATATATATTGAGATCTTGACCGTTCAGTTCTTAAAACTCCATGTATAGATCACATCTCAAATTTTCAGCCAAATTGATAATCGTTAAGGTACTGAACTAGATCAAATCAATGGACGAACAAAATCTGTCCAACTTGAACCGTTCATGTTTGTAATTGTAAATCACAGTTTTGAATGTCTTAACAATGATCAATTTGGCTTAAAATTTACATAGTAGACCTAAAAACTGAATGGTCCAGATGCCCATATATGATAAAAAAATAAAAATAAAAAAGTTGGTCTTTTATACGGGGAGAGAGAGAGAGAGAGAGAGAGAGAGAGAGAGAGAGAGAAGTCCCAAACAGCTTCTCATGGCAAAGAAGACCCATAAAGGTTACTTCACAAAAAAATGGAAAAGTTGAGTTTATGTTTTAATTAATTTTAGCAAATCCACGTGTCAATATTTAATTGCAACATCAAACCATGTCAGATTGCCATGTGGACTGACAGGACCAATGAAGAATTTCTCGACAACGCCTAAGCAAGTTGGGTTTTAAAAAGTGTTCAAAAGATCTTTCTTATTTGGTTAAATACTTAAAAATGACTGTTTAATTAATAAATACTCATTATATACTTAATTTTTTCTATTTTTTTGATCAATTAGGCTAGTAACTTTTCAAGTAAATCAATAATATGTGTCTGGGCCAAACTCTAGGTTACTTGTGCAAGTTGTAATAGGGTTTATGTTAGAGATATTCTCGGAGATATTCATAGATATCCAATCATTGTACGATTACCTTTCTATGTACAACTCTGATTCTATGCTTGTAATCCTCTATATAAAGAGACCCTTATTATCAATGAAAGCACGACTCAATTCTCTCCCAATTTCAGTTTTCCGAAAATACGTTATCAGCACGATGCCCTAACCCTGAAATCTCAAAAACCAAAAATCCTAAATCCCTAGATCGCCGCACCTAGCCCGCGCTAGCCTTCTTCCTGTTGTGCGTCACCTCGTCCCACCACCGCCCCACCATCCCGCGCGCCACTGCTCGTTGCCACGCTGTTGCCACACCGTGCCAAACTGCTGCCACAGCGTGCCACACCAGGCCACACCACTGCCACACCGGAAACCCTAATTGGAGGTACGTTTTAAAGTTCCCGTTTTTAGAGTTTTTGTTCCTTTTCTCTTCTTTTTCTTCGGGGACTTGCAACCTCCCTTCTTGTACCTCGTTTTCTTCGTCATAGGGGAGACCTAATTAAGCCGAACCGTGGGGGTTTGTGCTATCTCCATAGGGGAGATAGCAACCTCCCTTCTTCTACCCCGTTTTCTTCTTCATAGGGGAGACCTAATTAAGCCGAACTATGGGGGTTCGTGCTATCTCCAAGCTTGGAGCTTGTTGAGATCTCCAAACTTAGAGTTTGTAGAGAACTTATAATCAACCACTTACGTCATTGTTTCGATCTAATTCAGTACCTCTTGGGAACAACTGGCTCTGGATATAACAAGTGGGTTCGTGATGTCCGCCAGCATCTTAAGGCCGAAGGAATCCTGGATACGATTCTTGAGCCTAGCCAAGACGTGCTAACTATTGAGCAAGCTCAAGCTTTGGAAGCAAATAGAGCAGCCTTGGAGGCAAAAAAGGCGAAAGCCATCATCCTAATGACTCTTCATATGGATGATTCGCTCCAGTACGAGTATATGAATGAAGAAGACCCCAGAAGGCTGTGGGTCTCACTCGAAAAAAGATTTGGCAACGTCCATGACTCCCTGCTTCCTGACCTAGAAGTGAGATGGCATAGCCTCCGCTTATGTGATTTCAAGACTGTTCTTGGCTACAACTCGAAAGAACTTCGCATTAAATCCTTGATGGAATTCTGTGGAAAAGTTATCACAGATGTGATGTTGATCGAGATGACTCTCTCTACCTTCTCCGTCTCCACTTTGATGGTTGCTAAGAACTATCGAATTGATGTTACTGCAGGACGGATCACAAGATTTCATGAGCTCATTGGAGCTATGAATGTTGCTAAAAAGTATGACAACATCCTTGTGAAGAACTATAATTCGAGGCCCATGGGAACATAACATATTCCGGAGTCCAATTATAGTCGCGCCCCTAATGGTGGGCGCCAAGAGTGAAACCCTAAATCTAGGGACATTTCTGGACGTTTTGGTCCATATTCTCACTCTAATGAGGAAGGTAACAGCCAAAATAGGCGAACACGAAACCGAAGAGGTCAACGTGGAAAGAGAGAGGGAGGCAACGCTTCTGGCCAAGTTGCTGGGCCACCAACACTAAGAGCCATCCAAATAACGCTTTCAAAGCGCCTCAATCAATGGAGTCTGAGCACAGAGATGTATGTTCTCAATGTGGATTATTCGGTCATTGGGCACACATTTGTAGAGCTCGTGAAGATGTTGTCACTGCCTATAAAGCATATTGTGAAGCAAGAAAAGCTCACTATATGGAACAAGAAGATCAAGAAGGTGATCTAGAGTGAAAGGTTGAAGACTACAAATTTGGCTGGGATCAATAGATCGCCAATTCTGTCTAAGTCTTTATTTTTTCAAGAGATGTAATAGGCAATTGCCATATACTTTGTAGTAAATGCAATTGGTTTAGTTTTTCTTCACATAGACTCATCCAAAATGAGTATGATGTCTAAGAAGGTTTTGAGATAAGTGGTACTTAAGCGAGCTTTGTTCCTCTGACATCGCTCTACTCACCTGGTCATATTTATGTTGGAGTTACCGAAAGAAGTAAAACGACTATCATTGTTTTGCATTAGCTAGTACTTGGATTAGACTCTCTTAATGGTTAAGAATAATGATGTACTCCCTTGGCTTATGAATAAAATTTCGAGTTCTTTTCATTATGACTCCATTTTAATTCTGAGCATGTTACTTTGTGATTACGATGGCTGGGCCATCAGGATTATTTCAAGGACATGGAATAGCCCAAATTCTGCTTGCCAAATGTCATCTTGATTACTGTCACATAAACTCTCTACGCTCCTAGCTCAAATCGAACCCTATTGAGCTATTCGATTCAACGGATTCCATGCAAAACTCATGAAGAAAACGGAAAAGAGTTCTTTTGCACTACCTCTAATCATTACGAAATACGCATCTTAGAGAAACGTATGTGTCTCTCTAGTGGATTTTATGTCACCACTATTAGAGCTATTAAATCCAATAAAGTTATGAGAAAATATCTCTTGGATTTAGACACATATTGGCTTTGTCACGACAGGATAGGTCATCTTAGTCATGATATGATGATCTGTCTACTAAAGACTTCACACGGACATCCATTCTTTCGAGCGAAACGGAGCAAGAATCAAAGATTGATTCCCGGATTAAGTGTGACAGCTGCCGCAGCCGTCCACTGCCTGCCTTGGTCCGCCACCGTCCCCCTTAATGACACCATAGTAGGCACCACCCATGGCCATGACGCCATGGATGCCAATTCCCATGGCCATGACATCATGGATGCCACTTCCCATGGTTATGACGCCATGATGGGTGATGTAGTCACAAAATTTGCTTTAAATAGCACTTCAAACGCTGAGGCCCTACCAAAATCCTCATTGGTTGCTTCCAATGCCCCTCGCTCATTTTGCAAAGCCTGTTCCTTATGGAAATTAGGATCGAGACCGTCCTATGCAATGGATACGAAAATACTCATTTTGTTCTTACAAAGAATAACAAACAATCCAATGGGATTATGTGGACTGATTCAACCAACTTGCGGACGTTTAAATATTTCATGACGTTGGTTGATAAGCAAAAATGTTGGTCACGTGTTGTGTCATTGTCCACTTGTCATGCTACTTATACTACACTCCTAGCACATATCATATGACAACGGGCTCACTCCCTGGATCATCCCATTCAGTCAATCAGACTTGACAATGCTAGAGATTTTACATCGAAGATTTTCAATGATTATTGCATGTCATATTCTCATGTACACACCCAAATGGTCTCGCGGAAACAACTACGATGGTAGCCCGGACATTGGTAGTACGCACCAATCTCCCTATATCCGCTTGGGGTGATGCAATATCGCATGCAGCTATGCTAATTCATCTGCAGCCCACCGCCACTCAAACAATCTTTGCGTTACAGCTAGTGACTAGGTACAAGTATCTCGTACTTACGCATATTTGAGTGTGTCATTTATGTGCCAATTGCGCCACCATAGCGCACGATGATGGGTCCTCAAAGACGAATGGGCAAATGCGTTGGATATGAGACTCCAACAATCGTTCGCCACTTAATACCCTTGCTAGGCGATCTCTTTACCGCATGTCTTGTGGATTGTCACTTTGATAAGACAGTCTTCCTGTCGTTAGGAGGAGATAAGAACATGGATGTTCAACAGGAACGACAAGAATTGTCGTGGTCTGTCCCCACTATGTCTCATCTCAATTCCCGCTAAAGTGACGAAATCACACATATCTGCTGCAAATATGCCTGCAAGGATGGGCGTCCCTAGGAGAGGACGTAGCGCCACCCTACACGGAGGTAGGCATGGCGCCAACGCCAAAGAGAGTGATACTCTAGCGTTACAGACCACGGCCCCAGCTAGGATGCGTGGGAGGCCCGTGGGTTCGAAGGATACTTTGGCATAACTCAATCTTTGATCATCGACACTCAAAATCCGTCTCATGAGAACCTTCCAGATTATGGTTATCGTTAGGGGACGCCTCAACGTCAGAACCTATTATTGAGAATATAGAACTCTCTGATAATTACACTAGTATACATGAGACGTAGGATAGAAACTCCATCATGATTGGTGATGTAGTCGCGCATGAGTTTATTGAGTCTGATGATATCAAACCACGCTCCGTTGATGAATGAATGCCAACGTAGAGAAATTTGACCTAAATGGAAAGATGTGATCCAGCTTAAGTTGGATTCTGTAACGAAGAGGAAGGTTTTTCGAGCCACTGATGCCAACACCTCCTACATAAAACATGTTGACTAATGAGTTTTTATTAGAAAGCGTGATGAGAAAAGGAGATGACCGGTAATCTCGCCTTATGGCCCAAAGCTTCTCACAAAATGCCCTGGAATCGACTACGATGAGATATATTCTCTCGTAATAGATGTCATTACACTCTACTACCCTGTCAGTTTGGTAATTTTCGAATAACTGAACATGCAGCTTACGAATGTGGTCACTACGTATCTTTATGGGATCCAGATATGGAATATACATGAAGTTTCATGGTGAACTTCATTTACCCAAGTCAAGAGGCTCTAGACCATGGAGAGCGTTTGCAATGAGGTTGAAATGCTCACTAAGTGACTACTTGATTGGGAAAGGAATATGTAAATACCCGCGCGTTTTCATAACAAGTTCCGGATTCTATCATGGTTCATATTAGTGACATGATCTTCATTAGAAGCCCTCAAAGAGTTAAGGGAAACCGCTGAACACTTGAAATCTGAGTTTGAGATGAAGAATCTTGGGAGAACACGATTATGTCTCGGTTTGGAACTTAAGCATCGTGTTGATGAATGCTTAAGCATTTTGACAAGGTCAAACCTTCAAACACACCCATGATCGTCCGTTGTCTTATCCTAAAAATGATCCTCTTCGTCTGAAGGATGATGACAACACTACTCAACACACCCCTATCACACCCACTTTTTTAGATTAGCCAGACAAAGAAACCTAGAAGTCCCGAAGAGGACTAAAAAAATTGATAACAAACCTTCTGGTTTCTTTGCGCCCTATTCTCTCAAAAAAAAAAAAAAATTGTTATAATTCCTGTCAACAAAAAGAAATTTTGACCAAGATTACAATAATAAAAAGATAAAAACCTAAGAGCCTTAAAGACCCAAGCCCAAAAAGCCCAGAACAAACCTTGCTCATAAGCCCAGGACAGAGTAACCAAAGCCAAGAAGCCCAACTTAGACAAAGCCTAAGTGGGATGTTGGCCACCTCCACAGCAGAATCGCCACCGCAACCATGATCCCACGTACCGTCGTGCCCACGTCGACGAAAGAAGATAGACAAGCAGCACCACCTCCACCGCCACTAAAGCCAACAGATTGCACTCCACTCATCAGAATCTGCAGAAAACCACGCCAGCCTTCATCATCGTTGCTGCCGCCACGAGTAGGAGCCCACGACCGACCCACAGAGGCAAGACCACCACCGCTGCGGCCCGACACTCCCACAGCTCCGCCTCCACCATCCTCTGGCTTCCAAAATCGTCGTCCGAGGCAGAAGCTCGAAGCCGATCCGGAACCCCAAGAAGCCAAGACCGATCCAAACTCAGATCGGGTACAGAAGAACCATCATTGTACCATAGAAAAAGATCGCCTCCAATCCACACCAGAAGGCAAAACAGAACAACGAAGACGAAAACCACCACCGTCACCCTAAAGACGATCAGAGAAGAAGGAAGATCCCTCCTTTCTAGTCGTAGGTATAGCGCCGTCATTATCTTTAGATAGTCGCGAGTGAAAACTCTTTCATGACAGACTCGGGGAGAGAGTCGACATGAACTCCGGTTTTTACAAATATGACGTATAAGCCGTTCTATACAAAAGTGAAATTAAAGAACTAGGTAATATAAATTCAAAAGAAAAGGAAAAGGATATTAGTTTTAGGTTTTAGTTTCACACTTTCACTTATTTGTATGTTGTATAATAAAAATAAAATAAAATAAAACATCCACATCCACGTAGGCGCTTGGTTTTTCTTCGCTGCTTGCCTACCAATAGCGATTTTAAGAAAATTGATGTTAATACAGTGTTCTACTTATTGAAATCTCTAAGGGGGCTAAGGAGCTTTTTTGAATTCCACTTTGTTAGAATGGAGAATCTTATACAATATCATGTTTTGAAGAAGAATTAATTCCTTCAACAATTTTGTATTCATCGTTTTATCATATAAGAAATATATGGTTAATTTTTATATGACTAACTACTGTATAATGGAGTTGTCGAATTCTGTGTAAGAAACATCTATATCACTATATCACTACTTGTGAATCAGTGTGTGATGAAGGTGCTTCTAGTCTGATGTAGTCATACATGACTCCTTGGAAAGTTTCACCACCTCTCGCTTGCGTAAGGTAGACGGTGTTGATTCCTTCTTTTAGTAGCGAGCTTGGTATCTCAACACTAAACAACCAGTACAAACCATGAATTCCATGTCTTGCTATCGCATTGTCCCCTCCTATTAACTTTGATGAAAAATGAGGTTGCTCATCGCTCTTGTTGTTAATTCGAACCTAATTAAAAGTCGATGTCAATAATTAGTTGGAAATTTTAGTATTAATTGAAAAGAGTAAATTTGGTCAGACTTATATAATACGATTAAATATCGAATACTTGGTTAATACAAGTATACATTACCTGCAATTCTGCATTGTTTGCTGAGGCCAATGCCAATTGGAGTGTATAATTTCCTGGATTTGTGACATTATGAAGTTCAAATAGAATTTGCCACGTTGTGCCTACATAGGTTTCATTTCCAGTATTTCTGCAAGATACATATTAGTAAATTACACTAACTTGATAATACATAAGTACATAACTAATTATGTAAAGGCAATGTTGCAAGATTATAGGTAAAGCAAGTACCTGGTCACTTGAGCATAGAACCAATCATCATGGTAATTGTTGATAGCTACGGTGTACACAAGATCATTATGAGGGTATCGCTCTCCATAACGTGCCCACAACCCGTATTGCCTAAAACTATTTGTGATAGTCCATTTACAGTAAGCAATTAGTTGTAGCAGAATGAGAAATATAGCTCATAGATTAACACTAAAACAGTTTAGTGCACCGATTGTTAGGTATATGAGAACTTACTTTTCTGAGTGATTCTGGGTGTATAAATTGTTCAAAAGAGTCGGATAAGGATCTGGTACGTAGAATTCGGCAGCAGTGCGATCAGGGATGCCAATTTCCCACAAAGTAGGACCATTTCTTGGAGGTTCGTAAGTAAGATTGTCCAATTTGATATTAGACCCTAGAGTAAGTACAGATGTTAATTACTAATTAGTTTTTTTGGTAGCAGGACTATCTTGTTTCTTTTATTCTTAAAAAAAATGTTAAGCCAAAAAGATCGCGTAATTACCTGGAGTAATTGTAATATCAGCCTCATATTTGTAATCCCCAACAATGCCAGGAACCCATGCATAAAAACTATAGTTTCCGGGTCGAACATTTTTTATAATGAATCTACCTTCTTCGTTAGCTTGATTCCAAAATTGATAACCCTGAAAATTCAATGTAGCAAATAAATAAAAAATTTATAATATATTCCATCTTGATGCTTTTAGGTATAATCTACTTTTTTCCTTTTCATTTGGGGAGTGAAATCCACATTCTATTTCACAGTTCATACTCCATGTTTCCTTATCTAATATCTTAAATTTTGTCTTTTTGTGAAGACAAATATTTGAGAGAGTGAATTTCATTCTAAAAGAGGAAAATATGAGTATAGATTCCAAATTTGGGAGTGTGAATTTCATTCTTCTTTTCTTTTGATACTTTTAGATATGATCAAACAAGATCAAATAACCAAAATGCACATTATCAAATGGATTCTGGTGTAAGAAATTACCTTGTTTTCCCTTTGCCATGATCCCCCTTCTCCGGGTGCAGCCAATCCCACATGAGCAGAACTTGCTGGGAAAAGGCTCTCATTGATGTACCTAAAATAAAAAAATAAAAAAACTTTATCGTATATGTAGATTTACTTTACGTGTTAATCGAATAAATTTGATTGAGAAATTGAACTTGGATATGAGCGTAAATGCACTATGTCTATAGCATTAGAGTTACATACCGATCATGTATTAGTAATTGGCCCAAAACTGATCCTCGTTGATGGGAAGAAGGAAAGTCCTCGGATTGAGTGAAATTATACGGCCAGTTCTTGACTTCTTTAAGCATCTAATAAGAATTTTTAGGGTATGGTCATTTGTCTATTTAAATTTTTTTTTATTATTTATAAACAACTGACGGTACAAAACATTTAGTTTGTATGTCGAACTCAGAACTTTCTACTTATAGAGGAGAGACTAATATCACCAAATCAAATGATACTGGACAGTATAGTTGAACTTCAACATAATGATAAATTAAACATGAACGAGATGTTCTAAGATTGTTATTATTACCTGCTTTTTAGCATCATTCCAAAGTATACGGATGGAATTCTTTGAGATTGGAGCCGAATTAAGATACACAAAGACAGGCCCAAAAACCTTTTTCCATGCCTCACCTTCTTCAAATTTGATCTGAAGTTCCTTCCCAGCATAATGAGTACTAACAAACATCTGTATCAATGTGCATATGAGAAAAATCTAAGATTTAGCAACTGATTTGGATCAGAATCACAAAGGAACACGATGAAAGAAACTAGCTAGACCGGTGTACTTAGTACTTACAGAGAGGGTGGTTGGACCAACATGGGAGGTGAGGTCCTGCTTAAAGGGGCCTCCTGTACGAAATTCGTCGCTGGGTGTGATCATCCAGAATCCCACAGATTCATCAGTACTAATCCAACCATGAACTTTGTTATCTTTGTCCTCGATTGAGTACTGGTACTTGTCATCTACCTCTCCTCTAAAGTCAGGATTGCTTGGATTAGTCAAAAGACAAGCTTCTTTATACGCAAGTTTCTGACCACGACCACGGTCTGCTGCTGTTGGCATGCTTCTTTGCCTGGTGTCTGATAACGCCATATAATGAAATCTGACCATTGATAATAAGAAATGTAAAACACAAGTGATTGAGTTTCATTTCAAAAGCAATTTTTAGATACTCACTGTGTCGAACTCTAAAAACTGTCGGGTACTTAATAATGTTTGCGTTTTCTACTTACTTGGCTTGTTCAAGCTTGTAAACCATTCTAATTTGATCCATATCCTGTACTGCCGGCCACCCATCAAGGCGCTCGAATATTCCATATGCATAGAAACCAGAACCACCCCGCTGCAGTATGTACCTGGAACCAAAAAGTATAGTTAAGATTAACTGTACACTACAGATTTTGTTGCCATTTAGATTCAGAAGTGTTAAGACCACACCTTTTATCTACGGTCAAGGGAATTGTGTTCGTGCCGTTACCAAGGGAAACATCATATGTTCTTAGGAAGGAAATTTCTGCTTGGTCTGGCCTCGCGGTAATAACCCTAAATTTTGTTGCTTCTAGTCTGCACTTGAACCATGTTATTAATTTTGTTGCTAAAACTAAGTAAATACATTGTTTTAATTAATTTCAGGTGGAGAAGTAAAAGGATTAATTGATTGCTTACTTGTCAGTTATATTCTTTTTCCAGACCACATCCCAGTACCTGCAGCAAGTTTTCATATATGTCAAAGAAAAACTTGGATTTCTTAATAATTGGAACGAGATGTGCATCATATGCTTTCAAATAGTCTTGGAAAAAAAAAAAAAAAACCCTCATGTTGCCTTGCTAAACTCTTTGGAGCATTTCATCAAACAAAAATCCGCAATTGTCAAGGACAAGGTCCATAACCATGGAAGTAGTTGGCTTACCCTCTATTATTTTCTTCATTCCCCATTTCAAGTATGTCAAGGCCTCTGTACTGTATACCAATAACGTATCCGCCCGGATTAGAGAAAATGACTTTGACAATGCCATTATCCAAAACAACCTAAAAAGTGAAACCCACAAATTAAATAGCTAATCAATACTCATGGTTCTATTCCAACTCATAAATGCTACTCAAAACTGTAAAAGTCATAGCTCTAACCAGGATATTAGTTAGACAACTCTTTTTAATATTGGAAAAAAAAAAAAAAGGAAATTACTAAAACCAGGATAATAGTTTACCCTCTTGGGGTCCCTTGTTAGTAAATTGACCCCCTGTTGTCGCCGAGGAATTATGCTCCTTAGTGATCGTCTGCAATCAAAAATTGAGTACATATTTCGTTAAGCCAGTCAATTCAGCATGTTGCATACATCGAAAAATTTCGCTTATATCCTGTTATTGTATATTGGTCAATCTAAATTATAAATCAACTTAACCATAGAAGCATGAATGTCCCCTCATCCATGTCTTCATGAGCACATGTTTTCTTGTAGTTTTTTTTTTTTTTTTTTTTTTTTCAATTATTCATCTGTAGTCATGTGAATACAGTGAATTGTTAGTACTAACCGTGACCTCTGGGAAGAGTGCAAGAAAGTAAAAGGCAAAAGCAAACCTATGTGATGCAAATATTGAAGTAATAACACAACATGAGAGAGAGAGAGAGAGAATTACAAACTCTTAAAAGTTATGGTTCACGAGACAGAAAAAAACAAGAGAGATAGGTGCAATGATAGCTTGAATAAGAACCAGAATAATTAAGTTGATGAAGACCTGAAGACCTAGTAAAAATTAAAAGCACCCCAGAATTATATGTGAAATTCAGAGCATGCATCTATATTCTCAGTTATCAAGATCATGGAAAATCAAATATCTATGAAAAAACACCGGTAAATGTAATTAATTGATGTTCCTAACTTCCCATGTAAGATTGGAATAATACTTTCCAATTCTAGAAAAAGGAAATATGTTTGAGAGGGACTCTGCTCATTAATACTCTGCTTCTTCTAGCAGTTAAAGAACTCAGGATTATTACTCCAGGCTAAAGTAACATAGATTTTCACCTTCACCATTAAAGACACAATGCCCTCTCTCTCTATCTCCATCTCTCTCTTTCTTCTCATGCTTTGCCTCACCAATCACCATGAGATAAAAGAAAGACAGAAACATAGGAAACAGAGGAAGTATGCAAGAGAAGAAGGAGAGCAGATGACCAACCTTACTTGGCTCGTCGTCTCGTCGTAAGTTCCATGACCAGCCAAGAACAAAACCAGAAGAAGCATTGATGCTAATGACCCCAGAAGCCAACCCCATTTCCTCATCTTCTCCATTTTCGTCCACCCTGCAAATTCAAAACAAAAGCTCCTTAATGTTCATATAAATATACAGAAAGAACATGCATTTAATAGAACAAGATAATTAAGCATGGTGTATGGATTACTTCATTGAAATCTCAGCAGCCAAAGCTCCCAAAGAAAATGGCTAATATACCTTAAGTTTCCCTGTAAAGGATCTTGAATTTTTGGAGGCAAAAGAAAGCTTAAAGAGGGGGACAAAGAAACAGAGTAAATATTATTAGAATGTGTACTTTTTTCGATCATCAATAAATTCCTTTTTGGATGCGTAAGGCTTCTGAAACGTGCAGACATATATAAATATGAACGTTATATATATAACTGCAGCCGATCAGTTCTCTGCTTCCTGTATGGTGTTACATTCTTGTTGAAAAATAAATTTTATATACTATGTTTCTGAAATCCCTGTAATCACCTGCTTGAATTTTGTGTTATGTAATAAGTGAAGAGGGCAATTTTGTCCTGCAGAAAATATGACATGGGCAGAGGAAACTGAAATTTTTGACAATTTTGGGCCAAACTTTGACGATTTTTCAAAAATTAGTTAACAAACTAAAAGGGTTGAAATGTTTGGATTTGGGAGTAATTTTTCAGAGAGGTTTGTGCTGTTATACCAAATTTTGACCAAAAAACAACAAATTTTCACAAAACCTTTTAGAACCGGCATACCGTATTGAAAATGAAGTATTGAAAATGAAATATTATACGTATAGTAAGGGGCTTCAATAGGTTGAACTTCTAGAGTAGAACTAGTAAAAAGAAAATGGCAAGAGGGTTGGCGCGTGCCTAACTTTTTTTTATAACTAAGTAGTTAACAATTAAAATGTGGTGATGGTACAACCGAAGAGAGAAAACTAAATGGATGAACTACGTGTCTTAATTTTGAAAAAAAAAATTAAGAAAATGTATAATGTATTTTAGGAAAGATCACCACAACATCATCATTCACCTTGATGCTCTTGATCTAAACTACCCACTCCATGAAATCCTAAATAGGAAACCCCCTCCATAATGTATTAGGTAATTTAAATCAAATCATTAAAAGGACTGGAGAAGTGACGGAAAAAATATTAATTATATAGTACGTTCATATACACAATCTAAAATATTATCAATGTGGACATTCATTGATTCAATGATTCCTAAATCATTCTATGTGTGCATGAAGTTTCGCCAAAAGCAAAAATTGCATGACCCTTTCTGTTTTCAAACATACTGGATTCACCCATCTTTGAATTGAGTCTCTAAACCATTAGGGGAGTTGGTCAATGTTTATGTCTTTCGCTACTTTCAGTTTTAAACCCACTATTGAACTAATCCAAGATAGCTTGAATTCAACTTGGACAGATATAGATTCTATAGCTAGAAAAGCATGGACTCAATTTTACACTACACTTTGGAATATAAGGCTAGAAAGTGTCCCTTGCCAGAGCGATTTCTTGTACACTCCATATTCATCTAATGTAAGACTGCTACCTAACAGTTCCTTCAATCTTAGGTTTTTACAAACCTCATAGCTAGTTTATTCGTAATTCTTCTTTCACGTTTCCCTCGGTTGAAGAATACTATAGGTAATTAATTACCCTCTATTTTAATTGTTACCCTTTTACATTCTTCACATACCATCTACGGAAGTGCCCTTCTCAGCTTAGTAAACATGTTTTTAACTTCATTTAAAATTATTAACCTTAGTATACTACATGATAACTAAGAGTTTTAAGAAAATTTTGACAATTTCATTTAAAAAATACTCATCACGACAAGGTTTAAAGTATAACAATCATGAAATGGAAGTATTGTTAACTCAAATTTTAAACCTAGCGTGAGAAAATAAGAGTGATTTGTAGAAAAAATTTCATTTCGTAGTAGAACCGATAACAGATGTGACTCCCTACAATTAGAGTGTGCCCTATCAACTATTTGACATTTAAGGTAACCCTATACAAGACTTTCTCCAATACCCGCCTTCTTAAATCACTATTTTGGGACCAAAATCCAACAACAGTATATTCCACACGTCATGGAAAATAAAAATTCCAAATGGGAGAATTAATTAGTAGTGTTCATATTCAAGAAGAACAAATCTAGATAAAGAATCCATCAGGCTAGCTATACCCTCGTCATGTGACTCCAAACCACATCGGACATGGGAGCCACATACACATTCCTGAGTTTCTCGCTCCCACACTCCTGTTTGAACCCAAAATGAATATTTTTCCCGACGAAAGGGACTCGAAGAAAACCAGGCCAATATCCGTGGCCCAAGTTATATATTTTCGACAAGTTCGGAAAATATTGTTTAGAGGCTAAATAAAGCCTACTTGGAGATCAAGTAATCTTAAGACAAATCGTGATCTTATTGATTTACTAGTAATTATCAAGATATTTGATAATTAATGGTGGTTTGCTTGGCTACGAAGATGGAGCATACGGAAGGATCTTTGCATTAAAGATGGCCTCGTGGTTGTATTTGGCTAGGATTCTAATGGACTTATTTGGCAAAAGATCAACAAGGAGTCCTGGTTACATGCGTGTCATGGCTTTAATCAATTAAGGAAAGAGGAAGGACATGATGCATGCATGGTAGTTATCCAAGCTACACATATTGCAATTAAAGGTGGCATGGACATGGACCAATTCATTAAGGATTCAATTATGGCAATTATGGTTTCCCATGCAATCAAGCAATTAAGGTGGACGTGAATCAAGGTGCGGATATACATGCAAGAATCAAGGCTACTCTCATATTGCACAATTAAGGGAGGATGGCCCATCAACTGTTCACTGCCAATATTAAGCAAACAATCATACTTCCCATGCAATTAAGGGTTCATGGACGCGAGCAGTTTGAAATCCTCGCGACGATATATTTGCAATTAAGATAAATACATATCCTACTACTCGCAGCCAAGAAGATTACATCCAGGACTCTAAAAGGTAATTAACCTTGCCTAGAAGATTGCTACAACAGAGTTAATCTTTCATTGACTACGATATATATCTTAACTATTAAGAGTTTTGATTTGATTCAAGGCCAATATCTGTGGCCTAAAATATAGTATTTCATTCCTATTAGGAAGAAGAAGCTGCAGAGCCTATATATAGAGGCTTTAACGATACAACAATGAACGAACAACTCTTCAACCAATCTCTACGATTGCCCAAGACTCCCCGGAGCAGCCTCTCTTACTGGTGACCACACTCCAGTCCCAGTCTCTTCAAGAGCCGACTGTCAGTGCCACCAAACCAACCCGGCGACCGTACTTCCAGTCCCAGTCTCCTCAGGAGCCGACTGCGAGCGCAACCGCCACCGTTACTTCCAGCGAAACAAGGGTAACGCCCTAGCAACCCAGCGAAGCTAAAGTCACGCTTTAGAAAAACCCGTGCTTCTCCAGACTTCCCGGTGATTGCTCTGCTCAACCTAAAACGTTCGGTATCGATTCGGTGAACGCAAAGAGACCACAACTAAAGCCCTTACCAGTAAGGCAAAAAGTCCTTTTCTGAAAGGCATAGAAAAGAACCTTGTGACGAGGTTGGTGCTCTCCTCGTCCACATCGTTTGAGAAGAAGTCAGGTCAAGGGACGCCCCGACGACTACACCCCACGGTGCTGGCACGCTCGCGCATTCAAAAGAGACAGTTTGTACCAGACTGATTTTGGGAGCCAAACATTTTGGCACGCCCAGTGGGACCACTAGAGTCTCTTTGTGTCCATTGGGAAGCCGGAGAGAAATCCTTGTCCAAGGAAAGTCAGAGAATGCCTAACTCATGGAGCTAAAAAACTCCTGGAAATTTGGCTATGGTGAAACTGAGCAAACATTAGAGGCGTCTCAACATGATGCCTATAAAGATTCCTCGCTTAATGAGGTGGTTATTGAGAGTACCGGCCAAATCAAGTGGATCGGTGACACGGTTTTTGTCCTCCCAGCCAAGTATGCCCTCCCTACCAAGTATTCTCTTAATTATAAGAAAGAAGGGATACCAGATGGCTTTATTCCAGAAGGTGATAGTCATGATGCTACCGGACATCATCATGGTCAAAGAGGTGATCAAAATCATGGTCCACTCAATTTTCAATCAAGTTGCTGTCTTGGGATTGGACGTTATCATGGAGATGACCAAAGTCATGGTCACCTTAATTATCAATTAAGTTATGGTCATGGTCAGCCAATATGTGGCTTTATTGATCGATACCAGCAAAAGCTCGTCATGTATGTTCAACAGCCAAGCGGTGGCTTTGAAATATATGGATATGTTTACAACCCAAATTGCAAGAGCGGCCAAAATCAATATTCGATTGGCCATCTTATCATACATGGTTGTGAGCTCAAATATCATCAGGATAAGTTTATTATGTCCTACAATTATTCAATTTCAAATTTCTTGCAAAAGAAATGTATCTATGATGATACTATACAGTCCATAGAGGCGTCTCAATATGATGCCTGGAAAGAAAATAGAGGCAAACAATTGTTTGATATGCCTATTTTTGCAAAGGAGATCAATTCATCAAATTTCGGTGATTCTAAATATGATCTTGATGCAGAGCCAATATATGATGAGTATGATGATAATTACAATTTGATTATTGGTTCCAAAAATCATATGCAGGAGTACAAGTTCTTTGAGGCTCTTGATCATGAGGATTCAGACCAACAAGTGGTCCAATACAATAGCCAATCTGTGGCTTATTCTGAAGACACCATGTTCTATGACATGGTAGTTGGCGACAAAGCCGATCTTGGGACACCATCATCTCCAAAATTGCAATTGAAGATCATGCTTCGTCAACTAACAAAGATACTTGGGGGGCAAGATTACTCCTCCTACGAGCTAAATTGCGTCGAAGTCTTCGACGCAAAGTATCTTTGGTATTTTCCTACAAGCTCCCGCAAGAGGGATTTTCATGCCATAAATTTTGATGCATCGAAGCTTGGAGTGAAGCATAGGTGGCCTCCCCCGTGGCCTTCTAGAGGTTAGCCAAACGCACTGCTGCTAGCTTCTTTCTTTGCTTTTAATTCTCTATCAATTTTCAGTTTGCATCTTTCTTTTTATTAGTTAGTAAAAAAAAATATATATATATATATATAGAAAAAAAAAATTAAAAAAAAAGAGTTTCAAGTTTGTGCGTCGCGGAGGATGCAAAAATTGTGTTCTTGCCTAACAGTGGCTTGAACTTTTTGATATACTTAGAGGCTATTGGTTTTGACCTGGGCACATATACATGAGGCATATTATATGCCTAATATGGTATCAACAATATTTTTTGCCAGTAGTTGTGGCGAAAATGGAGGGCTGAGAATTGTTTCTTAAAGCCAGCAAAGTGGCGTTTAATTACATGCCATCGCGAAGGAATGGGCGTCACAGTTATTAAAGCGCCGCGAGGGACGCAAATACCCTCGAAGCTTCTAGTGGCCTCGCGAGCGAACGGCCGCGAGGAGGTGGCCGCGAAGGAAATGACCGCGAAGCGAGTGCTCGCGAAGGAGGCCGCGCGACCGCGACTATTCGTGATAAACATTTTCGCGAACGCTTTTCTAGCGAGCAACGATCGCGTGAAACAGAGCTCGCTGAATATACATCGCCTAAGCCCTGCCAGAGAGCTTCACCAGAAATTCTCCAACAAGATTCACTCTGAAGCGAAGGCGATCTAAGGGCTGTTGAATGGTCTTTAGTGGATGTATGCCAATCACAGTGGCAGACGTTGAGGCAGCTAAATCAAATTGCAGGAGATGATGCATCCTGTCCAGGTTAGTCTTCCACTGCTGCTGCGAAGATCAAGTCAATTTCTGGGCAATAGTCGTTGGTTGTCTTCTGCGCTGGTAAATTGACCTTCTGTGGGCTATTCTGGTGAGCTTTCATCACAAGTCTGAGAACATCAAATATGCACACAAGGTGTTCGATGGAATGCCTGAGAGAGACTGACATGTGCAAACTTGGGGGGCAGAACTATCAATCCTCAGGTTAATGTGTCTCTGAGAGAATACAAGAGAATTCAATCCTAATTGGTTAGGTGCGAAGAACAGAGGCTTATGCATATTTGCCCGGTTCACACTGGGGGGCACACTTGACATGCTCCATTCCACAGACGTCAAGACTGGGGGACTGGTATTTTCAACTTGTCTTTGTGTGGCAGTGTTCTGCAGTATTCTCAACACCAAAGTTGACGAGATTAAGACTTGAAGTGTCTTAATATTGCCTAGGGCCAATCCCTGTGGCCTTAAATAAATTGTTCAAAATAGATGAAAGCCTACTCTGTGGTTCCAAGAAATACCAGAGCAAATCGCCATCTACTGAGCAAAGAAGAAGTTGATAGGAGTTCTTGGCAGCAGTTGAATTATTTTGAATATTTATTCAAAAGAGTCATGTGCAGTAAGTGTGGGAGGAAGAACAAGCTGATTTCTGGAACTTCAAGAAGAGTCTGCTGTGAGAATGAAGAGCTGGAACCAATTGAGCTCCTTGGAGTTGAAAAAGAATTCATTTTGCTGAACTAATTCAGATGGCAATGGAAGAATAAACAATCGGCTAGAGCAGAATGATTATGATCATATCTTGAGATTCATATATACAGCAGTGACAGCGAAGAGGGCTTCAGATGCTTAGTCAAAACTGAAACATGGATGCCATGCCACAACGTCGACTTTTTAACCGGTAGTAAGCACTGGTCTGAGCAGCTTTAGCCTAAAGTCTTTAAGGTTCTTCTGCTACCTGCAAAGCCTATGCCTTCATATTATGATTATTATCCAAGTCGGTGAGTGAAAGAAAGGAAAAGTAATTCAACACGAAACTCAATCATATTACCCATATGAATATGAAAGCTGATCAACTCTGAGTGCATGTGAATTATATATATATATTCAATGAACATGATGGAGAACTGTTCACATGGAGGAAACAAGTTGCAGGGGAGGAAAGCATGATTGATTGATGTTTCTTCTTTGTCAAAGGGATGTGCATATGTAGTGAAGAGGTGATTTTTGGCTTATTGGCTTAATGTGCTCAATATGTGGCTCACCTGTGGGTTGTGTCGGCTAGCCAAGTTAGTGGCTGAAAAGTTTTAATCCAAGCCATCAGTTCGTGGCATAGAGGAAAAAGTTCTGTGAGGTCATCATGATTCATGGATATATATATATATGTTTCCTAATACTGGGGGGCATAGCTGGTTGCCTTCCTAAGTTCCTATGGTGTGATCAAGCTAATTATCCAAATTACATGAGTTTGATCATTAAAGTGTCGAGGCCAATACTTGTGGCCTTTTTATTCAAATATTGATCATTTTAGACATGTAGTAGTACGTTGTGGAACATGATAGTAAAATACATATGCAATCAAGGTTTGGTGATCGAGCAATCCACTCAGGGCCAAAACCTGTGGCTTTGAGAGATATGTCCACAAAGAATACTTCTTTGGTGCCTGTATTCAAGAAACTGGAGCAAGAATTACTTCTCTGTCTATCAAATCCTCATCAGGTTTCATTACATCATCTGTGAATACTAGGTACTCATGTTATTACATGGTAAGTGTCGTTCTTTGAAGCTACCTCACTGTTCGTCAAGATGACTTAATGTCATTCAAGTTTCACGACCTAGCAATTGAGGTTCGTTGAATTATCAGTTTTCATTTAAGCCAGGGCAAGTGGCTTTTTAAGGCGACGTTATTGCAAGATTAGTGCTGACTCAAGACCTCTTCAGTCAAGACGGGGAACTTTGACTTCGAGGTCTGGGGGGCAATGTTTGAACCCAAAATGAATATTTTTCCCGACGAAGGGGACTCGAAGAAAACCAGGCCAATATCCGTGGCCCAAGTTATATATTTTCGACAAGTTCGGAAAATATTGTTTAGAGGCTAAATAAAGCCTACTTGGAGATCAAGTAATCTTAAGACAAATCGTGATCTTATTGGTTTACTAGTAATTATCAAGATATTTGATAATTAATGGTGGTTTGCTTGGCTACGAAGACGGAGCATACGGAAGGATCTTTGCATTAAAGATGGCCTCGTGGTTGTATTTGGCTAGGATTCTAATGGACTTATTTGACAAAAGATCAACAAGGAGTCCTGGTTACGTGCGTGTCATGGCTTTAATCAATTAAGGAAAGAGGAAGGACGTGATGCATGCATGGTAGTTATCCAAGCTACACATATTGCAATTAAAGGTGGCATGGACATGGACCAATTAATTAAGGATTCAATTATGGCAATTATGGTTTCCCATGCAATCAAGCAATTAAGGTGGACGTGAATCAAGGTGCGGATATACATGCAAGAATCAAGGCTACTCTCATATTGCACAATTAAGGGAGGATGGCCCATCAACTGTTCACTGCCAATATTAAGCAAACAATCATACTTCCCATGCAATTAAGGGTTCATGGACGCGAGCAGTTTGAAATCCTCGCGACGATATATTTGCAATTAAGATAAATACATATCCTACACACACACATAATTGAAGCAAAAATCTTAATAGGAAATAATGCAGGTAAAAAATATTTTATACCTAGAATTGTTCTCATTGCAACTGAAAATAAATGGCCGTTTATTTTTAAAAGGCGGCAATTTCCAGTAAGACCCTGTTATGCGATGACTATTAATAAAAGCCAAGGTCAATCACTAAATTATGTTGGTATATATTTACCAGAACCAGTTTTTACACATGGACAATTGTATGTTGCACTTTCAAGAGTTACATCGAGAAATGGACTAAAAATATTAATAAATAATAATAACGATATACCAAATAGATATACGAAAAACATAGTTTACAGAGATGTATTAAAAAATTTATGAAATAAATAATTAATTTTCATAGCTAAAAATTTGATATATTTCAATCAAAATATTAACTAGGTATTTTAAAAGCATAGTTTACAAAGATATCGTTATAGATGTATATATAACGTATAATGTATCTATAATGTATTTGTCAATATCTATGAAGATCTATGAATGTATTATGTATTATAACATGTACATATAAATATTATACATTGGTTTATGTAGCATCTTTATGTGACATCATAAAGAATTATTGTATTCAATGAAAAGAAAAGTCAATACAAGCAAAAAAGAAAGCTAGCCAAAAAAAAAAGAAAACAGAAAAAAAAAAAAAAAAAGCAAAACCTGCTGCTTCAAAGAACTATTATATACTGATACTGTTAAAAGTCTTAGCTGTAAAGAAAATATTAGACCTAGCAGAGCGCTCTGCTAGGGTTTGTGGTGCGGCGGCTCTTTTGTTCGTCGTGACCTATACCTACTCCATCCATGGAGAAATTTTCAGGCTTCGGCCTCTTCATCTTTGCCTGCGTTGTCTTCGGGGGCAGTGCCTCTTTGGAGAGGAGTTTTGGCGCTGCTGGGGAGGTTTCGGTGGGCCAATCTTCTTTTGGTTCGGGATCGGAGGTAGGCCGCTATTTCTGGGAGGAGTGGGATCTGGGTAGATGCTACGGTTTTCTCAATGGGTTGTCTCTTCCCGGCGGGGCTGCTAATGCGGTGGCGATTCGGTGGGTGCGATATGGGGTCTTCCTCTGGCCAGATTGTGTGTCGTTGTGGGTGGCGTGCCCCACTAGTAGAGCTTTGCTTTGTGGTGTTGGTGACCGGGTTTGGGTCCCCGACGTTCTTCGAAGCCAAGGTGGTATGGTAGACGGCGATCTATCGATTGGTGGCTTGCCAGTGATTGGGTGCATCACCGGCGGCGGGGTCGGGTGGCCAGATGTAGTGGGTGCTGGGAGACAATCCAGTGGGCTCTGGGCTCAAGGCGTCTTGGGCTTGGGTCGGACCTGCAATGGGTGGAGCAGAGCTGCTGTTTTTGGGTCTCCACAGTTTTGGATCCGAATTTGGGATCCGGGTGGCAAATGGTTTCGAGTTCGGATCTGGGATCTGGGTGGATGTTGGGCTTGGACTGTAACCCATTATCTTCTGTGGGCTGTTTGTTTTTCTCATTGGAATGGGGTTCTTGTGCTTTACTGGTATTGGATCCCGGACCCAATTCTATGGTATTTGTTCGTAAAAGATCGGCTGCCGACATGGCCATGTTCTAACAACCTTGGCCGGCTTCGATCTTTAGGTCACTCTCTGATAAGTAGATTTTAATGATCTATTCTTTTCTTTGTTCTGTATATAGGCGGCAATACAATTCGAATACCTCGAAGACAGGAGTGATTCTACTCATCATCAATATTATCATAATAAACACCCCTATTCCAATAACAGGTAAAACTATATCTTCCCAAATTGATTACTTGGTTTCTTAACACTACTTTTATTACTGAAATCCTCTAATAAACACTATCTTTTGCAGCATTCGATAATGCCTCCAAGGCATAGAAGCCGTCAAAGACTTCTGATACACCAAGTTTCACACCAGTTTATTCATTGTAATCAGAACATTTACATTTTGTACAAACCAAACCCTTTATACAAAATATTATGGAATACAATGTAAACAAATGAAATCCCGCAGCAAAGCGCGGGCAAATCTTTCTAGTGTATATGATGGAATAAAGACATGAGAAGATGGTCACAAGTAGTATGTGGTGGAATATTGACGCATGCAAGGCTCGTGGCAGGTGATACCAATCGAAAAGTAAGTCCAATTAAGTTGTATAATTCAGTTTCTATCAGATATTTTATCAAACAATTTATCATCATTTTATTTAGAGAATACGAACAAACAAACAAAGTGACTAGAACACAGTGAATAAAATTAACTAAAGATTCACCAGTCACCTTCCTTGCTACTTGAATTAACTCCCACTAATTAAAACAACATTGATTATTTACTACTCACCTACTAAAATAGTCCTGATTTAACAACCTAGCTTGACCAACAACTCATTTTGTCTTGGCTATGTTTCTTCTCACCCTAGATAGCTCTTTTGAATCTTTCTACAATCGCTTTGTAATTTTGTATCATTGTACACCTAATGGCGTTTCTTAGTAGTTAATATTATCGTTTATGCTAAACCTTCTACGACTCTTCTAGGCCTTCTTAAATTTTTTTTTAAAATCGCTTTATAGTTAGTTAAACAACAAGACAATCCCAACCCCACGCCAAGTGCTTCTGCATTTCTAGGTCACCAAAATAGTTTCATAAACAGTCCACAAACCAAAGTACCAAACCCAAAAGCACTATTAAATTTTTGACATCCTAAAACAATATTATTCCCTGTCTTTATCATTTCGTGGTTCGAAGGTCGAACCTGTTTCTTTACTAAAGCTTCAGAGTTCGTTAACTAACCCACTGCTCAAGTAATTATAAAACTAAGAGAACCCAATGCGCTGCACAAGAATCTATCTGCAAGAAGAGGAGTAGAGGACAGGGATGGGTTTTAGGGTTTTTATACCGAGGTAGATGACATAGCTTTCCTAGGAAACAATCACGGAAAGGAAGGAATGGCCGAATGGGGGAGTTCGAGTCCGTGAAACTATGGGTGTGCAACGTATCAAGAGACTGATGCAAGATGCATGGACTATTTGTCTTACACTGGTCATGTCAGCAAATTGGACTTGGAAATGTCAAGAACCCTAAATTTGGAATTTGGGAATCGACCAGGGGTAAAACTGTGCTTTTAGCCTTTTAGTAACAAAATATTTAGATAAAAAAAATCTTAAAAAAAAAACAGATATTTGAAATGATTTTTTTTTCTTTCTTTCTCTATGTCGGAAGCTAAAATGAACCAAATTGAAATGTTGGCCTGTTGGGTCTTTCTTTTCGAATACGTTACTCTGGGCTTTTAGCCCCCATTATACCAAAAAAGAAAAAGAAAAGGTTACTCAATATAGGGCCCGAGGATCTGCTAGAAGAAAAAGGGAGAATTTTTCGAACAGTATATGAACTAAAGGTCACTGTGAATTAAGGTTCCTAACTTTACACTAATTACATTTTGGTACCTGGACTATAAATCCCGACTACATTTAAATACACGACGTTAATAACACCGTTAGTTGGCATTTTCAAGGGCAAACTTGTCTCTTGACTATCCACCTTTAGAAAGTCAATTTTTTTTTAATAAAAAGAAAAAGAAAATTGGTGGTGCGATCTTGACCGTAGATCTACCCTTAGAAAGTCTTTTTTTTTTTTTTTAAATAAACAGGAGAAGAAAATTTCTTGGAGTTGGTTTTCTGGGTCAGGAAACCATGGATCGAAGATCTTTGGGAACTGCGGCCTCGGCTTGGTCTGAAGGAAGAGCTCGAGATCTTTGCCGGTGGGGAGCAGATTGAGGTCGCGATCAAAGGAGAAGACATGGACAGAGACGAGGAGGAGGCTCCAGTACTTGTAAAGCTTGTCGGAGAGGGAGTCGATGCTCCATCTGGCTGGACGTTTGAGCATTTGAGTGAGATCGGAGGGCGGAGAATTGGTCTGAGACTCGAGGAGTTCGACCGATGAAGGGGGTTTGTAACGGATCTGCTTCCCCTCAGGATCCAGATTTGGGTCTGGAACGAGGGCTGGGATTGTTTAATCCCAATCCAATCATACCTTGTTGTTGCAATTTTGTGTGTTTAAGAAAATGTGCAGAAGAAGAAGACGAAGAAGAAGGTCTATGGAATTTGGAATTTGGATTTTTGCTGTGAATTTGCTTGATCAAGAGTTTCATGGAAGGAGGATGAGCACAAGCTATTTCTGCTTGGATTGGAGCTTAGATTAAGAGAGACCGTGTTTTGGGTTCTCCATTTCTCTCTTTCATTCTTAATTCTCATTTGATCTTTGGTTTGTTGATTGCAATATCTTTTTCAATCTGAATTCATGAAATATGTGATTTTGCATCTAAATCTTGTTTGCCGAATTCATGAAATATATATGGCTTAATATGTAGTTCTGTTTTGCATTTAATTCTTCGTTTGAATTCCTGTTTTGTTTTCTGGGTTGCTGGTATGGCGTGGATGGGGTGTGTGTGTGCGTGAGAGAGAGAGAGAGAGAGAGAGAGAGAGAGAGTGTGTGAGTGAGTGAAAATACCAAACTACCCTTTAAAAATTAAATAATGACATAAGGTTAACGGTGTTATTAACGTCGAGTATTTAAATGTAGTCGGGATTTATAGTCCAGGTACCAAAATGTAATTAGTGTAAAGTTAGGAACCTTAATTCACAGTGACATTTAGTTCATGTACTGTTCGAAAAATTCTCCCGAAGAAAAAGTAAAATTTCTTCTTAAGATGGGGGTGCTGAACTTTTGCTTGACATGGTCTAGTGGTAATTCATTTTGAGCATATAAATTTCAAAAAATACAAAATCTTTTTTTTTTTTGAAAAGTGAATTCATTGAAACTTTTAAAGATTACAATCGTTTAGAATGACATCCCGAAAAATCTTGGGAGCAAACATAAGCTACAGACGACTTGAAACTAGAGCTAAGCTAGAACAAACTAGAAGGTGTACTATACCAACAGGTTGTTCATGTACAATAAAATACTGCTCTGAATCACTTATAGAGAAACTAGCAAAAAACTAAAGGTAAGTTCCCAGCCTCCTCAAGATAATTACCAACAATGAAACCATTGCCACGACCATGAGATTTGGAGATCAAACCATCAGAATTTGCAATCCAGGCATGCAAGAGATTGGTAAACCAATCAAAACTATATTCGTCCCAGCACAAATAACACTGTTCGCCAGGCACGCAATTGTGGTACTCACAGTGAGATAACACTGAGACTCTTTATAGAATGTAGAAATGATCAATCTACCCCAACATAGAAACAACATGCCCAAAAAAAGAACTGAATCGAGCAAAGTATCCAACAAAATGCCTCTGGGGTCCCAAATCCAAATTATTGGAGAGATCAAGCCCAAAAACTGGGCTCTACTTTGGGCCCAAAGCTAGTCCACACCCTGCTTTGGACACCCTCCTTATCTGGACAACCCGACTCTGGGCACCCAGGTGCAGTTGACCACCGCCTGCCCCGGCCACACCTCCGACGCCGACAAAGCCATCACCATCAGAACCTTCGTCATCGTCTGCATCACGGCGCGAACGCACCTGACCCACCACCAGCGTGGGCCCCGCACCACTAGTACCAACACCGGCTTCCCACCAATTAGCCTTGTCCTCTTATTCCAATTGTAAGTCATAGCCACCGATTCCACCAACCCACCGGAAAATAGCGTCGATCAACCTCACCATAATTCGAAAATCGAGCACCCAATGGAGATCGAGCATCGAAACGAGATCGAAGTGAGATCCTATCACTGCTCGCCTGTCTCCCTAGTCGGAAGACCAACCTAACACGCCTGGCCGAGGCCAACGCCTGACATGGTCGGCGTGAGCGCTGCCATCGTTCTCGAAACCCTAGAGCTAGGGATAAAAAAAAATACAAAATTATTGGTTTGGTTCAATTGTTAGAATATATACCAGATTGATTCTGAATAAACCATAATTGTTCATTCATAAATCATATTCGAACCTCCCATTTATTAATGGGAGACTTTTTTTTTTTTTTGATTTGAAAAGGTCATCCATTATGCAGCTCAGCAAGCAGTACAAAAATGATCTCCCCTATGGGGGCGACAGAAAGAACAGTTCCGTAGAAACTACTACAAATCCACCCCTAACCAGAGCAAACTAAACTAGTAATCTCCTAGCACACCCACCTTCTAGGATTAAGCCCAAACAAAGAAAAGTAGAATCCCGAGGAATAAAAATAACGCCTCCAAGGGCTCAACGGGTATCTCTTTTCTTTGCGATCTTTCCCACTCAAAGCAAGAAATAAACAGACCCATCATCTTTTAAAAGAAAAAGATGAAGAATCAAAATTAAAATAACAAACAAAAATAAAGCAACTGCCCAGGCCCAAAACAGAACCCTAATAGCCCAATTCCAAAACCAACCCAACCACCTAGGACAAACCCTAAGTGAGAAGGCAGTTCTGCCGCCACCACCATTCGCCGCTCGCCGGAGGATGCCGACTACGCTTCCACCTTTGCTGGCCGCAACTGATGTCGACTTTGAGAAGAAAGCCTCCACCACTGTCCTCCAATTTCCATCGTCGGAGATGAAAGCATCTCCGTCGCCATACTAGCAAACCCACCACCAGGCGCCGACTGTATCATCCAGAACCAAAGCTGAAAAAACCTCCAATTGTACCTGAGCACCGCCGCCACCTGCACGACCATTGTCACCTGGATCTTTGCCACCCAACACCGTCTCTGGAGGAAGATTTCAGAGGCCCAGCCACCAACCCATCAAATGCATCCTTACCAAGCTTCCTAGACCCCGCCACTGCCTCAGAAATCTGACCCGTAGACGGATCATTTCTCAGCACCACCACCGAATGACCTGGCCCAGCACCACACACCCTCTCACCCCGAGATCGCCCCTCCTCCTCGAGCTTTCCCGGCCAACAAACCGAGACATCACGAACAACACCCACCATCGCCGTAGCATCAAAAATCAAAACCTCACCTCCACCAGTAAACCTGGCAAGGCCAAGAAAGAGTAGGCCGAAACCTAAAAGGATCTCCAAAACGGAGAAGGATCTCAAATTATTGGGAGACTTAAATCAACTAACCCTTGTATTATATTTCATTTCTATCTTAAATTTTAACATATATATTTTTTAAATAAGATAAGATTGTATCAAATGCCAAATCATAATTTGACTTGTTTGACTATGTTTGGATTTCGACATTTCGTTCTTACATCATTAGGTTTTGATGCCAGGTAGGGTTCATGATCCAATCTTATTTGACCTAAGGGCGTCGTCTATGTAATTACCAGTATTCCCACAGGTGCTGTGGATTTCAGACACTTTGGCAATTACAGCCTTCACCCAGAACCGTTGTCATTAATGGGTATAACACTCTGTTTTTTGGTTTGAATATGTGCTAAGCAGAGACTTCAAAACAATGAAGCAAATGAATCTAATAGCAAGCAAATTTTATCAATCCATAGAAAACGAAGAAAATATGCAGCAATGTGCTCATAAATTTACGTACCAGGGATTTGCAGTCTGAAACTAATGAATATATCAATAGATCAATAGAATTCCTTTAAGAACCCAAAATTGTATGTTACCTTGTCCAAATAAAAATTCAACACTGTAAGAGCAGATGCAGCAACCCACAAGAATGCACAATCTGTATATTTGTTGTCTTAGGAGCGGAACTACATGAAGGCCCGGGAGGGTCCGGACCCCCCCCCCCCCCCCCCATAGCCTATTTGCCCTCAAATGTATTAATGGACAACCCCCCCTTCCCCATAATCTAAAAAAAAACGACTTCATTCATAATTAATACATTTTGTGCAATCTGATCATATTATCAAAATTGTTTTCTTCTTTTTCTGTTAGTTCCCCATAATAATCTACAAAAAAAAGACTTCATTCATAATTAATACATTTTGTGCAATCTGATCATAATATCAAAATTGTTTTCTTCTTTTTCCGTTAGTATTCCCTAATAAGGTTCCTAGCATTTATCTTCTGTTTTATGGTGGTCAATTTCATACGCAATAACTTTTTTAATCAAATCAACTAATTGCATTAGACAAATATCAATAGCATAAATGGTACAATTATATGTTTCTTTCTTTCAAGGAAAAAAATTATTTGTGGTTGAACAAATTTGGAACCCCCCCCCCCCCCCCCCCCATCAATAGCATAAATGGTACAAATTATATGTTTCTTTCTTTCAAGGAAAAAAATTATTTGTTGTTTGAACAAATTTGGGACCCACCCCCCCCCACTAATTTTGGTTTGCAATTCGTATCTGTTGGCAATAAATATGTTTACAAATTTTTTTTTTGGGCAATGATATGAGAGGAGGAAACATTTAAACTATAGAAATATATAATGAAGAAATTATAACCACGGTCATATATACATACAGGCCTTAGGTGAGCAAATCTGTATATACATACTCGATTTCTCTTACTTTTGTGCTCAATTGTCATTAGATTTCTATACAATTTTTTGAATTAATGAAATTTCATTGATAATAGCGCATGCCAAGAAGGTCATTACATACCCATCCGCTGACACATAATAATGGCCAGACAAGAATTCGTGGAGGAGCCACAGTGATACATAGGATAGACCAACTATATTTGAACTTATTGCTTACTTATTTAAAGTGTGCCTATAACTATGAACTAATCTCGCATAGTAATAGGCTAGTTAAAACAAAACTAATTAAAAAATGGGTACAAAGACCCAATGCTCATGCTGGACTCAAGAGATCCCGTCCCAACACTTGATTTCTGTGCTGCAATCGCAACCAGCGGCCCAAGAAGCCCCAGGACCCACCAGCATGTGTTCCCCGCCACCATAGTCGCCGACGGCCGTTCAAACAGCCACATTGACATAGTCGACGGAAAGTCCGCAGTCTCCACCGTCCACGCCACCGAGAACTGGGCACGGATAGGGGCCCAAAAGAGGCACAACGCCTTCCACCCTGATTTGGACACCCAGATCCAGTTATGCACCCGCGTCCCTTCGCCACCAGCAGCTCGCGTCGCCAACACCAGCAGATTGACGAGGAGTGCCTCGGTTTGGGGTGGATTGATTACTCTCCATTCTTCGCCGGAGAAAGATGAGTTCCCCAAATCAAATAAAGCTTGGTGTTGAGTCAGAACCCGCACCCCCCTCCATCCTTTGTTTACCGGACTTTGTGATGGCCAGATCCATGGCTGCCTTAGAGATCGGCTATTGATGGCCGGAAATAGATAGCCCAGCCTAGGGGGCTAGGGTTAGAGAAGAACGGCGTTGCTCTCATGATAAAGGTCATTTGTCTAGATTTCTATACAATAATGAAGAATGATGAGGCAGATATACTCGCTGTAATTTTCTCATTATTCTCGACCATTTGATTTAAATAAAAATGTGGTTGAGTACATCTAAGTAATGAATTAATTAAGCAAGTTAACACTAAATGAAATGTATTACAATCGAGATCTATATGAGAGGAAAGATCCCACACTGAAAGATATTTGATATCATTCTCTTTGAATGAGATCTCAATTCCAATGACGGTTTCATTAGATAGCTTACAACTAGAATTCCTCTTTTTTCCGATCCAGTTCCTCCACCACCGCGAACCCCAGTTAGATTCAGGTATGATACACTTTTTAGTTATTGGGAGAACCCAAGTACTCTCTTTCGGATCCAGGAAACAGTTACAAATAAAAATATAACTTTATGGGTGACTCACAATCAATTGTACCGAGGCCTATTGAGTTAAAACTCAACAACTAACGGGTGGTAAAGTTGGGTCAATATCATACAATGATGGGTCAAAGGCTACGTTTGTTACTGTTTGACATATATGGTACCAGAGTGCGTCCATCTAAAATCACGTCTCCTATTGTCATGGACCTATCCAAAATATTTGGATTAGATTGTCACTTAATTGAGCAAGTCTCCGATGTGGGAATTTGAAATGTTAATTGATTCGCCAAGTCTCCTATTTAGGAGTTTGTGCCCCAATTTCCAATATTGGAATTTGATTTGTTAATCAATTGCATGTCCAGCCCTAGAGTTAGGTTAGTGGGCGTGTTGGAGAGGAATGAACTCATATTAGATAAGTTATAAATATAAATATAACTTATAAGTGTGTGACTCACACTCCAACATCCAACGAGTGGTTAAGTTAGGACAATAATAGTGGGTCACGCTCTTGAGAAAGTACAAACCAATCATGAGAGAGAGAGAGAGAGAGATTCTATCAGTGCGCGCATATAATTATATTTTTTTTATTATATCGTCTAAACACAACGTTGATAAAACATTCCACATTTACAATTTTTTATTATGATTAAAAGGAAAGAATCTTTTGCAATGTAAATATTCTAAGAAAAAATTTAGCCTCCAAGAAATTTCAATTCATCATAAAGTATATGCGTAAAGTACAAACAATTAATTGAGAATGTTGAATGCAAAATACAACTTCACATAAGAGTTTAGGGTTTGAGACTCTTTAAGTATTAGGGATTTTGTCCATTTACCCCATTTTTAGGGATTTTTTTCCCACTTATCCCATTAAGTTTTTTTTTTAATTTCCCCTTACCCAAAATACTCTAAGGAAATCTTCCTTAATACCCCATTAAGTTTTTTTTTTTGAGACTATTTTAACCTCACCCATTTGTTACTTAGAGAGAGAGAGAGAGAGAATGGAAGAGAGAGAAACCATAGGGGACTTCGCAGGAGCCCAGTCACCGGCTGCCCCCCACCGGACTTTTCTGAAAACATCACCGGAGGTCTCCAAAGAGGTCGTCGAAGATCTCATAGGTCGCTAGAAAGGTTTATTACCCCCAATAGAGGAGCAATAGAGATCTATTGGGGCCTAATAGACATCTATTGCCCCCCAATAGAGGGGTAACAAACGTCTATTGCCCCCCAATAGACGTTTATTGCCTCCCAATAGAACTTTCGGTTGCCGGAATCGGAATTAATCTCCGTAAAATTAGACAAATAAAACTTTGATTAAAGAAAAAAAAACGAAGAGATTACATCAATTCAAAACATTTATTGCCCCCCAATAGACGTCTATTGGGTTAATAGCAAACTAACAAAATTTACATACTTTACCAACTACTTGCTGCTGAAATTTTTAAAAATACAAAGAGAAGAAATTTTGAATATACATTTGAACCTGTACTTGCTTTGTGTCATTTTGGTTAAATGGTACAACTTTTGAACCTGTACTTGCTTTATGTGTCCTTCTAAACTAATGACAGCAATTGAAATATAAGCATAGGTTGCACCTCCTGAGTTCCCTCCCTTACAAATGTTAAGCATGCAGATTCCAACAAAGAGCAAACCTCATTGATCCAAACACTAACACCATGCCACTTCAAATTTATTCACAGACCATCCAATAAACTCTCATCACAATCCACTTCAAAAGCCTCAGAGCTAGAAACCTCTTTACATAATCAACTCTCATCCATAATCCTCTTTACATTTCCAGTTGCGCTTTTGCTTTTGTTAGTGTGGTAAAACATGGACCTGAAGATACCCCTGAAGAACATGGCGTCTACACCAACCTCCTGGGCACCCTCCACAACCTCCTTGAGCTTTAGAGGTTTGCATCTAGAACTCAGACCGACTCCGGCAACCAAGTGTTAACAAGAATGGCCACGCAATTCGCTATCACAATTGCTACAATTGCTTCGGGACTCGGAGGTCAGCGAGGGAGCTGGAGAGGTCGGGAAGGTTAGACGACACGAGCTAGGATTAGACGGCACCGTTTCCGACGAGGCCGCTGAGGGTGGGTTATCTCTGATGTAGGAGCAAGGCGGTTACAGAGATGAGTCGCAGAGCCCTTTGTCGCCGGAAAAGCTTTCCTCTCCGAATTTTCTGAGCAAACCCTCATATTAAGCTCCTTGAGGTCGGCGAGGGAGCCAGAGAGGTCGGGGATCGGAGGTGGAGATCAAAGAGGGAGAGAGAGAAACCGGAAGTGGAGATCGGGGAGAGAGAGGGAGCCGGCGGCGTGGAGGAAGAGGAGAGAGAGGAAAGAGTGGCATCTATGCAATTTCTTAATCATCATATGAAGGGCAAAATTATCATTTTATTTTAAATTCGGTAAGTGAGAATAAAAATCTGTTGCTGGGGTGAGTGAGATAATTTTGGCTAATTTTGGTGCTTTGGGTCAAGAAACTGTAGTATTATGAATTAATTTTGTCTATGTTTTAATTGTATTAATTTATAATCATATCAAAACTAGATTTAATGCACATGCAAATTCCTCATGAAAACACATTTTCCAAAGTGACCAAAAGTCAAGTACTAAATAGTCAAGAGTGCAATCGGTCGGACGTTTATAATATAGTTAAATACGGTACATGTAGCAACATGCCGATGCTAAACTTCTTAATTTGCATAGTAATTGACTTTTTTTTTTCCTTCAGATGCCTTTGTAATTCAATTTTTCTCAAGGGAAAAATGAAAAGCAATGCATGTATTTTGGTCCAAGTTTCACCTGGATGCCCTATAGTTGATGGTATATCAATATTTTTACATGAAGTTTACGATTCATTTACATTCAAGTTTAAAAATTGATTCTATTTGTTGTACATGAGTATGATAATATTTTGGTCTTATTAGGAAAAGGCTTTGCTTGTGGAGCTAGTCTAGTCTTCAACAAAACTCCAAGTGAAAATAAAATAGTACAAAACAAAAACAGCACGTTCAGGTTTGATTGGTACATTACAATATTAAATCTAACCCCAGTCTTTCTCTTTCTTTTTCGTTTTTTTTTTTCTGGCTAGTCAGTCTCTTTTCTTTTTGGTGATCAACATCCAAATTTCTATGGCACCCATTTTGTGGGCTTTAATAAATTTCACCATCAAAAAGTCAAGTCCTTGTGTAAATTCAACAAGATGAACAACAATTTCCACAATCAAAAAGTCAAGTCCCAGTGTAAATTCGACAAGATGAACGACAGTTTCAACCATAATTCTTCCATTTCTTTATGTACTTCATCAATCCAGTTTTTGATAAGCAACTGTCACCTAGTAAAAAAAATTAGTAAAATATTACAATCGAAATATCATTGGTCCAATGATATTTCTCCAATGATATTTCTCCCTTCAATAATGGTTGAGATCTCAAATTTAATTAAAGAAAGAAAAGAAAATCATAAGAGAGAGAGAGAGAGTGAGAGAGATTCTATCAATACATCTTATATTCTTAGAGCAACTCCAACAGGTTCCCTATAATTTCTATATTATACGGAAGCAAAAATTGAAGTTTTAGTCTTTTTTTTCTTCTTCAATTCCAATAGATTCTTTATTTTACAGCAATCTCTAAAATCTCCATAATTCTTCCTTAAATTTTAGAGATTGCTGTAAATTTAGGGAATTTGGTTTTCTCTTTCCTCATTATCTCTAAAATATGGATAGTTATAGGAAATCTGTTGGAGCAAAAGAGGCTCATTTTTCCCTAAAATAGAGAAAAATCAAAATATGGGAAAGTTGTTGGAGTTGCTCTTATATAGTCAAATTAAAGCAAAATATTAATAATATTGTAATTGGTAAGTGGTTGCGGTTACCTATAAAACAACAGTAGAGACCGGTATGGTACTGGTAAAAAGTCTTACACACTCAAATGAGTAAGCCAACTTGAGCAATACACTAAAGTTGCGTAGTCCGTACCCTTCAACGTTGACTTAATTACTACTCAAAAATTATGTCCCGAACTAAGACTTACCTGTTTACTAAACATTTAAACGGTAAACGACAATAACTTTCACTTTTAACTTTCATTAGCACTGTTAGGAGGCCATAAGAACAATTTTTTTCTTCGGTGCAACTTTAAGGAAGACTTGCTTCATGAAAATTGTAAAGCTCGTTAAACCGAATTCGTCGATGCGAAGAACACGAAACTCAAAGTTCTTATGAGCGAGTTATGACATGAGAAAATAGAGTTACTATTTATATAAAGTTGCTACAAGTAGGGGTTTCCCTTTCGCGCAACTTTACCAACAATCTCAGTAGCGAAGTTGCCATACTCTTGACCCGTTTTTCTTCACCAACCCAAATCCTAATTGATGCTATCTCTGTTCTTAGGTTGTCTCAGGCCGCCGGCCGCACCGGTACTAAAGAAGCGCCTCTTTAAGCCCTTAAAATCCCTGGCCTCGATTTGCTTCAAGAACTACTCATGGCGGTGGATCAAACAATTTCTCCCTCCTCTAGCAATCTCTGAGCATGAAACCAGTTGTGTTGGAAGCTCTCTTCCTCCTCTTTCAAACCTACCAAGCCTTGCAATTCGATTCATCTTGACAAGAAAGGAATTTGGAATTGAAGATTTAGACTATACCAAACCTTTGAGGCCAATTCTAGTGTAGAAAAGTTTCTCCCCTAGTTGTGATGAAGAGTTTGCATATGTCTCAATCAACTCCAAATCCTCTACCCCTGATTTGGGATTTGGGTGGCAACGTGTGGAAACGCGTGCTGCCTCCTCTTGTCATGTATTTTTATCCGTTTGGGTATAGCATAGTGTTACAAACATGTCAGCATTATTGGTTTTGTAAGATTCAGTTCATTGACCATTTTTTGATTTTCAATTCGACCGAGGTGATTTGACCATTTGATGATCGTTGTTCTTGGATCAGTTATTAGAGTTATTGAGTTTTTGTAACTCTTGAAGTTTTGGGGGGGGGGGGGGATTTAGTTCGAAGGTGAAACTCGAGTTTTGGGATTCCCAATGAATTTTCATTAATAATACTTTTGGTTTATTTGTTCAACGAAAGAGGATATTGTGATAAAGGAAGTACGTGCGAGTGATAAGACCCACATCTGTCCAATAATAACGAACGTAGATTGAATCCGCATCAAAATCTGGTCCATTATATTATATAAAAAAGCTATTCCCCCGGCGTTGCTACAGGTCATCGTCAGATTCCAAGAACCTTGCTGTAGAAAATGTTCTTAATTTGCTACTAGAGCGCTGCTACAAGCGCTTGCGTTAATTTTAAATACCTTTTAGAACATTTCAATCATTGTTAAGAGATCGATGTATGTTAATGCTCAAAGTCTGGCGGTAGCCAAACCTCCGTTTAACGCGGGTCCGGTGGGCGGACCGCTACTCTGTATACTTGATGATCCTTGCTGGCTGCCAAACGAAAGACAGGGCGTCAGAGGGAGACCGCGTTGGGCGGTCTTCACTTCTCCGATGCCTAAGTCAGTTGATACATATAGGCAGCATAATAATAAATGAGTAGTTAATGCGTATTTAATGAAGAGAGAAGAGAGGACCTTTATAGGTGAGGAGAGGTCCGATCTTCTCCTTGTTTCCGATGTGGGACTGAAGTGCTTCAGTTCCCAGTTTCAGTAGCTTCTGATGCTGTCTTGGTGCAGCGTGTGGCGGCGCGTTGGCGGTGATCTGGGGACGATCCTGTGTTCAGGCCGTAGCCCGCCTGGCTGTCTATCCGTAGGACATTACTTTGGTGGGAGTTGGTACTTCTGGCAGTACGATGAGCGTGGCTGATTATAGCTAATTATGCTTTGCAAACGTACATGTAGGTACAAGTCCCCCAAGTCCCCAGTCAAGGAGGGCAATCTTGGTTGGGGAGTTGATCGGCGGTTTGAAGCGTTTTCTTCCGCTAGACTTTGCAAAAGCATAATTAGCGTCAGTGCGTTGTCAGCCAGGGATATTACTGAGCAAACGCTTTATACCCTTTCGGGCGGGCCCCTGCTAGGCCCCCCAGGGAGTCCCCCACTCCCCGGCTAAGATGGACCTCCGGATGGTCGCAAAATTTGTTTGGTGAGGGGGAGCTGCACGGAGCAGAGGGTGTTGGGTAGCGAGCCCAATCTTTAGTACCCGAGTGACGGGGGTCAACGTACCTGATCAGGGCCGTCGTAGACTGTTGACTAGTCCCCGTGTCCCGTAGGGACAATCTGACTGTAACGCCGCGTGGCGGTCGTTTGTCAGAATGAGGCGTGGCCTCGGGATCCGCCACTGGCGGGTGTCCCCCCGCTGGTTTACAGCAGTAAACAGCGTCCAGTGGACGTGCTTGGTGTTACTCTATTGAGCGGTACCGCGCTGAATAAAGTACGCGACTTGTCAGAGAAAAGAGGTTTCCGCTAGAGGTGTGTAGCGGAAGGCGCCCCGTTTGCATGATGACAAGGGAGAAGTTCCGCTCCTGGGAGACTTCGTGAATAACAGCCAGTGAAAAGTTCCGCTGGCGGGGTTCCGCTTAGCGGAGACAGTCACTTGGAGATGACAAGTGAGAAGTTCCGCTGGCGGGGTTTCGCTCAGCGGAGACCGTCACTTGGAGAGGACAAGTGAGAAGTTCCGCTGGCGGGGTTTCGCTCAGCGGAGACCGTCACTTGGAGAAGGGTGTATTTGTGATTGCTTCCATGAGACGCCTCGTCTGACGGCGGTTGACACGTGGCAAATAACTAGAGGGTTAGCGTGCGGAGACGCGTCTCCTCAGTCTGGCCGTCTTCTCGCCATTAATGCGAGTAATGATGGATTTCGTAACCGAGGCGACGCCTCGGTTAACCCGGAGGGTTAGTGCGAGCAGGTGACACGCGTACGGCTGGGGGGGGATGTCGTTTTCTAGCGGACGGCCCAAAAGCCTCTGATGTGGACATAAAAGGGGGGGAACGCATCGAGAAGGGACGTCACAAAAACCATTCGAACCTTAGTCGTCTTCAAGCGCTGCCCATCCCAGATTGCAGAGAGAGAGTGTCGCGCGTTGGTGGAGTTCTCGTGGTCGGAGAGACGAAAAACTTCCGTCGTCGGGGCATAGCGAGCATCAGTACGCCAGAGAGTTCACGACTGAGGTTAGTGTTCTGGTTATCCTTCTTGTCGGATTCGTGTTTTTGTCGATTTATGGGTTTGCTGGTTGTTTCTGGGATTGGTGTGTGAACTGGTTTTCTTGATGTTCGTCGGGGGTGTAGGGTGAGATTTGGGGGTTGGTTATGGTGTTTGACAGAGAGTTGTCAGTTAGGGTTTTGCTAGATGGTTGAATCTGGGTTGAGGGGGTTTGTTCATATTTTGGTATTTTCTGGGTACGTAGCTGTTCGTGGTGTTCTTTGCTATACCTGATGTAGGGATAGGTTAGATCTTTCTGTGGGCTAACTGATTTGGGTTTTAGGGTTTGGGATGGCCAACGTCATAGAGATCTCGAGCAGTGAGGACTCCGGGTCTGACGTGTCAATCAGTGCGGCGGATAGGGTTTTTATTGACTAGTTGCGTCCGTCTGCCCGTGTAGGAACCTCACTGCCGGAGCCGCTAGACATCGAGCCGCTACAAACCATACCCTGGGAAGTAGTCATGGGCCGTACGTCGCGTCCGGAGAGTTCTAGGGCGGGTGAGGATGCTGCTACGCAGAATAGGAGTGAGGAGCGGCTAGCAAGTAACAGCGCCGCCAGTGGTTCCGCTGACGGGGGAAATGTGACGGGGGAGGAAACAGAGTCGGCGTGGGTTCTCCAGGATGGGATCCCCGTTGACGAGGCGGGAGGGCGGATGACTGCCGCCGCTGTCAACCGGATGAAGCGGATATACCGGCTGCCGGGAGTGGTGAAACTTCGCCAACCGATGGCGGATGAGAAGGCCTCAATTCTTCCAGTGGGGTTCGCCGCCGTTCACGAGGCAATATTCCGCAAAGGAGTGACAATGCCGCTTGTACCCAACCTGCAGATCTTGGTGTGCGAGTTCGGCGTCGCCTTTGGGCAGATCTGTCCCAACATGTGGCGGTTGATGCTGGCGATGAACTCACTGTGGCGGCTGTCCGGGTGCGAGGGGCCGACTGTGGCGGAGGTACTGCACTTCTACGAATTGGTGTACGTAAATCACCAAGGTTGCAGAGGGCAAGTGAACTTGAGCCGCCGGCAGGGAGCGCCCAAGCTGATAGAGAATTTGAGGGATTCGATGTCCTACTAGCGGGGGACGTTTTGCGTGGCAACGAAGGGGTGGGAGTATCAAGCGGAGTCCAACGAGGGGGAGCCGACGTTTAGGATTAAGTCGGAGTTTCAGCCAATCCGAGGTTGTCCGTCGATCTCCGCTGAACATAGTCGGCGGTTTATTGTATATGTATTGCAATCGTTATACTGATGCCTTGCCTCTTGTTTTTGTAGCTGGACTGCGTTATAACCTGACGCGTGAGGAAGAGTGTCGCGTTGCGCGTATCAAAGGCTGTTGGAAGAATCGCAATTTGCTGGACTTCCGTCTCCTCACCGGCTGGGAGTTGTTGGTCGATCTACAATTAACGCGCGCTATTGGTAAGAGATCTCCGCCACATTGTATCGCTCGATAACTTGGTTAATGCTGACGGGTGTTTGCATATTCTCAGATACTCCGCCAGGCAACAAAGCGAGCCGCGACGCCTTTGACAAAGCCATGGATCGTGCGGAGATCGACAATTTCTTGGAGGCGATGTATGCGTCAGGGGAGGCGGCCCAAAGGACAGTGGTGAACCCGGAGACTCTGGAGGTGAGCGCATCCGAGGTTCCGGTGGTGCTGCCCATGCCGCACCACTCCCACCTAGGGGCCGACGGTCTGCCTAGCGTGCAGGCGGATGGAAATGCGGGCGGGGGAAAAAAGGGGTCCTCTACCGTGCCGCAGAAGGACAGAGTGGTCGCCACTCGACGTGGGCCACAGAAAGAAAGAGTTGTGGCGCCGGCGGGGGCTGCCACTACTGCGGTGGGGAGACAACCGCACAAGGGGTCCAGGGCTGCGCCCACTGGAGAGACACGGGGGATCCTGCGGAAGCGGCGCCAAAACGACTCGGCCGGGGAGGAGGATGAGGACGAGACCCTCGAGGTCCACATGCAGAAGAAGGCCCGACAGGACCAGTTGAAGGCCCCCGTGACGGCCGAGAGAGAGAGACCTGTGAGCGATCTGGACTCGTTTGCCGCCTTTACCGAGTTCATGACCGACAGTGAGCAGGAGTTTCTCTATCACCTATGCGAGCGGTTGGGGTTCGGCGGTCTAGCAGGGATGACGCGGCCAACGGCGATCGAGCAGTCGCCTTTTAGCTCAGCCTTTGGGCACCTGGCGGTTGGGCTGAACGAAATGTTCTTGGCGGCCTCCAAGCAACCCCGAATTGAGGGACAGCTACGGGAGGAGGTTAAGAGGCTTGAGAGGGAGCTGGCGGATGCCAAGGACAGGCTGGCGGCTGTGGAGCGACGCCTGATGAAGGCGGACTGTGATGCTGCGGACGCTCGTGGCAAGCTAGACGTGGCTATCCAGCGGGACATAGAACGAAATGATCATGTCTCCAAGCTGGAGCAGGACATGGCCTTGCTGCAAGAGCGGGTGGCCGCCAAGGATAAGAAAATTGATATCCTGCAGCGGGAGTCTGCCGCCAGGCAAGGGGAGGTGAAGAGACTGGAGGGTGAGGTGACCCGGCTGAGGGACGAGGGAAGACGAGCCGCCGCCGTCGCTGTGGAGAAATTCAAGCAGTCGGCGGAATACAAAAACGCGATGAATGAATCGGCGAAGGCCGGCGCCTTAGCGAACGTGGAGATGCTGCAAGCGAAGGGTGCCATTGACTGGGCGAAGGCGTCCCTGCCCAAGGTGCCGCAAGCAAAAAATGTAGCGCCGACGAAGAAACTCCCGCCAGTACCCAGTCCCCCAGCAGGAGGCGGCAGCTCAGGCAGTGGGTACCAGACTCCGGCGGATGGGACCATAGAGACGCCAAGTCCCACCGCTCGAGGGACTGACCAAGTAAGCGGCGTACAGCCGCCGCAGTCTGAAGTAGGCGACGCCGGGGCCAACCCCTGAGATGCCGGACTTGCCGTCTATGATTGTGTAGCCGCTGAGGCCGAAGATATATGTACTTTTTTTTTTTTTTTTTTTTTGAATGTAAGGAACATTTTTGGGTGTGGAGTCCCAGCCCTGAATATATGAAGTATGGAATTTTTGACGTTTTGTGATGACATGTCTATACCGCTAGAGTTTTGACTTAGGATTTTGTTTTGCAATCAATGAAATATTAAAGGAATTAAGATTGGCCCAAGTGCACAACGTAGCGGATGTGGTCCGCTGACGATTACTGGCGTTGCCAGCTGCCCTCAGTGCTAGACTTGGTAACAATGGTTTGAATAATTCCTCGTTTCATTGATAACTGACTGGTCAGTGTTAACAAAAGTGGGGATGTACCCGTTGGGTAGCTTCCCTTAGCTAAATATTGAACAAAAATTTAGCTAAGTCAAGATGCTCCTGGGTAGCGACATGACTATTTGTAGTAATACCGAAGGTGTTCGGTATTCCAAGGGTGGGTCGTAGTGACGCCATCCTTGCCCATTAAGTAGAAGGTGCCTGGGCTAACGACTTCTACTATTTTGTATGGACCTTCCCAAGTTGGGCGGAGTTTTGTTGGTGGTGGAATGACTTCCTTCATTACCCAGTCCCCCAGTTGGAGGTTCCGGGCCTTGACTCTGGCGTTGTAGAAACGCGATACTCGTTGCTTGTTTTGTAGGTTTTGCAAATGGGCCTTGTGTCGTTTTTCCTCTAGGAGGTCCAAGTCCAGGTTGATGCCATCGCCGTTGGTCTCTGGGCGGTAGCACTCGACCCGGGCGGTGGGTTGAGTTACCTCGACAGGGAGAACAGCCTCAGTTCCGAACGTCATACAAAAGGGGGTTTCACCAGTGGCGGAGGATGGAGTCGTCCTGATGGCCCATAGCACTTCTGGAAGCTTTTCCGCCCACAAGCCCTTGGCAGTGTCGAGCTTCTTTTTTAGCAGCTTCTTGATTATCTTGTTTGCTGCTTCGACCTGGCCGTTGGTTTGGGGGTGGGCGACAGATGCGAAGCTCATCTTGGTGCCCAGATTGGCGGTGAATGAAATGAGCTCCTCGTTGTTGAACTGTGTGCCGTTGTCTGTAATGATTGTATGTGGGACACCATAGCGGCAGTAAATGTTTTTCCAGAGGAAGTAAATGACCTTGGCGGTAGTGATGGCCGTCAGTGGCTCTGCCTCTATCCACTTGCTGTTGTAGTCGATAGCAACAATGATGTACTTGAACTGTCCTTTAGCGGTTGGGAATTTTCCCATTAAATCGAGGCCCCATGTAGAGTGGACCCATGGACCGATGATGATTGAAAGTGGTTCCGCCGGTGCATGTGGGAGATCAGCGAACTGCTGGCATTTGTGGCAGGATCTTGACACCTGCCGGGCGTCCTCACCAAGCGTAGGCCAAAAGTAGCCCTGTCGCATTGTGCGATTGGCCAGGGATCTGGCGCCCGAGTGGTTTCCGCATTCCCCGCCGTGGATTCCTGCCAACACGACCTTTCCCTCCTCCGGGGTTAAACAGCGGAGGTTGGGGTGAGTGAACCCCTGGCGGTAAAGCTTGCCATTCTGGATATTGTAGCGGGTTGCTCTCCGCTGAATTTGGCGTGCCTTGACCTTATCCTCTGGTAATGTGCCGCTGCGCTTGTATGCAGTGATCTCGTCCATCCAGCTGGGGTTGATTTCAATGTTGAAGATCTCTGCTAGGGTCTTTGTGATGCTTGGCTTGTCAAGGCATTCCACCTTTGTGTCCGCTGGACCTTGATGCGGCTGGGCGGTTGCCAGTCTCGCCAGTGAATCAGCCTTGGCGTTCTTCTCCCTGGGAATTTGTGTGATGGTGTGAAAGTTGAACTTTTTTAGCAACGTTTTGACGTATCCCAAGTATGCCGCTAACTGCTGGTCCTTGGCTTGGAAGCTGTCGTTGACCTGGTTAACGACTAATTGAGAGTCGCTGAATATGTTGACGCTGTCAGCCCCTGAGTCAATGGCGAGGAGCAGACCGGTGATAAGTGCCTCGTACTCCGCCACATTGTTTGAAGCTTTGAAGTTGAATTTCAACGCGTACTCCGCGTTCAGTCCCCCGGGTCCTGTTAAGATGACTCCGGCGCCGCTGGCCTTGGCGCTGGCGGATCCGTCCACATGTAGATTCCAATCTGACTGGGGGTGACTTGCCTCCACCACGGTTACCACTTCCGCTCCGGGCACTATCTCTATACCGGGTTCAGGTTGTCGTTCGGTGAGTTCAGCGATGAAGTCTGCCACTGCCTGGCCCTTCATGGCGGTTCTTGGTTTGTATTCTATGTCGAACTCGCTGAGCTCAATGGCCCACTTGCTGAGGCGCCCCGAGTGTTCAGGGTTCTGCATTACTTGGCTCAGCGGTTGATTGGTTAACACATGGATCGTGTGAGCCTGGAAGTATTGGCGGAGGCGCCTGGCGGCAACGATAAGTGCGAGGGCCAGTTGCTCCAAGGGAGGATACCTTGTTTCTGCTCCGTTCATGCCTCTGCCGGCGTAGAAAACTGGGAGCTCATCTTGGCCTTCCCTTCGGACAATTGCGCAACTCACCGCCGATGCGGATACCGCTAGGTATATGAATAGGGTTTCTCCTTGGACAGGGACAGAGAGGAGAGGGACTGCCGCCAGGTACTCCTTGAGGCCCTGGAACGCCGCCTGACATTCTGGATTCCAGTCGATGACCTTCTTGTGCGTTGTTTTGAGGAGTTTGCAGAATGGGGCACACTTATCAGTGAGTCGAGAGATGAACCGAGAAAGGGCGGTTAACTTACCCTGGAGGCACTGGACGTGTACCTTATACTCAGGGTCCGCCAGGTCAAGGATGGCCTGGACCTTGTCTGGGTTAGCCTCGATGCCCCGCTCGCTGACAATGTATCCCAGGAATTTGCTAGCGGTGACTGCAAAGAAACATTTTTCCGGGTTGAGGCGCATACCATAGGCCAAGAGAATGGTTACTATGATCCTGAGGTTTGTCACATGTCTGTCGGCCTTTATGCTCTTAACTAGCATGTCGTCCACGTAGACCTCGATGATTTTTCCCAGATGCTCAGCGAACATGGCGTTCATCAACCGCTGGTAAGTTGCACCGGCGTTCTTCAGACCGAAAGGCATGACATTGTAGCAGTAGAGGCCTTTGTCGGTGGTGAAGGTGGTGCATTCCTGGTCGCTGGGGTGCATTTTGATCTGATTGTATCCGGAGAAAGCGTCCATCATGCTGAGGAGCTCATGTCCGGCAGTTGAATCGACCAACTGATCGATACGGGGTAGCGGGAAACTATCCTTTGGGCATGCCTTGTTGAGATTTTTGAAGTCAACACACATCCGCCACTTGCCGCTGGGCTTTTTGACCATTACCAAATTTGAGATCCACTGGGGATAGATGACTTGGCGGATGAATCCAATGTCCTGGAGTTTGGCGACCTCTTCTCCGATTGCCCGGTATTTTTCCTCATCGAAGGCCCTCCGCTTCTGCTTGATGGGATAAAAGGAGGGTTTGATGGTCAGTTTATGAGTGATAATTTCAGGGGAGATACCTGGCATGTCCGCGTAGGACCATGCAAAGACGGAGGCGTTATGACGTAGGAATTGAATGAGTTCTGCCTCTACTTCTGGGTCTAGTTGGGCGCCTATGCGGACTGTCCGCTCAGGGTGCTCGTCTGAGATGCAGACGACTTTCAAGGATGTGTCCGGGTTGATCGGCTCCTTCCTTACATACATCTCCTCCTCATCCCTAGGGTCCTCGAAGATATTTGGTGGTGGTGCCTGGTTTCCCACTGTGAGGATATCATGGCGGTGTGTTGACCGTGCCATAGTCGTTGAATAACACTCGCGTGCCAACTGCTGGCTTCCCCTCACACTGCCCGTGCCATTAGGTGTGGGGAACTTCATGAGAAGCATGTATCCGGCGATAATGCATTTAAGCTTGTTGAGCGCCGGTCGTCCGAGGATGGCATTATACGAGCTGAGACAATCAACGATTATGAATTCTGTATGTACCTCCGCCATACATGGACTAGCGCCAATAGTCAACCGCATGTAGTCAGAACCGAGCGGTTGTGTGACGTCACCGGAGAAGCTGAGCAGTGGCTCATGGTCCTGGAGCAACTTGTTATTCCGCTTGAGGTGGCTGTAGCAACCGTTAAAGATGACGTTGACAGCGGACCCGCTATCTACCAATATTCTCCCTACTGAGAACCTGCCAAGAATGGCGTCGACCAAGAAGGGATCATCATGGGGTAGGTGCACCCCGCGCTCCTCCTCCTCCGAGAATGTAATAGGTTCCCAACCCACCTTTGGGACTTTGGCGGATCTCTCGTAACGGATGTGGCAGACCTCCTTTGGGTGATTAATGCGTGCGTAACGCTTCCTTGCTCTGTGAGACATGCCCGTGATTGGAGCACCGCCGTCGATTGTGTTGATGCGGCCCAACGTCTCTACGTTGGCAATCACGGGTGGCGGTTGGCGCACCTTGAACTGTTCCATCTTGCCTTCACGGTACAAGGTCTCAATTGCCGTTTTCAGTGCGTTGCAGCTGTTGGTATTGTGGCCGCTGTCTTCATGGTACTTGCACCATCTGCCGGTGTTTCTAGGTTTGCCCGTCTTCGGGTATTTTGCTGGGGGAGGTGGCGGAATTTGATCCTTACACTGATTGTATATTTCCTCGTACGAGGTTGTGAGGACCGTAAACACTGCATACCGTTGAGAAGACTCCGTTTGCCTGTTGCGGTTATCCTCCTGGGTTGGGCGGTTGCCCTTGTGGTATTGGTCCTTCTGCCGCTTGCTCTGGTAGTGGCCCTGTGGCCATTCCCTTTTCTTGTCAGTCGGCGGTGCGGCGGGTGCCTTATTAACGGTCTCATGATGACTGGAGGTGGGCTGTGTTGTCTTTGCTGGCGTTGCTGGTGGCGGTGGGGCTTCTCCATATGTAATGAATTCCGCCTGGGCGTGAATGACCGCCTCACTCATGATATGGTCATATGCCGCGTTTGGATGATTGTAGTTGAGGTGATAGAGGAACGGCCCCTTGAGGAGTCCTTGCTTGAAGGCCGCCGATGCCATCGATTTGTCTAGATCGCGGCACTGAGATGCTGCCGCTCGCCACCTTGTGACGAATGCCTTTAGTGATTCGTTTTCTCCCTGCTTGACGCTGAACAGCTGACTCGTGTTATGATGTCCGGCGGACAATAAGATGAACCGGGAGAGGAAGGTATGTGATAGTGCGTTGAATGAGTCAATGGATCCTGGCGGACATTCGAAGAACCAATTCATTGCCTCTCCGTCCAGCGTTTCGCTGAACAAGTGGCACAGAGTGGGGTCGTCAAATCCCTTGTTGTTGGTGACCTTCTTGAAGGTGTCCATGTGGACGAAGGGGTCGGATGTACCGCTATAATGCGACATCTTTGGAGTTTTTGCGTACGCAGGCCTGATAGCTTGCAGAATTGCAGCGGTGAAGGGCCCTGGTCTGGACGTGAAAAGTGGACTTTGAGTTGGCGGCGTGGCGCCCGACTCCGCCCGGACCAACCTTTGTTCCAACTGTTGCATCCTCTCCAGAATTTGGGCTGTTGCGTCGCCGGCGGATCCGGCGTATGTACTCCGCTGGGTCTGCCTACGCCTTGGCGCAGGCGGATCGCCCTCAGTTCTTGCCCTAGCTTCCGAGCGGTTGGTGCGCGGTACCGACTCTGCCTCCTACTCCGGCATGAGCTGGGGGATGGGCGGTGGTCCCATCCCCAATAGTTCAGGTGGGTCCAGCGGAACCTGCATCTGTACGACTGGTTCTGGTACCAATGTACCAGCGTTGGGCAGACTACGCCTTGTGCTGTGCGAATGCTCGCTTTGTGCCGGATTGGCGGTTCTTTCCAACGTCCTTTTCAGGTCATCAAAACGTGACATCAGCGTAGCCACCTGCTTTTGGGCCTCGGTCTTCTCTCTGCGCTCCTCTTCACGCTCTCTGTTTGCCTTGTGAAGGTCTGCCAGTGCCAGCTCGTACATGGCGGCGAGGTCCTGGCCTGGTGGGCGGCTGCTGCCTGGATTCGTCTCACCGCCGGGGTTGGTTGGGGTGTTGAATAGTGCGCGGTTAACACCTACCGCTGGATTGGATGGTTGGGGGATGGCGGATTGGTCTGACTGTTCATCGGCGTTTCCCCCGCTACCGCTAGTCATGGTAGTTGTGATGGGATGACCTTTTGCTCAAAGATTCCCACAGACGGCGCCAATGTTAATGCTCAAAGTCTGGCGGTAGCCAAACCTCCGTTTAACGCGGGTCCGGTGGGCGGACCGCTACTCTGTATACTTGATGATCCTTGCTGGCTGCCAAACGAAAGACAGGGCGTCAGAGGGAGACCGCGTTGGGCGGTCTTCACTTCTCCGATGCCTAAGTCAGTTGATACATATAGGCAGCATAATAATAAATGAGTAGTTAATGCGTATTTAATGAAGAGAGAAGAGAGGACCTTTATAGGTGAGGAGAGGTCCGATCTTCTCCTTGTTTCCGATGTGGGACTGAAGTGCTTCAGTTTCCAGTTTCAGTAGCTTCTGATGCTGTCTTGGTGCAGCGTGTGGCGGCGCGTTGGCGGTGATCTGGGGACGATCCTGTGTTCAGGCCGTAGCCCGCCTGGCTGTCTATCCGTAGGACATTACTTTGGTGGGAGTTGGTACTTCTGGCGGTACGATGAGCGCGGCTGATTATAGCTAATTATGCTTTGCAAACGTACATGTAGGTACAATGTACATATAGAATGCTGAGAGCGCATTTCTTATGATTAAGAGGAAAGCATCAATTGAGCGAGATTAAATATTGATTACACGCATTTTTATGCATGTAATTGTATCTAAAATACTAGAAATAAGTTAATCCTCAAGTCAGTTATTATGTAATTAATCCATTTTTATTTATTTTGTAGAAAATAAGCGGAGTCAAAGATATCGGAAGAAAATAATGCAAAATCGGAGTAAATGGTAGAGAAATGAAGAAAAGAAAAAGTTGGATTAATTAATCATTGATTCAATTAATTGATCAAGTCATCAAACCATGATTAATTAATCATGTCAGCCACATCCCACAGCCATATTCACGTTTGTATGTTTAATTAAGTTGTTCTATTAACTTGAGCCAATTAAAGGGTAAAACGTGGCAGACCCACTTTCCCTACCTTCTCTCTTATTTTTCCCCGCAACCCAGACTTCATCCTTCCAATTCTCACAGCCACGTGTCCCTTACCCTTTTTCTGAACCAACATCAGCCACTCATCCAACCTATTCCCTCCTCTCTCTTGATATGTATATATAGAACCAACCCTATTCCTCTTGAAGGAAACAGAGCCGCACCACAAAAACAGAGGCAGCTCCTTTGGGCTGCTCTCTTTCTCATCCTCTCCTACTCCCTCTTCATTTTCTTTAGTTTCTTTAGTTTTATTTTGGGAATTTAGAAAGACTCACTCAAGGCTTTAAGAGAATCATCATCAAGAGCACCACACCTCTATTTAGGGTAGTTGGGTGAAGAAATTGCTTGGTTCATACTAGCTCATAGCTAGAAGTAACCACGTTAACTCTCCCCTCTCTTCCTTATTATCTATTCCATAATTTTATTTGCTATTGATGATGTATTTGACTATGGGTAGTGAGTAGTTCAATTTTGGGAGTTAGGGTTGTGAACCCCTAACTCATCTTGTATAAATTTTGATGCTTTACTTTTAATAAATGCAATTTCCATTGTGTATGCTTTAAATCCGAATTTATTGGTCCTTAGAAGCATGTTTCTAGGCTTTGTCAACATTTGAAATTATGTTGTGGGCAATTGTGATGAATAGATTGATAAATTGACACCTTATTAGTCTTGTGGAATCTAGGATTTAAGTGTGGTGACCATTAGCTAGCTTAATTGTAGCTAAGCTTGCTTGGGTCTCTATTATCTTGCTCTCTAGGCCTCTAATTTTGGATATTGCGGCCTTAACCGGCGTAATGCCCAAATTAGACAGTTGATTGTGGCCTTAACCGGCATAATCAATACACCGAAAGGATAATTGGTTTAGTAGCCTTAACCGGTACTAGATACGGGACTCGACACATATAGGAAATGCATGCATTTGTGAAATTGGCATCGATATTTGCAAGAGAGTTAGTGTGAATCACCCGACACTCCCATGTTCCCATTAATTTGAAAACCCAAATTTAATTTTCTAGTTCGTTAATTAGTTGTTTAGTTTACTTTTCGGTTGCGTTTAGTTTAGTTAATTCACAATTCAAAACTTCCTACAATTTTCGACTCATTTGTTTATATCCACCGCTAGGCTCTTAGTTTTGATTAGGCTTTGGTGAAAACCAAAGCCGAGCATTGCTAAGGATTGGTGCCTTAGATTAGCATTTCTATTTTATTTTCTTTTTCTTTTGCTTTTGTTTGCTTAGTGACTTTAGTTCCGACCACCCAAGGATTGTGGGTTAGCCACTAATCCCCGTGGTACGATAACTTTGGGCATAATATTTCCCTATCTTGACAATGACACGTACGCTTGCGTAAATGTGAATCAAGTCAAATATATACTAATAATCTATCCTATACACTACAAGAAAAAAGGCTTTTTGCAAGGAATTTTTTCCTTGTAAAAAGATGGAAATTCGTTGCATTAACCCAAATACAGGGAAAATTCCTTACATTTGAGTCCTTGCAAAGAGGCCCTTGCAAAAGAGCAAATACAACAACTTGAAAATTCCTTGCATTTGAGCTTGCAAATGCAAGGAATTATTAATCTCAAATGCAAAGAATTTAGCACCTGAGGTTAACTATGGTTAACCAATATACAAGGACAATTCCTTGCATTTAGTAGATGCAAGGCCCTTTTTAGCAATTAACATGCTATTTAAAGTTTAATTACATTTAATTTATCATTAATTACTTACCAAATCTAGTAAAAAAAAATTTGAGGCTTTGAGTAAATGAATTACTTTTTATTATAAATTAGAGTAATAATTACATATGGAAAATTCCCGAAGCAGTAATAACTCAAACGTTCACAAAGATATATGTCAAAGACTTATTTACAAGTTTACAACCACATAACACTTCTAGCTGAAGCAGTGCTAATTTAATGGTGAACAAAAGGATGTCCGACATAGAGCCTACAAAGACAAGCAATGACAAGCATTAGAAAGAAGTATACATGATAACAACCTCACAGAAAACAAGTTCCTATTTGTATCATAGAAAAATCAGAAACCCAAACCTATTTTGTGTTTGGCATAGACTTGGTTAATATTAGAAACAGTATACATGATAACAGGCTAACAGAAAACCAAAGTTGATATATTCTAACCAACAAAGTGCATATGCAGCAGTTTAGAATTAAAGCTATAGTTCTAACTTCATAACAATCAGCCATAAAAATAAGTGTAAGAAAACTTCTCCAGAATACTCATTTTCGACATATCAAGTTATAGTTAGGCAAGAGCTTAACTGTACACGACTCAGTACTCAAAAAGGAAAGTGAGGAGCTATTCTTGACAAGGAATCGTTAGGACAAATACAAAACTCATAAAAACAAGTTTCTTAAACTAGAAAAGAAAGATTAGTTGTTCAAGAGGTCAACTTCCAAAAAATGTTGAAAGAGAAAAACAGGAATGGAAGATTGAATATATTCTTCGAGTACAGGGGAATGGTTGATTGTCATTTGCGCTAGAACATGTTTGGCACAATAGAATCATTACTTTGCCAAATCGAGGTCAAGGGATTAATAGAGAATCATTCTTTACTTACATTCTGATGGCACACTGGAACATCATTAAAACATAACTTACTGCTTAACTACAATTAACTCAATCAAAAGTAGGCTCGGCCACAAAACATACATTTTTCACAAGTCACAGAATGCACTTATGTTAAACTTGGACTAAGCTATGATAACATTTTTGAATGAGAGCACTCTGGTTATACAACAAAATATTGAAGATTTAGAAACTTGGTAAAGGAAAAGAGAATACCTGAAAATAACATCAAGAAATAAGGGGAATCTGGGTCCAAGTTGCCTAATGCAGATGCTTCACTCACAGAGCTATAGCTTACTGCAGTGAACACAAATTTGCCTCAAAACTTATCCTGCATGCATCATAATCTAGTTAAAATTTGCATGTACCATAGCTGAGTGAAAATCTGATGCAAACAAAAAAGGCTATACTCTTTAAAATATATGAATTCAAGCATGTTGAAATCTATGACAAGGCACTCACACACCAGATGTACATATATCCTTTCAGTGAGTAGAAACTAGAAAGATAAAAATAGTAAGAAATAGACATGTATATAAAGAACAAAAGCTATATAAGATTAGATCTAATGGAGAGAGAAGGCAGAGGAGATAAAGAATCAGTAACAGTTAAAGAAAAAAAAAAGAGGTATCTAGCTAGGGTACATATCTATGTAGAGAGCTTCATCAGCTTGACAACTCCATTGACTTTCTTAGTGCTAGCCCACTCTTACTGGTTACATGTAAGGATGAGAATTTTGGTATTACGTACTGGATTACTAGTATTGCCTTACCATATAATCCAACAAGCACATAATAGCATCACCTGGGGTCAGTTCACTTGTCCATCATGCAAAGGCGCTGAAAATAACAAGTAGGAAGAGAAGATATTCAAAGCTCATAATGAAGGTAACAAGCTCAAAGCCAGTTTGGACTAAGAGTCAGTGCATGTACTAATATACGCTGTGTATGTTTATCTAATGTGTCCTTGAGCAAAGTTAATGTGTGCGATCATTAAAGTGAAAGAAGATACAACAAATTATAGCTTTAAGTGAAAGAGGAGCATTCTTAATAACATTGAAAATTTGATAAATAACTTTGTTTTGTTCTTTCAGAGGATCTAATGCAATAAAACGGTCCACGAACTTTGTACTCTTGGAAACAAACTCTCCTCTCTGCTCATCAATTACCAGTATGCTAGGCCCTGCACCGGACCAAATATGAAAGCATTAGCATTTGTGAGCTTCATCAACTTACTGTGTACTAACAAATATCTATTGCTACACCATAGTGATATCATAACATCAATTCCATATTATATTTTTCCAGCTAATAGGCAACAAGCTCAAATCTTAGTGTTTATTACAACTCATATGAAAGTATTCTTAATGTGTAACGAACAGTATAGAAAATGACAAAACCAGCAAAGAAAAAATAGAAGAAACAAATGTACCTCTAAGACCCAAACACAAATGCAACAAACGGGCAAACCTGCAAATATAGCCAAAGCAAAGACCTCTGCAACCTACAGATTAGCTCTGAGCCTACTACCCATAGAATCTCTTGACAGAATCACAATTAAAAACCAAAAAATTAACTTCAATTTACCAAAAATAGACTATAGGTAAACCAAAAGGCAGAAAATACCAAACTAGCGACAAGAAATCAATGAGAAGCAGAAAAGGTCCGATAATACGTATCCAAAACGGCAAAGTAGAGTAACCAGAATGAGATGGCTAGTCATGCACAGCTCGGTGATCTGGAAACCCATATTTAGTCTTTGGTAATCTGTCATGAGCCGATGATTAACTCAGCCTCATAGAACTAACCCAATCCTTATCGAAAAACAGAGAAGACAAAGGATTAAAGAATCAAGAGAGAGCATGTGAGATTGAAGGAGGTGTTTGGGGCTGCGGTGTTAGGGTTTATGATTTGGGTATTAGGAATTTGGGTACAGATTGGATTTCAAAGGAAGCGAAACAGGATTTGAGAAGCTGAGAGAGAAGGATGACGGGACGGATGGCGGAGGTCTGATTCAGATTTTGGTTATTTGGTGTTTACTGTTTGGTGTGTTCTTCGGTCTGGATTTTTGAGAGTGAGCGGATCTAAGGAGAGATGGGGAAATGAGTGAGTGAGAGAGAGAGAGAGTAAAAAGGAAAACAAATTTAAAAGAAGCAAATAATGTGAGCGCCAAAGATCCCGCTCGGTCGATGCAAGGAAATTAAAAGTTTATACAACGATTTTATATTTTTTCTCAGTTTGACTAACCTAATGCAAGGACTTTCTGTATTCCTTACGTATCCTTCGAACCAAAAGCAAAGACTTGTACAATTCGTTATATAATCCAACTAAATGCAACGAATTGCCAAGTCCTTACAGATCACTTCGTTGTATTAGCCCATATTTCTTGTAGTGATATAGGCAATAATTTGCATCTGTCACCTAGTGAAAGGTGAGCAAAAGTTCTCGTCTGAGTCGTTAGGTTATATATAGTCAATTAGCTACTTTTCTTTATATATGGTAAGGATTGGTTGTTGTATGTATGCCAGTTCAATGGTTGGTGAGGAATTAATAAAGGAACTGGGGAAGAAAAATATATATTTGGAAAAGACTTGTGGATCACATCAAAGTTTATAGTCAATGACTATCTAATACGTACAAACACCAAATAAATTTATAAATTCCATGCAGATCTACAAAACTAAGCCATTTCAGTTTTGATTTCAAATATTGCTACTAAGTTCTGAAGTTCATGCGTTCTTGAAGTAAGTATACTTTGTCAAGATCCTCTTCTTGAACTCCGTAGTCTCAAATTAACTCTGATGTTTCTGTAGTGCAAAGTTGTTGTGATCATGTACTTTCTGTAATGCTCGAATACTATAAATTCTTACAATACACATGTTTACCTTCACCTGGAAATCTCCAGCATTCTATGCAACTTCTTTCAAGTTTGTAAGGTTTTTATTAACTAATTAAACCCAGGTTTTTAACTGAACAAGTTAACATTTTAACTGTTAGTTACTCTAATGAATAGCCTGTAGATGTTAGTCACTCTGTCATATTACTTAAAGATCAAGCACTAAAGCCTTCCGGCTTCTATTACCATGTTCAGTTTGCATAATATTTCATTTTTCATGGTCACATGTAGGCCTCGGAGTTTATTTTGGGCTCAATCATGCCCTAAAGAATTTGGTTGACTCTACTAGTAAGAGAGTTTAAGACAACAGATCCTAGTGTCCGACGTGCAAAGGGGCATTAATGACGAGTAATCCAGATAATCTGGAAGATCCAACTCAACAAAGGTTATTCTTGCTGCCCTGAGATTATTTTGTTTTTAGTGGATGTTATACGGTGAAGACTTCTTGGGATAAATTTTTTAACCGAAGACTTCTCTATTGGCCGTTTTTTCCTCGTCACTAATGACTTTTTTCTTTTTCTTTTTCTTTTTCTTCCTCAGCCTTACACCAAGAGCTTCAGCAGCACACCCAATTAAGCCAAAAAGGAGAATTCCTGTGATTTTATATCCATGTTGGCGACCAATTTTTGTAATCTCATGTGTGATTGCAGTTTCAGTCGATCCTTTATTCTTCTACCTCCCAGTCATCGACGAGAAAAACAAATGCCTTGGAATGGACAAGACGTTGAAGGTGGTTGCCCTTGTCTTGCGATCACTCACGGATGTCACTTTGATAGTGAACATTATATATCAGTTTTGTAAGGCTATTAAAGCTGCTATGAAATCAAGAGACGAACAAAAGAAGAAAAAAGAGGCACAAACAAGAGGAAAGAAGGATAAAAAAGCAGGTGGAAAGTCAGTTTGCGAATGGAACGAGATAGTTCCATTTGCCAAGGCATTAGCTCAGAAGTTGTCATGGCGCTCAATCATAATCGACTTCTTTGCTGTTCTTCCGATTCCTCAGGTAAGATGAATATATTGAACTTTAATAGTTTATGTCAAAGTTACCAAGAAATTTTCTCATCCATTCTCATGGAGATAAATATTAATTACTAGACTATTAGCTGGTTAATTGGTTGTGCAAGTTACTAATTATTAATAACTTCCTAACCCATTATTAATTATTTGGCCAGGTGCTAATAGTAGCTGCTGCTTCCAAAATGAGAAGTTCTAAATATATAGACAAAAAAAAGACTCTGAATTTCTTTCTTCTAGCTCAATATTTGCCAAGGGTCTACCGAATGCACCATTCGTCTATAGAACTTAGGAGGAAGACTGGAATATGGACTAAAGGTGCCTTCAATTTTTTCTTATACATCCTTGCCAGTCACGTAAGTTTTTCTTATATATTGTCATTTTCATTTTACTTGGTCTTTATTTCTCTCACCAATTAATTAGTCTTTGTATGGTTTAGGTACTTGGAGCCTTTTGGTATTTCTTCTCTATTCAACGAGAGACGTCATGTTGGCACCGGGCATGTATAAAACATAGTAACACAAGATGTAATTATTATTGTGATGAAGACACGGCATCAAGAAATATGACGTTCATCAATTCTCTTGATGAATTTTGCCTTGTAGATGTTCCAGAAAATGCTACGGCACCCTTCGATTTTGGAATATTTCTTGATTCCCTTAAGACCGGTAATGCGGGGTCAATAGATTTCAGAAAAAAGTTTTTGTACTCTTTTTGGTGGGGTCTACGAAATCTAAGGTATATACACACACATTTCATTTAGTATATTTTTTTATTTAGGAGTGCAAACTAAAGAAATTGGAGTGCACTATAAATCCTTAATACCCATTACTTGTTTAGGCTTAGTAGAGATAATTCAAAATGTAGTTCAGTTATGACAGTATGCTTGATTTTCAATTGTTTATAAAATTAATTTAGTGTCAAATCTTTATACATTTCCCTAAACCCCAAATCTTGATTATAGGGGACCTCTTTAATAAAGACCTTATAATGTATCAATCGTTTGATGAATTTTATGTTGAAAAGCTAAATATCAAATAAAATTTAAAAATTCAAAAAAATAAAAAATATTTAAAATATTTATTCAACTATTAATTTTTTTTTTAAATTCTTTATTTGAGATCCTCATTAGAAAGACTTCATCTTAATGTATAACACCATACGTAGTACAAATTTCCACAATTATATCGTTGGTCGAATTGTTCAGTTGTTCTAAAAAAAAATTGGTAAGTACTAGGGGATTGATGATGTTACTGCATAAAATAAAAGTACAACACGTGGGAGAGTGAATTGAGTGTAAGAAATTAAATTTTAACTATAGAAACCTTAGTTTTAAATCTATTATGCATTTAATTCACTCAACTCCAAAATTAAGGGAAATCAACATTTTGCTAGTTAACCATTGATTATTATCTCAAATGCATGTTATATCCTAATATCCTTTAATTACCTTTTTTTTTCTACAGTAATTTTGGCACAAATCTAGAAACAAGTACTTACGTGTGGGAAAACTGCTTCGCTATTCTTATTTCTGTCATTGGCTTGCTACTATTTCTATATCTTATTGGGAAGGTGCATGTAATAACGTGTCTTCCTATTCATCCACTTACAATTGGACTAGTTTGACATAATGACATTAATCGCTCAAATTCTCTTTTGGCTTTGCTAAAAGTGCAGATGATTTTTTTATCTAAAATGGCACATAGATTGTTTCCTCAATGATATATGCCTTGTAGCTAGCTAGCTAGCTAGCTAGATATCTGAGAAGCTGACCAAGCTATTGTGTTCATGCAACAGACATTTATCTCGATGCGAACTCAAAAATCGGAGGAGAGAGATAAGAAGCTTAAAATGAAAAAGCTAGGTATACAAGTTTGGATGAACAAACACGGTTTCACAGATCAAATGAAGCTGGAAATGAAGGAACATGTAAAACGAAATTGGGAAGATATCAAAGATGCTGACATGGAGAATTTATTCTCTATTCTTCCGGGAAAAACCAGAAAAGTCCTGAAGGAACATATTTGCATGGAAATGCTTAAAAATGTACGTATGTTTATCCTCTCTTTCTATATTAGAATTTGATTGTTGATCATTTGAATATTACAATATTTAACAGTGATGATATTTGTTGGAGAGGAAATATCCCACATTGGAAAAGTGACAAATAAAATATAACTTATAAGTGGGTGGATCTCATCCAATTGTACCGAGACCTTTTGTAATTAAAACCCAACACCTATCAGGTGGTTAAGTTGGGACAGTATCGATACAACGGTGGGTCACGGGCAACGCTTGTTGCTGTTTAACAATATTGATCCATACCATTGAAATGAAGCTCAAGGAAGAAGTTAAAGATGAAAACTATATATATAACTCCCCAGTTACTTAATTTTTAAACATTGGAGATTAAAAAAAATAAAAAAAAAGGAACAAGAATGAATTTCTCAATGAAACATTTTTTGTTAAGGTGAAACTTATTCTTATGTAATGACAAATAATTAATATAATCTAATCAGGTGCTACATGTGTAGGTCCCAAAGCTTGCAAATATGGATGTAAAAGTGTTGAAGATGATCTGCGAATATCTAATTCCAGTCAGCTACCGGGATCATAGCTTCATTTTTCGAACAGAAGAACCAATGGATCGCATGCTCTTCATTACAAAAGGCTTCGTGTTGACCTCCCCGACTAGTGATAGTAACCCTTCAGTGATCGAGAAGAGGTCCCTGAAAAGTGGTGGTTTCTATGGAGACGAAGAGCTTCTGACTTGGGTAGCATCCAAAGAAAATCCCTGTCTTTCTGACCTTCCTACCTTAAAGGAAAATGTCAAATGTCATTCAAAGGTAGATTGCTTTGTTCTCTTGGCCAAGGATTTGAGAACAGTAGTTTCCAGATCCAGAGTCTATTGGGATCTGAACAATTCTGAAAAAAAAGAAGAGGTAGCAAAAGCAGCAATCCTTCCATTCCTTCGTCTCCGCCTTGATCATCAAAGAGCGGGTGCTCAGAACGGAAACAGCAGCAATCACATAGTAATAGAAACCTCTACATAATCGCTCCTAGCGAATTGAAGGCATGCATATATGCTAGCCTTACAAGGAAACTAGCTAGCTAGCTAGCGATATGGCCTGATTTACTTTTGTGAGTTTGTCTACAAACATTGAAATAAATATGTTTTCAGATTTCTCTATAGCTAGAGTTTCAGAAGTAATCAAGATATATAACTAACGAAGGAGGCCAAAAGGAGGAACCTTGCTTTCCGAAATAGACCAGCTTAATTTCATAATAGAGCTTGAAGTTGATTACATTAATAGAATTGAAGAATTACAGTAAGGCTACTCTGTGGTTATTGGAGTCGAAGATACAATCAGAAAGAATGAAAATGAAGCCTAAAAAATGAAGAAAATGCTCACAGCCTCATATCCAAGCCTATATCATTTGTTGAATCTGAGTTTTAGAGAGAGAGAGAGAGATCTGAGTTTGCAGAGAGAGAAAGCCATAGTCAAAAATCTAGTGGGGCATCAAACCATGTCAGACTGATGACATGGCTTGACGGGAGGATAGAAAAATTTCTCGTGGGAAAAGACCAAAGACCACCCCACTAAATAGAACAGAAATTGCATCCGTGAGTGAGTGTAGGGTAGCCATTGGGATTCTCACACAGATTTTGGTAGCTATTAGGATTTATACCCACTAATTTCAATCAATGTGTATAGCTCTTTTTGCTAGTGGTGTACATATGCATGCAGTTTTGCCAGGTTTAGGGTTTAGGGATGGAGGAAGAAGAAGTAATAATTGCTCTAATTATTGATCCAAATATTTCCATCCAAAATTTCAATGGTTGGTAAAGAATTAATTAAGGAACATATGGAGGAAGAAAAGACTTGTGACTTGTGAATAACCAAGTCAACTATATAGATTCCATTGTAAAATTATAGTGGACCTATCATTATCTAAGTTTGAGTGAACAATTCTGATTAAAATATCATTATACTTAATAGGAGATATAAGAGGAGTACTATACCTAGAGACCAAATAAGCTAATTAAGTTGGGTGTGTGTGTTTGGTGGGGTGGTAAGGCTTTGGTCTCATATATAAGAGGTCAAGAGTTCGAGCCCCATCAAGGGTGGGAATGGGGTGGGGTTTTAAAAAAAAAAAAAAAAAAAAAAAGCTAATTAAGTATATCAAGCTTTATTGGTTAGGAATATATTACATAGATTACAAGGTAATCTAGAATCAGTGATACATTAGGATACTTATTAGGGTGACCTGATTCTTAAGAAATTCCTTTATGGGAGGGTTTTTAGGGTTAATCATCCAATATAAATAAGGTGCTTGAGGTCCCTGTTCTCTCTGTAACAAAAGCATTTAGTTTTGCCCCATTGAAGGAGCTTGAGATCAGAGAAGAGCAGAAGACCTTGATTCATGTAGCTGTTCAAGATGTCCTCCATTCAAGAATCAGGTATGTTGTTCAGTCCATACAGTACTAGTTCATGTTGATATTGATTCATGTATGTGTGTTTATGTTATTGTGGATTAATCATTGTGTTTGGACTTGCTCATTCAGATTAACAATTGGTATCATAGCATTCAGGTTTTCACAAAACATAAATCAATTTTAGAAAATTATGATATCAATTTTGAAAGAACTACGGTTATTATGTAACATTTTCTAGAACCCTCACCTTGTTTTAAAGAATTAGGCCACGTTTTGGGCCACTTAAGAAAAGAAATTCTTGGCCCGAACCCGCAGCAGCATTGGTCCAGGCCCAATACTCATTCAGTAACCCGCTACAGGATGTGACCGTTGTCTCATAACGGTGAAATCAAAATTTGGGGACTTAGGGTTTTTGGTCTAGATTCGGAAGTGCAGAAGATGCATTCATCTTTTGGAATTCAAACTCCACATGCTGCGGATTAAGAAGGCGAATAAATTGGGTGCTGTTTATTGCTTAAATTTCATGCTTCCGCTAAGAATTATGCAGCAAATTGTAAGGATTCAAGGTTAGGCTTTTCTGAAAATTTTATCTCGATTCAAAGCATGTTTTGATTCATGATGAAGCAAGAACACTAGAAGCATTCCCGACGTGAACCTAGGTTAGAGTAGATGGTGACTGGGTGAAATTTACATTATATGGTTGTTCAGTGATTGTGTAAATTTTGAATCGAATGCTTGCATATCTGTGAATATATGTTGATGATTGTGTTCTGATATGCTATGAAATTTCTGTATCTGTGATTAAACAAAACAACATGTGTGATTAAGTTTATCTCCATATATGTGTTTTGTGTTCATCAAGAAAATTGCAGGTTTTCTATATAGTGACCAAATGATTTTGGTTTAAAAGGAATAACTAAAATTTAAATTTTGGATGAGTTTTTGTAAAGTTAGTGGATATGTTGCACAAAGTAATTATCCGTTAATGGCTATGAATAAACTCATTAAGTTAATGACCAGAAATTATGTTTTAATTTTTAGACCATGCCATATGAATAATGTATTCCAAAGAAGTTTAATTTGAATTGTATAGTCTAAATTGTAAAACAGTATTGTGCATGACTTTGAATTTATTTTTGGATTCTAAAGCCTTTTCTTCTGTCACAAAGATGCTGATTGACTTTAGAATAATTTGAATTCACTAATTATGGTGCAATGATTAAGAAACTACAGAATATCTTGTCTTCTGCTATAAAAGTGTTGCTTGATATTGTTCCAGTTTAGGGGTGTTTTGATTGCTTTTGTTCTCTGACATTGTTCTGCCATGTGATTTGTGAACTGCTTAAGATATTTCAATTAATGTGCAGAATGTTTTGTGTCAAAATTTTCAGTTTTATTTTGAAACTAAAACTTACCAATTTTTCTTGTTTTTGCTCACTAGGAAATCTTTACATGAATTTGAACAATGTTTTGATTCTGAATGGGACCAACTTTAGAGCTTGGAGGAGTTCCTTGGAACGCTATTTGATGATGCATGAAAATATGGACCTTTGTTTAACTGATGACCAACCTGAACCCTTAACTGAAGAGAGTACTGCAGAGGATAAAAGGGAGGCTAGAGCTTGATATAGGGCTAATGATTTGGTGCTTAAATGCAACTTATGCGCAATAAGGGCACGGTCATCAAAGAAGTGGGAAATATTTGGACCCGAAATTATCCTACCACGGGGATTGAAAAGTTAACTCCAATCCTTAGTTATGCCGATTACTAAGTCAGCAACAATTTAACAAACAAAACATAAAAATAGCACCAAGCTATTTACATGCCCGGCTCGGAAAAACCAAGCCTAAAATGGGTCAAGAGAACTACAAATAAATGCGGAAGCTCACAACCAAGTGGTATATATTGACAATGAAAGTGGTTTGTGAAGTTTGATTTTGATTGCGAAAAATAAAATTAACAATTGAAAATTAAAATTGTAACTAAAAATAAAGATAATAGAAACTAATCAAGAAATGAAAATTAGGTCACTAGGGTATCCTCCTAGCCAAATTTAATGCACAAATATGCTCCGACAATGGTCATTCAATTCATAATGGCATCAAGAACCATACCCAAGGCTTTTCAAGGCTCATGGGTCATTAGATTCCTTAAAAGGTATTCCTACTCCGGATCAAGGGTCGTAGAAACTCAATTGGGACAATTTAGAGCCTTGTTAGGGCCTCTAGTTGCACCAAAAGGCGAACAGTCCTAGAATCAAGGTTCCTAAGCTAGCCAATACGGCAATCAAAATTGGTATTGTAACTAACCATGTTCCAAACAAGTGTCCTAGCCATAAATTAGAGAAGTGATTATTAGGTCCCCTAATTTGTTCTAGACATGCTCATCTACACATTCATGAGTTAATCAAGCTCCTAAGCATGCATCTAAGCCAAATAATATAGATTAGAACATATGCCACACACGAAATTGAAAACCATTGAATCAAAACATATTTATTACATTAAATCCATGCTAGGATCAAACCCTAGTTTCCTAAATAGACTACTCACAACCCATCAACAAATCAACAACAATATACATCTATTAAAGAGGTAAAAGTGAGGAAGAGTGAGAAGTAACAAGAACAAGTCACAAATTGCTATGGAGCAATTATGACATGCCTTGATTTATGGCTTCCCACTATACCCAATCTCAAATCTTGATGCCCCTTGAAATCCCTTGAGAAATTGATGAGGATTTGATGGAATTTTGGTGAGGTGGTGTGGTTCTTGGTGAGGAGAAGAAAAGATGAGAAGAAGGAATTTTGGTGAGGAGAAGAAAAGAAAAGATGGAGAAAAATGGTGGTGTGATGTTTTGGGAAAGAAGAGAGGATGCATGGAAAGGTTGTGTGGGTGTTTTAGGTGAGGAGTGAGTGAGAGAGAGAGAGAGAGAGTAATGGAGTGAATGGTGGTGTGCGGCACTGTTCTGGGAAGGAGGGTGAGTGTGAATATATATATATATATATCTAAAGAGGACGTCCGCACTTTCGTTAAAGTGCGGACGGCGCTGCTGCAGCTCGGCTAGGGGCGCGACGAAGCGGCGGGGCTTGCCGGACGGAGGCCAGGGGTCGGACGGACCGGTCTGTGGCCAGTGGAGTCGCCGGCGACGTGGTTGCAGGGCTGCCCAGAAACCTGCTGTTGCAGGTGAGGTCGTTGCCCAGAAACCTGCAGCAACGACCTCCTCCGACCTCGATGGCTGCCCAAAAGCTGTCTGAGATGCTTCCGGCGTCATTCCGGCAAGCCCCGCCGCCCCGTCACCGCCTGAAAGCTGCTGCAGCAGCGCTGTCCACACTTTAGTGAAAGTGCGGACGTCCTCTTTGGAACCCGCCTGTATATATATATATATATATATATATATATATATGCCACGACGGTGCTGCGCGGCTTGCTGGAGGGAGCCCAGGGGTCGTGCGGAGGGGTCTGCGGTCGAGTGGAGTCGCCGGCGACGGGTTTTCCGGTGCTGCACAGAACCTGCAGTTGCAGGTGAGGTGGCTGCCCAGAAACCGGCAACCCCGACCTCCTCCAACCTCGAACGGTGCCCAGAAGCCTTCTAAGATGCTTCTGGCCTCCTTCCGACCCGATTCGCGCCACCTTCGACGCCTGAGCTGGGCTGCAGCGCCGGCGTCCGCACTTTAGCGAAGTGCGGACGTCAGCTTCAGAACCCGCCTGTATATATATATATATCATATCCAGAGCGGAACTCCGCTTTGAAATTAAAGTGTGAAGTTTGAGTTTTTGGTCACTTTTCGGTCGCACATCTACATCTCGACCGTTCAGTTTTTAGGTACTATTGTATAGATCATCTCTGCAAATTTTCAGCCAAATTAATGATCGTTAAGGTATCTAACTCGCTTAAACCAATGGACGGACTGAACTTGTCAACCTGAACAGTACTAGCTTTAAGGGAGTTATCAATGCCTTAATGATCATCATTTTGACTGAAAATTTGCAGAGATGATCTATAAATTAGTACCTAAAAACTGAACGGTCGAGATGTGGATGTGCGACCAAAAAGTGACCAAAAAATCGAACTTCACACGTTAATTTCAAAGCGGAGCTCCGCTCTGGGTAGGATCTGTATATATATATACAGCCCTTATTGGCTGCGGATATCCGCACCTAAGCAAAAAGTGCGGATTTCCAGTTTTTCCCCACTTTCCGATCATATTGTCACATCTTAACCATTCAGTTTTTAGATCCTAATGTATAAATCACTTCTGCAAATTTTCAGCTAATTTGATGATCGTTAAGGCATCCAAAACTGCAATTTACCATTATAAACACGAACAATTTCGGTTCGACAGATTCGGTTCATTCGTGTATATATATGGTAGCCGGTGTCTAGGGTAGAGAAAGGAATAGAGATGATAGAAATCAATGAGCTGCCACGTGGCAGCATTTAATTGGCTCTAATAAATTAAGCATAGCAAATGCTTAATTGTTGCTCGCACGTGGTGATGGCTGACTACTTGATTAATTAATCAAGTTAATCATTAATTAATCAAGTCAACTTTTTATTTTTATTTTTATTTTTATTTTTTTCTTCCTTCCTTTTTCTCTATGTACTTTCGCATATATTTTCGGAGACAATGAGATTCCACTTGTTTTATGGCATTGACCATGGTTGACTTGGTGTTGACTTTTTGTCCTTTTGTCGGAAATTCCGAATTGCTCCATTTTGGGGTCATTTTCTCTCGATTTCCACAATTCCGCTTATTTCCTACAAAATAAATAAAAATGGATTAATTACATAATAATTAACTTGAGGATTAACTTATTTATAGTGTTTTGGATACAATTACATGCATAGAAATACGGTTAATCACACCCCCCACACTTGAAATTTGCTTGTCCTCAAGCAAACTAAATGAATTCTAATCCGAAAATCTACTAACTCACAAACATAAAGGAAGTGCAGTATTAACATTTCCAACCAAAACCCTCGGACAACTAATTATGTAGATGACCATGAAATAGATGTAAGCATAACATAAGATTTTTGAATTTGTAAGGCAATTAAGATGCACATGTGAGAAATGCTCAAGTATATGCATGTAATATCCATATGTCAAATCAATCCACCATCATCAAATAGGCATACAGAAGACCCGACATAACCCACTAAACTCACATAGGTTCACTATGTATTACCGCTCAAGTGTTTAGGGGCTATATGTGTTTCAGTCAAAAGCAATTTCACAACTTGCGCAGCCATATACTTGCTCTTCGATCTCATCTCCGCTAGGTAGCTCACAACATTCAAGATCAAGAGGTCTTTTATTTGGTTGTATTTAGCCTTTTTTATCTTTCTTCTACTTTTCTTTTCCTTGAACTTTCTTTCTATATTCACAATTTTTTTTTTTTTTTTTGAGAACTTTCTTTTCTATACAAATCACTCACCCCCACACTTATTCTTTTGTATCCTCACACTTTTGACCTTTTCTTTTCTTTGGAAGCACTCAAACATAAAGTCATTCTCTCGAATCGCTTCACCGACAACCACGGAAGGGTAGAATAAAAGTGTTTAGGCTAGGTAGGAATTTGTGGTGAGAATGAACAAAAAGGCTAAATATATAAATAAGCTCAAAGTGGCAATCTAGTGGTAAATATCTTTGGACACATGCTTCTTTGACCATGGTGGTATTATGCCTAATGCCTCAATCCTTTCCATCCCATCGTAAGCTAACATATAGCCTCGAGAGGTCTCAAGCAAGTTCTAGATACGCAATGTCATGAAATTGTACACGCATGAAAGAATAAGTGAATGAACAATGCATACACTATAGATATAGGCACAAAAGCTAGCAAATAAAGGCAATCAAGTCAATCAAATTATCTATATGCTTCTCTAATTATGATGAACCAACCTAACCATAGGCTATGTGCACACATATAGTCAAGCATAGATCACATATACACTTAATCACAAAACAAATTCAAAGTCCTATATCATGCTCAACGCGCCTAGTATAGTGGTAAGTATTCCCGCCTGTCACGCGAGTGACCCGGGTTCGATCCCCGGCAACGGCGCCATTGACTTGATGCATATACTCTCGCAAGCGTACGTATCATTGTCAAGATAGGGAAATATTGTGCCCAAGATTATCGTACCACGGGGATTAGTGGCTAACCCACAATCCTTGAGTAGTCGGAACTAAAGTCACTAAGCAAAGAAAAGAATAATAAAATAAAATAAAAATACTAATTTAAGGCACCAAGCCTTAGCAATGCTTAGCTTTGATTTTCACCAAAGCCTAATCAAAACTAAGAGCCTAGTGATTTACAATGAGTTGGAGTTTAATATTTTGAGAGTTGATTTTAGATTAACAAACAGTAATAAAATGTAAAGCAACTATTAAAAATGCTAAAAAATTAATAAAAGCGTAAACAATATAAATGGGAATGTCGGGTGCTAGGGAGGCTCCTTCACCCAAATCTCATGTGTCGGAAGCTAATCTAATGTAGATGCAAATCTCTTACTTTGGCAGTAGTCGTATCCAAGGCGGTTCAAGGCTGGCTCAAGGACCAAAATTTCCTTTCATGGTATTCCTACTCCGGTTCAAGGGTCGTAGGAACTCACTTGACATGAATTAGAGCCGGTTCAAGGGTCCCTAATTCACATCAAGAGGCCTAGAGATCGAGGAATATAATTAGACTACTAAGCGACCCGCCCGCGCAATCACGCAACGGGTGTAAATCACTATGCTTATAACCCCACGAATATGAAATTGAAGGTTTCTAGCTTAGGAATTAGAGGGGGTCAAGCCTCTAACTCCATCCTAGACATGCTCAAAATACACACCCTAGAGTTGACTAGGCTCCTAGACATGCATTTCAACCCAACAATAATTGATATGAAAATTGCATCATATGAAAATTGCTCCTAGACATCCATCATATGAAAATTGCATCATTACATTAAATTAAACATCTTTTACACAAAATTTGGGTTAGGGCACACAACCCTAACCCCCAACAAAGAAATTACTCACAACCCATAATCATAGACATCAAGATTACAAAATTCGAAGAGAAAAGAGTATAGAAGTGTAGGAGAAAACAAGGGTAGCCACAATTAGCTAGAAAGCTAACATGACTATCCTTGAATTACAACTCCCACAAATACCTATATCTTGAATCTTGTAGACTTTGATGGATTCCTTGAAGCTTTGTGTGAATAGTTCTCTAAATGCCCAAAAAAAAAAAGTAAAAAAAATGAGAAAAATGGAAGGGGAGGAGTGGAAGGGTAGCAGCCCTCTCCAAGGTTGCTGTGCGGCGCTGGTGTTCTCTCCTCCTCGTAGTGGTAGAGATTCAAGTATATATATATATGCTATGTGGGTGTGCTGTGCAAGGAGAGGGGAGGATGAGGTCGTGCACGTGAGAAGATAAGGTGAGGAGGTCTCCACATGAAATATGAAAGAAGAGAAAAAAAAAAACTACAGTGCTGTTGTGGTCGTTTGGAGGTGAGAAGGAAGAAAGACTATTTGCTGGTCTCACCCACCCACGTGAGTTTTGCTTTTGTCAATTAAACCAAAGTTTAATTAGACATGCATGTATATATGCTGCTCCACCAACCTTTTAGTTTCTTTCCCTTTTTTTTTTTTCCCTTTTCTCATTGCAATTTTGCACACCACACCATGACTAGTTGGGTTCCGCTCTTAGCTCGATGATGTAGATCACGGTTGACCCGCGCCGACTATTTCGGCATTTTCTAGAAAAACTCCATTTTGCTCCAATTTCACATAATTTTCTATTGGTTTCCGTAACTCCACTTATTTCCTACAAAATAAATATAAATTGATTAATTACATAATAATTGACTTGAGGATTAACGTATTTCTAGTGTCTAAGTAGCGATTACGTACATAAAAATGCACGTAATCAGCGATCCAGGTTAAGTTAGATTCTCTAACGAAGAGGAAGGTTTTTCGAGCCAGTGATGCCAACACCTCCTAACATAAACCTATTGACTAATGGGTCTTCGTTAGAAAGCGTGATGAGAAAACGAGATGGTAATCTGGCCTTATGGCGTAAGGCTTCTCACAAAATGCACTGAAATCGACTACAAGGAGACGTATTCTCTCGTAATGGATGTCATTGCACTCCACTACACTATTAATTTGGTAGTTTTCGAATAACTGAACATGCAGCTTACGAATGTGATCACTACGTATCTTTATGGAGATCTAGATATGGAATATACATGAAAGTTCATGGTGAACTTCATTTACCCAAGTCAAGTGGCTCTAGACCACGTAGCGTGTTTGCAAAGAGGTTGGAACACTCACTAAGTGACTACTTGATTGGGAAGGGATATGCCCGCGCGTTTACATGACAAGTTTCAGATTCTATCGCAGTTCATGTTGGTGACATGATCTTCATTGGAAGCCTAAGAGTTAAAGGAAACCACTGAACACTTGAAATTCAAGTTTGAGATGAAAGATCTTGCACTACTAGAATTCTGTTCATTTACATCAGTCCAGAACCGATGTAAAACTAAATTCTGACCGATTTCTTTGTGGCTGATGTAAAAGATCCAGACATCACTTTAAGCGCATCACAAACCGATGTCCCAGATAACAACCAACATCACTTCTTAAACACAAATCGATGTATAATCGTTACAATCATCATAATTTTGTATGTTAACTATATTTAATTTTTCATATTTTCACATTTTATGCTTAATAAAGTATATCTCGAACAATATCTAAGTGAACATTTAAATCGATTACAATTTCAGAAATGATATCTGGAACCTTTCTAGACATCACTTGTTGTTTCTAAAACCGACGTGTTGTTTCATTATATACATCGCTTTTGTTTTATAAAACCAATGTTCTTTGTTTAATGATACATCAGTTTACTTTATAGTAGGTGATTTGTGCGTTGACAATAGATTACGTTTTGGTATTTAGAAATCGATGTGCACTGGTTTTGGGTACATCAGTTCTATAGACACAATTCGATATATTGATAACATAAGACATCGATTTTCATTTTGGTACTGAATTCTAATCTCTCAACTGACATCGTTTTCCTTGGTATTACTGTTTTGTTATGCTTTTATATACTTCACTTCATTTTGACAAGCATAATGTGCAAAGTTTGCATCTAGCTGCTGTTGGGAAAAGAAATGCATTCCCATCATCCAAAAATTGAGGCTTTCCATTAATTTCTTTTCAAATTCATGATTCAACATAATTCACAAAATAAAACGTCAAAACTTACAAAGGCTAGCCTAGACATTTGATCCAGCTTTAGAATTCTTATCTATAGCCACTTTAGTAAACCTTATTGGAAATATTTCAGTGTTTGGAGCAACAACATGATACTCAAGAAGGATCAGTGTCAATAACCTTGAACTCGTCACTCCTCATTCCTCCTCTCATATTTCGTTAAATATTTCAGTGTTTGCTTCATATTTCCTCCACAAGCAACATCCTGAATAAGCTCCAGCCCTCTATTAATTTCAGCACCAATTGAGATGGCGAAATTTGACCAAAGAAATTGAGCAAGCATACCTAGAACCAAAGCAAAACCCACAAGAGTCAAGAAATGATATTTGAGCCATTCAAAGAGCACCCAAACAAAAGTTGCAGCAGTTAAAACACTAGCTGATATCTTTTTGTTCATCCACAACAACACGTCAACATTTCAATATCAAAAGAGACTTTCCAAAAGAACAAAAAGTATAAAATTAGTGTCCCACACAAAGTCTCTTTTCCTTAAACAAAATGGAGCCCAAGCAACCTCCAAATTAATCACATATGTAGATCCAAAGCATACCTTGATTAGCTTCACTTATCTTCTCTCTTTGAGCTGCATAAAAACAAATGCATAGATCAGAGAGTCGTTTAATAGTTTATCTCCAGACGAAAAAGAATGCTGCAACAAACGCACAACTTCCAGAGACGGTAACATAGAGAATTTGTCTTCATATAATATTCATCATTATAGAACCAAAATATTACAACAGAGGTGAGGTTATATTTTAGTACCCATGTCTCATATTTTTCAATGGCAGTCATCTCAGCAGATTTCCATGGAAAAACCTCCACTCAATTTAGTTAGAAAATTTGAAAGGAAATTATCATCATGAAATGCAGAACCATTGCTAGCATTTTCATTAAGTCCTGACCTTAAAAATGTACTCTTAATACTACTATTTTTTTTTTTTGAAAAGCTCTTAATACTACTATTAGTTAATCAAGAATGTGCAGAGTAGAGAAACATAAGTTTGCAAGTTTGCCTCATTAACCTAAAAGTATATGTGGTTTGTAAGGAAAGACTTGCCTTATTTGGAATTTTAAAATTAGTTAGACATTTTCAGGAATATTCTCTTCCGAGCTTACCTGGCGTCCATATTGCAAGAAGGTATGGGCTTGGATCATCACGTTCCCGTCTGTCCATCTGTAAAGTAAAATGGTGCTCAACTCAGCATAATAATGTTTCAAGTAGGTCACTACATATTCTGATATTCATTTATAAACTTTAAAATTATGGCTTACCCCTGCCAAAAGTGGATGTGAATCTGGTAGTTCATACCTGTAATATATCAGGAATAGATGGATAAGTGAGTCATAGAGAATTTATGTCTATGTACATAGGTTTGCATTTCCATATGGATGTCGAAATTGATATTTGTTGGCTCCTTGCCATAGGGTTCAGTGAAATCTCCCAAGGCAAATACAATATTTAGACATCGACTATTCTCTAGATTGGCTTTTGTTCACACTATAAATTGGCTCTTGTCTAGCTAATTTCATATTAGTTTATTCTCTAAAGCATATGTGATTTGTAACTAGGGAATGACATGCACTTACACTTGGTGCTCTGTTCGTAGTCGACTGACATTCTTGAGCTTGGGAATAGGCAGAGAAGCAGCTTCTGGATTCAACGCAACTAAAGCCTTGGACATGTTACCTTCTTGGAGATCCATGTTCTTTTGCATATAGTTTTGTAATGTGTCTATGAACTGTTCCATGCTGACATTGATGGTAGGAATCTCATCAGGATCCTCCTCATATTCCTCATTATAAGTCTTCAATGTCACTTTGTGATAGGTAAGTGAATTCTTGCTCTAATGTCGCTGAAATATGGCATCAGTCTGCAAACACAAGAACAAATTGGTTAACACAATTACTCACTGGTAACAAAACTGAACCATCAAACATATGGCATTTGAAAGGCTGTACATATACCTCAAGTTGAAGTCCTGAGCGATTTCACGAACAAGCCTCTGGAATATGGCAACTTCCTGATCAGGAGCTCGGTACGTGGCAACAAAACTTGAGAAGCGACATGCATTGTTTGAAAAATTACCTCTCCTCTGCGATGATATCCCATTCTCCTTGGTGATAACAGAACGAAACAAAGGGCTCAGTACACAACAACAAAACAAAACTTTCAAAATGATAACCAAGAAACTTTGAAAAGCACCTGTTACATTTCCAAAATACTTGATTAGCAAAACTTGTCCTGGTTCACAGACCTATCAAATTATACTACTCTTGCCAAAAAAAAAAAAAGCATGAATAGAGAAATACTATCCACGTTTCGAGCTAACCAGCTTTAACAACTGAACAAAGAAGTACTTTCTGTCCTACATCTCAAAAGCATAACAATTGCCAATAAACCAAAAGAGAAGATAGAAAAACACCATTACTCTTTCTGCCATTGTTACAGTGTCTACTTGATTGAATTAAAATTCTACATTCCAAATGAAAAAATTGAAAAGTAGAAAACTGGATTGAAGCAACAATAAATATAAAACAAATCCAAATTCAAAATTCAAATAGGAATGAAGCAAATTGACTCACACTGGCTTTTGGGAGGAGGAGCAATGATGGGCTTCTTCGTTTGGGCAACCTGGAAAGTGGGAAACAAAGTTAGAAAAGAGAGATTTGCCAATCGGAAAGAAATTACCAAATCACGGGAAGAGTTGAATAGGGTTTCGGGCGGAAGCAAAATCAACTCGAATCCCTCAAGTAGAAGAAATCAAATTCGAAACCGGACCTGTTTAACAGCGGGCTCACCGGAGCAGTGTCATATTAGAAGAGAGACAAAATCAGTATTGGTGGTGGAGAGAAGAGAGAGAGAACCTACGCCTGGTGGTGGTCGGAGAAAAGGCTCGAGGTGGCTCAGGTCGGAGAATGAGCTCGAGGTCAGGACGGAGAACGAGCTCCATGCTCTGAGCTGAGGTCGGGGCCCCGGGTCAGGTCGGAGAAGGAGCTGTGGTCGGGGGCGCGGGTCAGGTTAATTGGAGAAGGAGCTGAGGTCGGGGATGCGAAGAAGGAGGCAGTGAGAGTTTATCAATTAGGGTTCGAAAGTTTCAGACAAAATGACTAAGTGTTGGGGGAATTAAAATTTTGGCCCCCGCGTTTCTCAAACTTTTTAACTTAGTCCCTCCGTGTTTTTTTCAAAATTTTTGAACGAAAATTTACACATCGGTTAATTTAACGACCGATGTTTATAACCACAATAGAAATCGATATTTCATAAGCCGATGTTTATACGTTTTTTTTACATCGCGGGCAATTCCGACCGATTTAATAGTGGTGATGTAAATGAACAGATTTCTAGTAGTGTTGGGAGAATGCGATTACGTCTCAGTTTGGAACTTAAGCATCATGTTGATAGATGCTTAGGCGTTTTGACAAGGTCAAGCCTTCAAGCACCCTCAAGATCGTTCGTAGTCTTGATCCAAAGAAGGATTCATTTCGTCCCAAGGATGATGACGAAGATGTGCTAGAGGCAGAAGTGCCCTACTTGAGTATAATAGGCGTATTATTGTACTTAACTCAATGCATAAGACCGGACATCTCATTTGTTGTGAACTTGTTAGCTTGATATAGCTCAGCGCCAACGCGACGCCATTGGATTGGTGTAAAAGATATCTTTCGATACTTGAGATGTACGATTGATATGTGCATGCTCTATCCCTATAGAGAGATGATGGATTCGAACTTATCACACACTAGGAACGCCGCCAACACTGGCCTGTGTCCTTTATCCCCATCTCAAAATGAGATTAGTGTTTTGGAAGGTTTTACTGATGCTGATTACCATTCTGACCCATACAAAGGTCATTCCCAAACTAGTTCAGTGTTCACCATGGGTAAGACCGCGATATCTTGGAAGCCTACAAAATAGACCCTAGTCACTATATCTTCGAACCATGCAAAGATTAGTGCTCTTCACGAAGTAGTTCGTGAATGTATATGGATTGGATCCATAATTACGCATGTTCGAAGCAATTGTGGTTTGAAATTGTACTTACATAGGCATTTGCAAGCGTAATTAACTATAATGAGCCACGCTCATGCTACCGCCAGTGGTACCAACTCCCGCCAAATGAGTGACCTACGGGTACACAGCCAAGCAGGCTACCGCCTGAGCCCTGACTTACCCTCAGATCATCGCTGACGTGCCGCGCCAAGACAACATCAGAAGCTCCAGAAGCTGGGGACTGAAGCATATCAGTCCCACATCGAAAACATGAAGAAGATCAGCTCCTTCTTCACCTATAAAAGGTTCTCTCTTCTCTCCTCATTAATTACGCATTCAATACTCACTTACTGTTACTTTGTCAACATAAATACATTTACTAACTTAGGCATCAGAGAAGAGAAGACAGTCCAACGAGGTCTCCCTCTGACGCCCTCTGTATTTTACTTGACAGGTAACGGAAGCCTTGAGAATACCACAAGTATCGGTCCGCCCATCGGACCAGTGTTAGCAAAGGTTTGGCTACCGCTGAACTTTAAACATTAACAAAAATCTACCACAAGATGAGCTTACGAGCATTTATGAGGATAATGATGTTGCTTTGAGCAAATGAAGCAATGCTACATCAAAAGTGACAACAACAAGCGTCATCAGCAACAACAGACTCTCCTCAAGATCAAAGTGAACTAGGTTCGATTTAAGGACGATGTGGCAGACTTGTTCTCTAACTCATTGCCTAAATTCCACTTTCTAGAAACATGTTGGTAGCATAATTTGCTGAAGTTATCCGAACTCCCATGACCGTTGTCATCAGGGGAGATGCAGATATCAGGGGGAGATGTCTACATATTTGGTCTCGAAACGTGAAGGGTGTGTTGTACTCTTTTTCTCCTTCAACCGAGGTTATTTTTGTCCCACTGGGTTTTTGTTACTCGACAAGGTTTTTGATGAGGCAACGAGAGGAGCACCGCGTTTGGACGACACAAGGGGGAGTGTTTAAGGACATCTAATTTGTGTGTTTGGCCCAAACTCTAGTCACTTGTCCATATTGTAATAGGGTTAGTCTTACAGATATCTTCGTAGATGGGTAAAGCTATAATATGTTAACATTTCTCATACATCAACTATTTTTACCTCTCTAAGGATTCATGTTATCACTTTGAGGACTAATATTACTATTTTCAGGACTCATATGAAAAACTAAGAAAATTTACCACTTTAAGGACTCATGTTACCACTTTGAGGACTAATATTACTATTTTGAGGACTCATGTGGTAACTAAGAAAATTTACCACTTTAAGGACTCATGTTACCACTTTGAGGACTAATATTACTATTTTGAGGACTCATTTTACCACTTTTAAGACAATTGTATGCATGTCATACGTTAACACATTGTAGAATTTTCCCTTCGTAGATATCCTAATCATTGTACAATTATGTTTCCTTGTAAGATTCATATTCAATGCTTGTAATCCTCTATCTAAAGAGACCCCTATTATCAATGAAAGCACAACTCAATTCTCTCCCAATTTCAGTTTTCCTAAAACACTTATGTTAATATCTACTTGTACAACTTCTTGGAGGATCTTATCCTATCTTCAATTGAGTTTTATGTTTATTTTCTTTTCACCAAAGAGAAAACACTCCCATTCTCCCAAAAAAAAAGAAAAAAAAAAAAGAGAAAACACTCTTTATCAAAACCTATTTAAGCAGTATTGTAGTACTAATTTCTTTCATATAAATAGATATAAACAAAAATTCAAATGGCAGATAATTAATATATCGATATTTATATTAAAGAACAAAATGTGACAGGATTGTAAAGTAATATGCATACATATACCTAAGATTTCGTAGTCCCCACCAAAAAGAGTCAAAGAACTTCTTTGCGAAATTTATTTGCCCTGTGTTACCACTCTTAAGGGAATCAACAAATATTCCAAAATCAATCAGTGTTGTCGCATTTACCGGAACAATGTAGGGGTACTTTTGTTGGAGTTGTACTGTAATGGAATCACTCCCAAAATCTCGTCCCCTTTGTCTGAGTTAGCGAAGATTAGGCTCAACAAACTTCGAAGGACTGAAAATCCTAGGTTGTTGTGTCCCTCCAAGCAGTTCCTCCATGTTCACGGTTGTGAATTAGTGTGCAACAGTAAAGACTTGACAAGATGTGTGTCGCGTGGGAGCTAGAAAAGCATGAGTTTCGGAAGAAGAGATTCCGACAGTGATTGGTGGATTGGTTGAGGTATTTGGTATAAGGGATATGAGTTGGGAATGGTAGAGGATTAAGGATGGATTTTTTTTTTGGGAGAGACGAAGCATGGCAAAGAAGATCTTTATACGATCAAGCATGATAAGTTTGAATCTACATGGAGGTAGAGGAGTTTTTGGACTTGAAAAATGGTTTCTGGGAGAATGAGGGAATTGCTTGGGCTATTTAGTGGTTAGCTTATGCATTGGTCCCCTTTCATAGCAGCTATAACTATCGATTTATAGAGTGGTAGTGGGTTAGGTATACTGTTGTTCCCAGGAATCCTGCTGCTGTGTTTCTAGGATTCCCATGTCCTCAAGATCTCATTGCTGTAATTCCAAGATTTGTTGCTGAAAAAAGGGAAGTCAGTGTTTTGTCTTTGTTCAAAGGTAGAGAATTGATATTTGTGTAAAAGGATGTGGTATAGTATTTGAGATGTATGGTTTTTAAGTAACATGGTTTAGTGTTGGGTAAAAGAAGTGTTGTTGTAATTAAGAATATTTGGGTTCTTTCTTCTTCACTCACCCATAATCAGAATTGGGCTGTTGGGCTTGAATTTCGATCCCCAAGTCTGAAATTGCCAACAAGCCTAAAACTAATAATTGGCCTCATGCATTTCCATTACCTTCCACACCACACCCGCTCTTGCAAGCCCCACATGCATGAATGTGGCTGGGGTCCACATGCGTGGCTTGATAATTGTCGATATAATTTTCTTATTGGGCTCGAGATATAAATTGGGCCTGGTAGCTGGGTTTTTGGGCATTAACATTAGCCTCCTTGATTATATGGGCCATATAATCAAATTCTGAAATTGAGGCCCAATAGCTAAGCGTAAAATTTAACAAAGTTTGCTTGGCTTGTCTCGTCTTTTCCGAATTGAAACATTAGTAGCTCTACATCCAAACGAAGGAATAATCAGTATCTCTTTCTTTTGCTCTCTTTCTTCCATCTTTGGAAATTTTGGATTTTCCCTTGTGCGAGTTCTCATCGCCAAAATCTCCTCTTTCTTTTGTGATTGAATTTGAAGCCTTGCAATCTATAAGCATGTCTTCTTATTATTTTAGCAGCATAATGCATCATGATGTTCATGCTAAACATCAGCATATGCGATCTATAGTAGTTTGCTTGGCATGATATTTGAATTGATTAGAAATTTCAATTGTCTTCAGATTGACTGTTTCTGATCTCTGATGCTACCAATAATTTTTTTTTTTTTTTGCCGCTGGGATTTGAATGTGCTCAACAATTTTAACAACTGACTAAATGTGAATGACTCTCGATATTGCATTCGAATTTCTCATCATCAGGCCCCACTAGATTCAAACTTATATGCTCTTGTTTTTGTTTTGTTTGACAAAGTAGCAATCTTGATCTTAGCAAGGTAGTAGTTGGAGTAGAGCAACAATTCTGGTATTTAAACCATTCTAGCATTGATATCTTCTAGTTCTATACAAATAATTGAGCTTGATGGCTAATTATAAAATCATTAGCCAAATTTGGGTTGACCTTGATTTTATTTCAGCAGCTTATTCTTACTTGTAGCTTCATGCTTAGCTGCCTTGAGATTTACAAAGTTTGCATAAAGTGTGCCTCATTTGAACACAGTTGTTGTGGCTATATGCTTGGTGCATTTTTGTATTCTGCTTGATTTCCGTGGCTTTGTTTTGTTATATTTTGACTTGTTTTTGTCCTACCAATTGTGGATAAGTGACTGAGGCTTGTGCAGGAGTCCTTGTAGATCAAGGGTTGTCAATTGGAAGAATGGAAAATAAAGAAAACAAGTTGTGAAAAGCTAGCGAATTAAGACCGAAGTGTGTTAGGGACAAGAGCTCAGGCTAAAATTGGAAAAAATAGCTAGATATAAACAAATACCACAAGTCAATGAAGAGATCTTTAGTAAAGGAATTTGGGTAATGATGAGAGATCTAAACTTGCTGTCACTTATAATAAAATAGAGAGAAATGCTGATTTTGCTTGAGGGAATGTGTTTTCACTAGATAAATTTGATTTGTTTGTTAATGCTAGTCACAATTTGCTCAATGAGGCTCGCATGCATGTTGTAATCTACAATTAAAATGTTGGAGTATGAATGTGCATGTAGCTTGGCATGTATAGTCATTCTTTGCTTGGTTTTGATTTCTTTATTTTGCTTGCTTAGAGTTATTCAAGCATGTAATAGCTTTGCTTGGGCATGTGCTTTGGTAGTTTGAGCTTGTGGCTACCTTCAGTATTTGAGTGATCAATTGAGAGCAATTCGATATTGAAAAAAATGGGCTTAATTGCTTGGCATGGCCCTCATATGTTCTGTGGTAGATGCACGACCTTAGAAAGGAGCTTGGCATGGTTTTGCACGTATGTTTGATGCTTGTATGCATAGTATCCTGCTTGCTTGGATTATTTTATTTTATTTTATTATTTTTTTTTTTTTGCCTAGCATGAACTTGTTTAAAGGCTTAGCGTGTTCCTCTTGACTTTGCTTGGCATGAGCATGTACTCAGCATGATATTTGAGTGGCATGAGCACAAGCTTGATATTAGCATGGACTTGGCATGATATATTGGTTTTTTTTTTTTTTGTCTGTTTGTGTTGGTATAGATACCTCTCAGGCACAAGTATCGGAAGCACAAGGCTCATTAGCCACTTAAAGTAACGCCAACAAAGCCCAGACATGATGCCGATACCATACACTTGTGGTATCGGGTGGACCACAACTAGTCCCACATTGTAAACAAAGGGGTGACTGTGAGCCCCGGAAAAATGTATCGAGCTTAAGGGGGGATCGTGTGACAAATTGTTCAACGATCTCGATAAACATTAAGTTGCTCAAGAATATTTTTAGAAATTTTCATAAAGTGAAAACCTCAATTCGAGAGTCGGATAATAAAGTACACAACACGACGAGTTCGTGGAAATTTTCGGGAGATTTTTCGGATACCTGAGCTATTTATCGTGGCTGTCCGAAGTTTTGGGATTTTGGAAATTAATTCAAGAAATAGAAAGCACGTGGAGCAATCCTAGCCATCCACGGTCTCCACCGCTTGATCCTAGCCTTCCATCATTAATTAAACGCATCTATATAAGTGTGTGAACAGTGGGAAGACACAAGAAAATTCGACAGAGTGAGAGAGAGCTCGGTGCTCTCTGACCCGAGACGCCTCCGCGACCCAACCCGGCCGGCGCGCCACCATCCAGCCACCGATAGATGACGGACGACCACCATCTTCTTCGTCTTGTCATTGGCAACAACCTCCTATCCTTGGATCGTCCATGCACTGAACGGAGAAGGAAACCCAACGATCAGAAGCCGAACCTTCACCGGCAACCTCTGAAATTTCCGGCGACCGATTAAGCTGCATCTGGTATGGAAACTCATCTTCATGCCATTCTCTACGTGTTAGGCTAATTGGTTTTCAAAATTGATGGAGTTTTGTCTACTTGGTTTCTGGGTTGGCTCTGGTTCGACGTTGTTGCTATGTCGGCGACTTCTCTAACGCGTCTGGGCTTGGTTTCTGGTTCGACTGCTTCCCTGGACGAGGCCTGACCTTGAGTGAAAGTTAAAACTTCGAAGATTTCTGGGTTGTGCATAGTGAGGCTTGGATACCAGTTCATCACCGAGTTCTCCCTCTAGTTTTCAGAAAACTGCTGCGAGGGAGTTCAAACCCAGACTGGAAATCAGACTTGTTGAAGGTAAATTCGAAGTTCTAGAAGGAATTGGTTCTTGTTTTGTGTCTGGCTTGAGAAATTGTTCGAGTAGTGAAGAATGGGATATTGATTGAAATAGGTTATTGGTGATGGACAAGTTATTGGTGAGAATATTGTTGATGAAGTTGTGTGGTTTGGTGAATTGAGATTGTTCTGGTTTTGCAAGTTAATGTCTCGTTGGTTGCTAAGGCAGGTTATTTGAAATGGGATGAGAATTTAGATGTTTGTGAAAAGTTTGGAAAAGATCAAGTTTTAATTATGGGTGTCCAGAGTAAATTAGGTACACCCATATTGAGTCGAAATTATGTTGGAAAAATGTTGGGTGGCCTTAGTGAATTAGGTGCGCTCAAAATATGTTTGATTGGTACTGTAATTTCAAGTGAATGTTCGATGATTTAAGTTAATTGTCGAACCTACCATGATTGGTCTCACATTGGTCAAACTAGTCAAACTAAGAAACGTTAGTCAAATATGGTCAAACCTTGGTCAATCCTGGTCAAACCAGGAAAGGTTGGTTGGACGATTTATTAATCGTCAATATTTCATATAATTGTTCAATGAGATATTAGCGGTCGGAATCTAGGACTCCAGTTACCCGAGGAACGGAAGGTTCGCGACTCTCGGAGTACGCGAGAGAAAGCATCGAATCCAAGTAGGGATTCAGAACTCTCCTCAGTTAGTTGTTTTCTTATATATTGTGTTAAAATGAAGCATGTTTGGTGGTATGGTTTGGTTATGTTAAAAATGCAATGCATACTAACCAAATCGTGAGAAATGTGATGGCTTGAGAGCGAAAGAGGCACTGACTTCCTTGGGTTCGATTCCCTAAACCTTCGAAGGGTTAGCTATGCCGGTCGTCCGAGTACCCATAATCACGGACTCGGTACGTGTGTGTAGCTAGGTAGCGGACGCTCTCGCTACGCTTACCTGGTTATAAACTAATTTGAGGTAAGGTCGTGTAGTGAGTCTATGGGACCGACTATCAAGTAATACTTGGATTTGGCGCCGTACTTGTTTAAGCATCATGCATCAGTTTTCAAGTTGAAAAACATTATAAAGTTTGTCGTTCTTTTAAATATGTGGTTTAAATATGTTTTCATACTGGGCAGCCCAAACATTTGTTTAATATTGGTTTTAAGTCTAGTTGAGGTAGAGTTCCTGTTGAGCAGCGAGGACGAAAGCTCACCCCCTACAACAGTGTGAATGCAGGTATTGTGCACTGGTGACGGGACAAGAGCGGATGGAGCTGGGTGTGCAGAACAATTTCGGTAAACCATCGTTCAGACTTTATTCTAAATTCTTTTTCTCGAACTTCATGTTTCGGGACTTGTTGATAGCCTTGTGTCAAAATTAGATGAATTCTCATTTCTTGAGATTCGTATATCTCGTGTGAGCCTTTATTTTAAGTTCTGGACGAAGGAAATAGATTTAAAGATTTTTACCTCAAAAGTACTTGTAGCTTCATTTTAAATTCTCGTTTCTAACAAAATGCCTAGCGGTTCTCTAGTGCATAAATCAAGAGTTAGTGCATAAATCAAGAGTTTGGTTATGTTTTAGAGACTCGCGGCACTGTAATGAGCTTAGACTGGTGAGGTGCAGGTTGGGGCATTACAGTGACAAGCCCATCCCCACACTCTAAATACATATCTCTCCACTCATTCAAGGTAAGTCACCACTCTCCATTTACTCCTACCTTGCCTGCATTCTTACATGTATTTGACTTAGGCATTGGAGGATCGAAGGCCGGCTAGCCCGGTCTTCTCCCTCTGACCTCTGTTCATGGTTGGCAGGTACGAATCTCAGAGGTGAAAGCTCTCATGACAACCCCATTTCTAACCCGGAAACATTTGACGCTAGAATGAGGGGCCCCTAAGTAGAAAACACCCTCATAGCTCACCACGGGCAATTTCATCATCTCACTGGAATCTTTCCGAGCGACAAATTTTCTCTCTCCTCTTGGATCTCCCTCTGCTAACGCACCAGGAACTCATATCTTCACATCTCTTTCTTGATCTTTATCTCATTCACATGAGAATCAAAATTTTCAGCTTCTGGGATCAATTTATAGAGAACTTTGAGGAGAGAGAAAGTAGATCTGAGTTTTCTCTCTCCTCCATCAAGGGATCTCACGACACCTCCCTGCCTCACCTCCACCGCCATGGGACTCACCGGCCCTTGGCGAGTCATAGCCAAGGTCCATGTCCTCTGGCGACACCGGAAAGCATCTCACGCTCTACCGCCGTGAGCACCAGTCATTTCTTTTTCTAGGCACCCAAAATTTTCTATTTCTCCTCGTGCATCTTCCTTGACGCAAACGAGCCACATACCGGTGGCCCACCTCCTTCTTTGCTGCCACAACTCCTCTCTTCTTTAATCACACATACAAATCACATGGTTCAACTTCTCTAAACGGAGATGGATGAATGAGAGAGAATTTCTCTCTTCTTCGTTGACTAGACGACCCCACCCATTCTTCACTCTGGCCTCGAACCCAAATCGAAGCTCACTCCAATCTCAAGGCTCGAACAGTTGGCACAGTTCCTGTTTGGCTCCAAAACCAGCTTGGTGTGCAAACCGTCTCTTTTACTGTTGTGATTGCGCGGGCGTGCCAGCATCATGGGGTGCAGTCGTCGGGGGAGTCCCTTGACCTGACTTCTTACCAAACGTTGTGGACGAGGAGAGCACCAACCTAGTCACAAGGTTCTTTTCTCTGCCTTTCGGAAAAGGACTTCTTGCCTTACGGATAAGGGCTTGTGGTGTGATCTCTTCGCGTCACCGAGTCGATACTCAATATTGTAGATTGAGCAGAGCAATCACCGGGAAGTAGGAGAAAGCACAGGTTTTGCTAAAGCGTGACTTTAGCTTCGCTGGGTTGCGAGGGCGTTACCCTTGCTTCGCTGGGTTGCAACTGAGTTGCTCCGGAGAGACTTTGATAATCGTTGAGATTAGTTGATTGAAGAGTTGTCCTTTTGTTCTATCGCCTTAGCCTCTATATATAGGCAGCTTGCAGATTCTCCTTCCAAATAGGAATGCAATACTATATTTTAGGCCACAGTTATTGGCCTTTAAATCAAATCAAAACACTTAATAGTTATGATATCCAGATTTGCCTCTGTACATGGTTAGAATATAGGCAAGGATTAATTACCTCTTGGAGACAACTTCTGGGCATGCACGTCTGTCCTTGTGAAAACAATTAAGGATAATTATGTCCTTACCTATACAATCATTGATTACTTACTTGCATGCATATGTATATATGTAGCCCACGTAATCAGCCATGCAGCTTGCATATATAATTAACTTGTATATACATCTTGGGCAAGCCTTCTTTAACGTTCGCGAGCAAGACTTGATTGAAATATGTTAGTGTAACCTTGATTCTTGCGCCATGCTTCACGTATGTCCATTATATCCCTTCCTTAATTTACCCATTGTAATCAATAGTAGGAATATATGTGTAATCTTGATGCCAGCTTCGCTATCCTTTCGCGAATGTTTTAATTGCGAACGTATTCGCTATCCACAGTGAGGCTAGCCCACATCCACTACAGACCTTTAATGTAGACCAACTATTTTCAATTACTAGCGGCAGCTTGCACGTCAACCTCCTCCTTTCTTGGACGTAATCAAGCAAACAAATCTCCTTAATTATCAAATATTTGATAATTAATAGTAAATCAATGAATATCCAACAGATTCGCTTCAAGATTGCTTGGCCTCCAAGTAGGCTTTATTGAGCCTCTAAATCATATATTTCACACTTATCGAAAATATATAGCTTAGGCCACAGATATTGGCCCGGTTCTCTTCGAGTCCCCCTTCGTCGGGAAAAATATTTATTTTGGGTTCAAACAGTTCCCTCGCCGGCATCGCCCTTCCATCTCAACCGGAGCTTCGCCAATAGCACAACCAAACTGATTTGGGCAGCCCCCAAATCTTCTCTCTACACCCTAAACTAATCACCTGAAACTCCCCTTCTCTGATTAGTCACATTTGCGAGAATCAAGCTGGCCTCCAGTTTTATTCCGGAGAACAACTATAAAAATGGTCGCGACCGGGGGACTTCAATCTTCTTCCGGGGTGTATTAGTTCCACCGGAGTGAATTCACGCACTCACGCGCCGCCACTATTGTCATTCGATTAAAATTCCAGACTTGGGTTCAAGACAAGTTCTAGAGGTGCAAAATCGGACTCGGACTCGGACTCGGGCTCTCCGCTATCCCTCTCGGTCTTCTCCATTATCGCTCTCGGTCCCCTGCAATTGACCTCGCTCTTGGTCTCGAAATATCCAGAAAGACTTGCGATGGGTCTCAGTGTCGGAACCTGTACCTTGACCCATTTGGACCTCGCTGACCCATCTTGGTGGCTCGACCAATGTCGGCCTCGCCAACCCATCTTGCTCTCGCTAACTTATCCCGCTTATGCTTGTGTGAACGTATTACATTGATCTCAGTAAAGCTTCTATCGCTCTCGCTGACCCATTTTCCTCTCCTTGGTCGAGTAAAGGCCTAAAACTCCAGTATGGTTGAATTCAACAGCGAATCAAAAAAAAAAAAAAAGGGGAGAGAAGGAAGTGATCTCGGCACCCAAAGTCTGCAACCGAGTTGGAGTGATCTCGGTCTCGCCACCACCCCAACTCTCGGCATGGCAGCTCTCGATATTGTAACTCGGTGACCAATCCCTCTTGGTCTTAGTACCAACCATCCCAACAATAATCCTATCTCCCGGTAGCGACTTCGTCTTCCAACCAGCACTTTTGCAAAATAAATAGATAAAACTGTGGATATGCCCCTAGATTGCAATGTCCTCAAAGCCCCTTATGGCTATAATTACGAAGCAACAGTCGAACCCTCCCGGCACCAACATCTCTCGGTGACCCGAAGCAAAACAGACTCGCAGCAAACCACCTCGAGAAAGGAAAGAAAAGCCAAGTCCTTCTCTCATACGCAACTTTGCTTATATGCGTGTTCTCAATCAAATATTTATTGCCTGCTAGGTGTTGATGCATGAGTCCGAACGTGTCCAAATAGCATAATTGCTATTAAGTACACAACTACACATACACTCTTAGACTGTTCTGATCCCATTTGATACATGCACAAATGTAATCTTTGTTTTTTTTTTTTTTTTTTTTTTTTTTTTTTGGCAAAGGGGAATATCATTAAAAAACATAAGGGGAAAAAGAACCCTTGAGAGAAACAACAAAAAGAAAGACACAAACAACAGCCTCTACAAGTGAGGAGGACGAGGTAAACCGTCAAAAACAAGAACTGCAGCTAAGGGAGAAGGAGGGTGCTAAACCCAGTTAGGAGGACACCTCCCACTATAGACTAACGAAGCAACAATATGTGCTGCTTTGTTTGCCTTTCTACTGGTCCACGACCAGTTAAAATGTCGGGTTGAAAGGAGATACCGGACTTGAGAGAGAATATTAGTTGCTGTCCAATCCGAAGCAGGGCTATTATGTCTAAGAGAGTTGATAATATCTTGAGAGTCAGAAGAAATGAAAATATCCTGCAACGGGAAAGTGTTGGCAAGATGCATAGCTTCTCTAATAGCCAAAGCTTCTGCAGCCATTGCAGAAGGGGCCATCGTCTTTATTGCTCTGCCCGCAACTAACCGACCATTCGAATCACGAGCAATAGCTGCTATTCCACATAAAAGAGAGTCTTTGAACCATGATGCATCAGTATTTATTCGAATGGCATTCATAGGAGGTGGAATCCATCTTGAGAGGCAAGGAAGAGACTGAGTAAGACGTTACAATTGTCTTGGAATGGGAATCCCAGGCTTGGTTGCTGCAATAAACTCATTTGCTGCATGATAAGAAGACAAAGCAATCCTGATAGGGTCTAGAGGAATATGTTTATATAGACAATCACATCTATGTTTCCAACATCGCCAGAGAAAGAAAGATATGTGCGTAGCAAAGTCACTCGATTTCTCTAATTGACTCACAGAGAATAACCATCTGTCAAAAGAAGTAATGGTTTGGAGAGGGACTTTATAAGAGAAAGGATGAGCAAACCAAGCACTTACAATCCAGGGACAAGTCAGGAGGGAGTGTTCAATTGACTCATCATGATGCGAACACATATGACACTCAGCAGAGGTGGCAATGTGTCTTCTAGTGAGAGTTCCCTTTGTTGGAAGAATTCCATGGCAAGCACGCCAAAGAAAGTTCTTAATTCTCGGAATGGTCTTCAACTTCCATATCCAATTCGGAAGTAATTTTCTGAATTTCACGTTTCATAAATATTTTGTTAATTAGTTCAGGTATGTCTACTAGTCAGGTATATATTCACAATTATTAGTCAGAAAGCCAATTTGAACAAATGTTTTGGCCAGTTTGCAAGGGAAGAAAGAGAGCAGATGACAAACCTTAATTGTAGGGTGGTCTTCTCGTATTTTTTTTCACCAACCAGGCAAACAACCAGAACAAGCATTGCTGCTAATGTCCCAACAAGCAAACCCCAATGACTCAAGCTCCGACGATCTGCCTTCTCCATTTCCAACCACCTCAAGATACGTAAAATGATAACACCTGAGGAGAGCGTACAACATTACGCAAATAAAAGCATGTATTTGTAGGTTAAAGCAAAAAACTAACTAAAATCCAATCGAGAGGGCTATAATATCTTTACTACCGGAGATTAGAAAGGGTGGTGATAAAGAAAGCTTGGAATGGACGCCACCACAGAGCAGATGGTATTTTATTTGACGGCGGGAAAATAGAGAACAGAGCTACTACGTACGTACAACAAGGGAGAGGTGGTTACTCCTATTAGAAGGTGCACTGGATATCTATAAGAAGGCATAAAATCTGAACTGTATTTACAAACCTACAGAGAGGAGGTTTTGTTTAAATTGGTGGATATTTAAAAAAAGAAAGACCTCAATAGTAGTTGTTGTTTTCTTTTTTGACAAGCAACAAGAACTTATATTATAGAGATCGAGGGTAAAAACTCCAAATGGTACTTGAACCTTGAACTATTGCAAAAAGTATTTTTTGATACATACATATTTTTTTTGGGTCAGGATTAATGGACACATTATTTGACACACTTTTTGACACTTCATTTGAGCCCTCAGATATAAAGACATTTAATGGTCATGATTAATTATGACAAATGACTTGGCATAAAATTTATTCTTAACAAAAAATAAAATAAAATAACGCAAAACTTTTGTAAAAACAAAAATAAAATAAAAGGTTTAACAAAAAATGATTAAGAACTGAGAATACAATCAAAAAGAACAAAGAAAAAAAACACAAGAACAACATAACACGATCTCAGATTCTTGTTAAGTGGAAGATTGATAAACCAGTTGTTTAGTACATCAAAAGAAAATAAAGAATAACCCAAAAACATTCATGGAGGAATCTCGCATTGAACATAAAGCCAAGAAAACCACAATAAGTAGAGAGGGAGAAAGAAGATGATTGATCACCACAATTTTGATTCTCAGTTTCAGGTTAGAGAACAATTAGAAAACCATATCCATCAAAATTATGGTTGTAGGTTTCTCTTTATTGCATGATTCAAGTTTTGAGATTGGGTTTAATTGTTCTTAGGCTTTGTGAATTGTAAATAGTCAGAGAACACATACACACAGATATAAACAACATCTGGGAGAAGATCAACAAACCAATTTTGTAATGAAACGATTTAAATTTCCTGTACCAAAATATGGATTGTCAAAAGAATTCTTATAAAAAAGAAAAAATTGTGAAGAACTTGTGTTCGCAATATTTAGGAAATTCCCATTTGTTTCATTTTTATTACTTTGCCAAAGAATGAATGGAAAATGGCATTCTTGTTCAAAAAATGAGTTCTTGCTCTTTTGATCTTTCATTTTTTTTTTTTTGAACGTGTTTTTCTGTTTTCTAATATCTTGTTAGACTTATTATTTTATTTTAGAAAAGAATTTTTAACAAATTTTATGTTTTTGTTGGGAGGAAATTTAATACCATGTCATTTTCCATAACTAATCTTGACCATTGAATGTGTTAATATCTAAGGGTTAACATAACGTGTAAAAAATTGTGTCAAATAGTGTGTCCATTAATCCTGACCCTTTTACCCCAAATGGTACCTAAAGTATTGTGTTATTACCAAATATAGTATTTCCCGTCAACTTTTATGTTAAAGTCGCCTATGTGGTATAGTCTTTTTCAATAAAAACTCCAAATGGTACCTGAACTATTGTAAATTTTTTTTTTACTTATGTTTTTTTTTTACCCCAAATGTTACCTCAAATATTGCGCAGATAGACCCTAAAAAACGGTCTAAGCGGCTGCCTAGGAGCTGGGTCACCTATACGATTTTGGGCTAGGCAATTGGTCTAGGCATTTACTTCTCGGCAACTGCTCAGGCGGTCTAGGCGCTGGATGTTTCTAAGCGAAGGTTGACCTCTCTCAACACGACGAAGATCTGAAGCAAACTATTTTGCTTCGGGATTTTTCTGTGTCTATCTCTCAGAATATCAGCAATTCAATATTTCGAGATGGCGGTGGTTCCGGCGATCAATAGATCAACTCGATGAGAGAGAGAAAACAAAGTGAATAACATAAATATAGAAGAAAAGGATAGTAGTACTAGTTTCTGGTGTTTAGCGTGAGAGCGCGGTGACCTCGATTTCTTAATCAAACGTTTTGATTTTCTTGGTGAAATCAAGTAGCTACAGTACTATAGAGATCCTATAGATAATGGATAAGTAGCAAACACTAACATCGCCACTTCAAACATCACCGGAGCCGCGAGCCCCTCTCCGCCGCCGTTCATTTCTCTCACCACTACTTATATGGCGAAAAAAATTTCCGAATCGTGAAAAGAATGAATCGGAAATCTATCATGCGTTGATCTGAAAACCAAAGCGTGAATCTCACGGCGAGATTAAAGAACAATCAAGTGGACAAGTACCACGATGAGGTCGTAAATCTTGACTAGAAAGAGAAGGAACTTGAAGTCGGATGCATCGCTGAAACCGAGCCTCGGCGCCATTGTCACCGATTTCGAGCAGATAGCTCCCGAAAACTCAAACCCTAACCTAGCCTCTCCTCCATCGCCACTGCGATGTCATAAACTCCTAGTCCGATCAAACCCCAACGAATTCAGAAACAGTGACTCAGATAGCGGCGATTACAATCACATTATCAAATTGGGAGAGAAATTTAGAGAGAGAGAGACAGGTTCAGATGGGATTAGATAACGGGAGAGAGGGAGAGGAGCCAGTGGCATCTTTAGTAATTATGCTTAATTGTAGTGGCAGGTTATTAAGAGGTGACCTGAATTATCATGGAGACATTTGTGTTAACTGAATTATAATAAGGCACTTTAAAATGACCTCTTTTATCATTAGCCCATTGTAAAATGTATTTTTAAGGTTCTAAAAAATGCTAGACACTAGTCGGGTGGTGACCCAGGGACTAGCGCGTACAGTCCTAGGCGGAAAGGGCGTACGGTCCTAAGCGGAAGCCTAGGCGGGAACTAGTCAGTTTCAATTTATTTAACTTTTTAATTATTTTATGACATAAAATTAATAAGGGCTAATGATAAACGAGGTCATTTTAAAGTGTCAACCAAACAGAAACCAACAACATTAACAAGAAAACTGCTCTGCCGCCGTGAAGAACAGAGCAATCAATAACAAGATCCAACCAGATCAAATGATCGTTGAAGAGGCTGATGGCGATTCCGATGTACCCAGCTACTAAAGTTTCAGATATATACAAAAACAATAATCTTAGAACTCAAACCACCTCAAACACAAAGAACATCTTCTGCCAAGAAATCAACCATAGAGACCAGTTGAAGAGAGAGAAAGGTGAGACCCACCAAGTGATCGAAGGAACAGGCAACCAAATGGTACACAATCCCTTGTTGCATCATTGAGTGCAGTAGTGGGAGAACCCCACTTAGAACAAAGCTCCAAGGAGCATATATATAGGCCTTGACATAAGGAATATGATAAGCGCCACTAAAGATAGCGAGCACAAGTACAGCATCCAGACCTGAATAGTAGTCTGTCTTGTTTGTTATTTAAAAAACATAAATAAAATTAGAACAGTTGTTACAACTTAAAAGAGGAGGTCTTGTGAAGGACATTGGTATTTGAATAGTATGAGTTGTTAGAGGAGGAGGCCAATATTCTAAGAAAAGCTTTTTAGCTGGAGGTTGTTTTTGCAGACGAGCGCTTTTAGTTAATCATATGCCTTAGTAGAGTTTGCGCAATTGATTGTCCACAATCTTCAGGTGAACAGCTGGTTCTTATGTATAACATAGGGGTCTGTTTTATTATGACTGTTGTTTAGATAATTTTCATGATTTTCATGTTGATAATACTGTTAATCAATGTTCTAAAAATTAACTGTAGGTTGTCTAGGCCCGTTTAGGCCCTAGATGCCGCTGATAAATTTTTTAGTGTTTCGTAAGTCTACATGGCAATCTGACATGCTTTGACGCTGCAATTAAATATTGACATGTGGATTTGCTAAACTTGAATTATTTCAGCTATTTGTCAAAAGACCATTTTGGGTTTTGTGTTACTTTATTTCTCGCTTCTTCCTCATCACCAGATCCTTCCACTCTAATACTATTACTTCCCAACCCTATGATCTAATGATTCGATCAACCACTCAATTTTCATTCTAATGGCAAAGGTAGGGCAGAATTGGCACTTGACAACCCCTATTGGCAATGGTCGTTCTCTACCCCCGTGCACACCACATTCAATGTAGTGATCTTTCGCTCAGTTGTTTCCTGCACCATACTGATCGAAGACGAAGTTATCAGGACAAAAGATCTGACCGTGATCAAACATTGTCCATGGTTCCTGGCTTCATATCCAAGATGACGACACGTGGACCATACCTTCCGCCACTGGTTTTGTTGTAGTAGACGTTGACTCTCTAAAGTTGGAGCTGGAGTCGTTGGTGTTGCGTTCGGTGGGGTTAATGTCGTGTTTGGCGTAGACAACCTCCCAGACCTTGGCTCCAATCTGGTTGACGCATTGGCCTCCCTGAATATGAAGAATCTCACGCATTTTGGTGTATGGGTGTGTGACATATAAATATGTTATATATATTGAGATCTTGACCGTTCAGTTCTTAAAACTCCATGTATAGATCACATCTCAAATTTTCAGCCAAATTGATAATCGTTAAGGTACTGAACTAGATCAAATCAATGGACGAACAAAATCTGTCCAACTTGAACCGTTCATGTTTGTAATTGTAAATCACAGTTTTGAATGTCTTAACAATGATCAATTTGGCTTAAAATTTACATAGTAGACCTAAAAACTGAATGGTCCAGATGCCCATATATGATAAAAAAAATAAAAATAAAAAAGTTGGTCTTTTATACGGGGGGAGAGAGAGAGAGAGAGAGAGAGAGAGAGAGAGAAGTCCCAAACAGCTTCTCATGGCAAAGAAGACCCATAAAGGTTACTTCACAAAAAAATGGAAAAGTTGAGTTTATGTTTTAATTAATTTTAGCAAATCCACGTGTCAATATTTAATTGAAACATCAAACCATGTCAGATTGCCATGTGGACTGACAGGACCAATGAAGAATTTCTCGACAACGCCTAAGCAAGTTGGGTTTTAAAAAGTGTTCAAAAGATCTTTCTTATTTGGTTAAATACTTAAAAATGACTTTTTAATTAATAAATACTCATTATATACTTAATTTTTTCTATTTTTTTGATCAATTAGGCTAGTAACTTTTCAAGTAAATCAATAATATGTGTCTGGGCCAAACTCTAGGTTACTTGTGCAAGTTGTAATAGGGTTTATGTTAGAGATATTCTCGGAGATATTCATAGATATCCAATCATTGTACGATTACCTTTCTATGTACAACTCTGATTCTATGCTTGTAATCCTCTATATAAAGAGACCCTTATTATCAATGAAAGCACGACTCAATTCTCTCCCAATTTCAGTTTTCCGAAAATACGTTATCAGCACGATGCCCTAACCCTGGAATCTCAAAAACCAAAAATCCTAAATCCCTAGATCGCCGCACCTAGCCCGCGTTAGCCTTCTTCCTGCTGTGCGTCACCTCATCCCACCACCGCCCCACCATCCCGCGCGCCACTGCTCGTTGCCACGCTGTTGCCACACCGTGCCAAACTGCTGCCACAGCGTGCCACACAGCTGCCACACCAGGCCACACCACTGCCACACCGAAAACCCTAATTGGAGGTACGTTTTAAAGTTCCCATTTTTAGAGTTTTTGTTCCTTTTCTCTTCTTTTTCTTCGGGCACTTGCAACCTCCCTTCTTGTACCTCGTTTTCTTCGTCATAGGGGAGACCTAATTAAGCCGAACCGTGGGGGTTTGTGCTATCTCCATAGGGGAGATAGCAACCTCCCTTCTTCTACCCCGTTTTCTTCTTCATAGGGGAGACCTAATTAAGCCGAACTCTGGGGTTCGTGCTATCTCCAAGCTTGGAGCTTGTTGAGATCTCCAAACTTAGAGTTTGTAGAGAACTTATGATCAACCACTTACGTCATTGTTTCGATCTAATTCAGTACCTCTTGGGAACAACTGGCTCTGGATATAACAAGTGGGTTCGTGATGTCCGCCAGCATCTTAAGGCCGAAGGAATCCTGGATACGATTCTTGAGCCTAGCCAAGACGTGCTAACTATTGAGCAAGCTCAAGCTTTGGAAGCAAATAGAGCAGCCTTGGAGGCAAAAAAGGCGAAAGCCATCATCCTAATGACTCTTCATATGGATGATTCGCTCCAGTACGAGTATATGAATGAAGAAGACCCCAGAAGGCTGTGGGTCTCACTCGAAAAAAGATTTGGCAACGTCCATGACTCCCTGCTTCCTGACCTAGAAGTGAGATGGCATAGCCTCCGCTTATGTGATTTCAAGACTGTTCTTGGCTACAACTCGAAAGAAATTCGCATTAAATCCTTGATGGAATTCTGTGGAAAAGTTATCACAGATGTGATGTTGATCGAGATGACTCTCTCTACCTTCTCCGTCTCCACTTTGATGGTTGCTAAGAACTATCGAATTGATGTTACTGCAGGACGGTCACAAGATTTCATGAGCTCATTGGAGCTATGAATGTTGCTAAAAAGTATGACAACATCCTTGTGAAGAACTATAATTCGAGGCCCATGGGAACATAACATATTCCGGAGTCCAATTATAGTCGCGCCCCTAATGGTGGGCGCCAAGAGTGAAACCCTAAATCTAGGGACATTTCTGGACGTTTTGGTCCATATTCTCACTCTAATGAGGAAGGTAACAGCCAAAATAGGCGAACACGAAACCGAAGAGGTCAACGTGGAAAGAGAGAGGGAGGCAACGCTTCTGGCCAAGTTGCTGGGCCACCAACACTAAGAGCCATCCAAATAACGCTTTCAAAGCGCCTCAATCAATGGAGTTTGAGCACAGAGATGTATGTTCTCAATGTGGTTTATTCGGTCATTGGGCACACATTTGTAGAGCTCGTGAAGATGTTGTCACTGCCTATAAAGCATATTGTGAAGCAAGAAAAGCTCACTATATGGAACAAGAAGATCAAGAAGGTGATCTAGAGTGAAAGGTTGAAGACTACAAATTTGGCTGGGATCAATAGATCGCCAATTCTGTCTAAGTCTTTATTTTTCCAAGAGATGTAATAGGCAATTGCCATATACTTTGTAGTAAATGCAATTGGTTTAGCTTTTCTTCACATAGACTCATCGAAAATGAGTATGATGTCTAAGAAGGTTTTGAGATAAGTGGTACTTAAGCGAGCTTTGTTCCTCCTACATCGCTCTACTCACCTGGTCATATTTATGTTGGAGTTACCGAAAGAAGTAAAACGACTATCATTGTTTTGCATTAGCTAGTACTTGGATTAGACTCTCTTAATGGTTAAGAATAATGATGTCCTCCGTTGGCTTATGAATAAAATTTCGAGTTCTTTTCATTATGACTCCATTTTAATTCTGAGCATGTTACTTTGTGATTACGATGGCTGGGCCATCAGGATTATTTCAAGGACATGGAATAGCCCAAATTTTGCTTGCCAAATGGCATCTTGATTACTGTCACATAAACTCTCTACGCTCCTAGGTCAAATCGAACCCTATTGAGCTATTCGATTCAACGGATTCCATGCAAAACGCATGAAGAAAACGGAAAAGAGTTCTTTTGCACTACCTCTAATCATTACGAAATACGCATCTTAGAGAAACGTATGTGTCTCTCTAGTGGATTTTATGTCACCACTATTAGAGCTATTAAATCCAATAAAGTTATGAGAAAATATCTCTTGGATTTAGACACATATTGGCTTTGTCACGACAGGATAGGTCATCCTAATCATGATATGATGATCTGTCTACTAAAGACTTCACACGGACATCCATTCTTTCGAGCGAAACGGAGCAAGAATCAAAGATTGATTCCAGGACTAAGTGTGACAGCTGCCGCAGCCTTCCACTGCCTGCCTTGGTCCGCCACCGTCCCCCTTGATGACACCATAGTAGGCACCACCCATGGCCATGACGCCATGGATGCCAATTCCCATGGCCATGACATCATGGATGCCACTTCCCATGGTTATGACGCCATGATGGGTGATGTAGTCACAAAATTTGCTTTAAATAGCACTTCAAACGCTGAGGCCCTACCCAAATCCTCATTGGTTGCTTCCAATGCCCCTCGCTCATTTTGCAAAGCATGTTCCTTATGGAAATTAGGATCGAGACCGTCCTATGCAAAGGATACGAAAATACTCATTTTGTTCTTACAAAGAATAAGAAACAATCCAAGGGGATTATGTGGACTGATTCAACCAACTTGCGGACGTTTAAATATTTCATGACGTTGGTTGATAAGCAAACATGTTGGTCACGTGTTGTGTCATTGTCCACTTGTCATGCTACTTATACTACACTCCTAGCACATATCATATGACAACGGGCTCACTCCCTGGATCATCCCATTCAGTCAATCGGACTTGACAATGCTAGAGAGTTTACATCGAAGATTTTCGATGATTATTGCATGTCATATTCTCATGTACACACCCAAATGGTCTCGCGGAAACAACTATGATGGTAGCCCGGACATTGGTAGTACGCACCAATCTCCCTATATCCGCTTGGGGTGATGCAATATCGCATGCAGCTATGCTAATTCATCTGCAGCCCACCGCCACTCAAACAATCTTTGCGTTACAGCTAGTGACTGGGTACAAGTATCTCGTACTTACGCATATTTGAGTGTATCATTTATGTGCCAATTGCGCCACCATAGCGCACGATGATGGGTCCTCAAAGACGAATGGGCAAATGCGTTGGATATGAGACTCCAACAATCGTCCGCCACTTAATACCCTTGCTAGGCGATCTCTTTACCGCATGTCTTGCGGATTGTCACTTTGATAAGACAGTCTTCCTGTCGTTAGGAGGAGATAAGAACATGGATGTTCAACAGGAACGACAAGAATTGTCGTGGTCTGTCCCTACTATGTCTCATCTCAATTCCCGCTAAAGTGACGAAATCACACATATCTGCTGCAAATATGCCTGCAAGGATGGACGTCCCTAGGAGAGGACGTAGCGTCACCCTACACGGAGGTAGGCATGGCGCCAACGCCATAGAGAGTGATACTCTGGCGTTACAGACCACGGCCCCAGCTAGGATGCGTGGGAGGCCCGTGGGTTCGAAGGATACTTTGGCATAACTCAATCTTTGATCATCGACACTCAAAATCCGTCTCATGAGAACCTTCCAGATTATGGTTATCGTTAGGGGACACCTCAACGTCAGAACCTATTATTGAGAATATAGAACTCTCTGATAATTACACTAGTATACATGAGACGTAGGATAGAAACTCCATCATGATTGGTGATGTAGTCGCGCATGAGTTTATTGAGTCTGATGATATCAAACCACGCTCCGTTGATGAATGAATGCCAACGTAGAGAAATTTGGCCTAAATGGAAAGATGTGATCCAGCTTAAGTTGGATTCTGTAACGAAGAGGAAGGTTTTTCGAGCCACTGATGCCAACACCTCCTACATAAAACATGTTGACTAATGGGTTTTTATTAGAAAGCGTGATGAGAAAAGGAGATGACCGGTAATCTCGCCTTATGGCCCAAAGCTTCTCACAAAATGCCCTGGAATCGACTACGATGAGATATATTCTCTCGTAATAGATGTCATTACACTCTACTACCCTGTCAGTTTGGTAATTTTCGAATAACTGAACATGCAGCTTACGAATGTGGTCACTACGTATCTTTATGGGGATCCAGATATGGAATATACATGAAGTCTCATGGTGAACTTCATTTACCCAAGTCAAGAGGCTCTAGACCATGGAGAGCGTTTGCAATAAGGTTGAAATGCTCACTAAGTGACTACTTGATTGGGAAAGGAATATGTAAATACCCGCGCGTTTTCATAACAAGTTCCGGATTCTATCATGGTTCATATTAGTGACATGATGTTCATTAGAAGCCCTCAAAGAGTTAAGGGAAACCGCTGAACACTTGAAATCTGAGTTTGAGATGAAGAATCTTGGGAGAACACGATTATGTCTCGGTTTGGAACTTAAGCATCGTGTTGATGAATGCTTAGGCATTTTGACAAGGTCAAACCTTCAAACACACCCATGATCGTCCGTTGTCTTATCCTAAAAAGGATCCTCTTCGTCCGAAGGATGATGACAAAGATGTGCTAAAGACAGAAGTGCCCTACTTAAGTACAAAAGGCGCATTATTGTACTTACCCTAATACACAAGACCGAACATCTCATTTGCCGTGAACTTGTTAGCTAGATATAGCTCTGCGCCAACACGACATCATTGGACTCACACTGGGTATCTCTCTGACATAGCTTTCCCCATCCCAAAATGACATAAGTGTTTTGGAAGGTTTTGCTAATATTGGGTATCTCTCTTACTCACACAAAGGTCGTTCCCAAACTGGTTATGTGTTCACCATGGGTAAGACCTTGATATCTTGGAGGTCTACTAAATAGACCCCAGTCGCTATATCTTCGATCCATGCAGAGTTTATTACTCTTCATGAAGTAGTTCATGAATGTATGTGGATTGGATCCATAATTACACATGTTCAAAACAATTGTGGTTTGAAGTCTACCACAGATAAGCCTACGAGCATTTATGAGGATAATGCCGCTTGCATTGAACAAATAAAGTAAGGCTACATCAAAAGCGACGACACCAAGCATAATCAGCAACAACAGACTCTCAAGATCAAAGTGAACTAGGTTCAATCTACAGTATGGCAGACTTGTTACTAAGTCATCGGCTAATTCCACTTTCGAGAAACATGTTGGTAGCATCGTTTGCGGAAGTTATCCGAACTTCTATGACCGTAGTCATTAGGGGGAGATGCAAACATCAGGAGGAGATGTCTACATGTATGGTCTCGAAACGTGAAGGGTGTGTTGTACTCTTTTTCTCCTTCGACAGAAGTTATTTTTGTCCCACTGGGTTTTTGTTAATCGACAAGGTTTTTGACGAGGCAACGAGAGGAGCACTACGTTTGGGCGACACAAGGGGGAGTGTTCAAGTAAATCTAGAATATGTGTCTGGCCCAAACTCTAAGTTACTTGTGCAACTTGTAATAGGGTTTATATTAGAGATCTTCTCGGAGATATTTGTAGATATCCAATCATTGTACGATTACCTTTCTATGTACAACTCTGATTCTATGCTTGTAATCCTCTATATAAAGAGACCCTTATTATTAATGAAAGCACAACTAAATTCACTCCCAATTTCAGTTTTCCTAAAACAATAACTATAGTTTTAGTTTTTTTTTTTTTTTTAGTTGCATAAGGTCGGTCACTCTTTAATAGTTCAGCAAGCAGTACAATAATAACCCGCCCTTGATGAGCCATTATCTAGAGTACACTACTCATCACACCCCTATCACACCCACTTTTTTAGATTAGCCAGACAAAGAAACCTAGAAGTCCCGAAGAGGACTAAAAAAATTGATAACAAACCTTCTGGTTTCTTTGCGCCCTATTCTCTCAAAAAAAAAAAAAAAAATTGTCATAATTCCTGTCAACAAAAAGAAATTTTGACCAAGATTACAAGAGCCTTAAAGACCCAAGCCCAAAAAGCCCAGAACAAACCTTGCTCATAAGCCCAGGACAGAGTAACCAAAGCCAAGAAGCCCAACTTAGACAAAGCCTAAGTGGGATGTTGGCCACCTCCACAGCAGAATCGCCACCGCAGCCATGATCCCACGTACCGCCGTGCCCACGTCGACGAAAGAAGATAGACAAGCAGCACCACCTCCACCGCCACTAAAGCCAACAGATTGCACTCCACTCATCAGAATCTGCAGAAAACCACGCCAGCCTTCATCATCGTTGCTGCCGCCACGAGTAGGAGCCCACGACCGACTCACAGAGGCAAGACCACCACCGCTGCGGCCCGACACTCCCACAGCTCCGCCTCCACCATCCTCTGGCTTCCAAAATCGTCGTCCGAGGCAGAAGCTCGAAGCCGATCCGGAACCCCAAGAAGCCAAGACCGATCCAAACTCAGATCGGGTACAGAAGAACCATCATTGTACCATAGAAAAAGATCGCCTCCAATCCACACCAAAAGGCAAAACAGAACAACGAAGACGAAAACCACCACCGTCACCCTAAAGACGATCAGAGAAGAAGGAAGATCCCTCCTTTCTAGTCGTAGGTATAGCGCCGTCATTATCTTTAGATAGTCGCGAGTGAAAACTCTTTCATGACAGACTCGGGGAGAGAGTCGACATGAACTCCGGTTTTTACAAATATGACGTATAAGCCGTTCTATACAAAAGTGAAATTAAAGAACTAGGTAATATAAATTCAAAAGAAAAGGAAAAGGATATTAGTTTTAGGTTTTAGTTTCACACTTTCACTTATTTGTATGTTGTATAATAAAAATAAAATAAAATAAAACCTCCACATCCACGTAGGCGCTTGGTTTTTCTTCGCTGCTTGCCTACCAATAGCAATTTTAAGAAAATTGATGTTAATACAGTGTTCTACTTATTGAAATCTCTAAAGGGGCTAAGGAGCTTTTTTGAATTCCACTTTGTTAGAATGGAGAATCTTATACAATATCATGTTTTGAAGAAGAATTAATTCCTTCAACAATTTTGTATTCATCATTTTATCATATAAGAAATATATGGTTAATTTTTATATGACTAACTACTGTATAATGGAGTTGTCGAATTCTGTGTAAGAAACATCTATATCACTATATCACTACTTGTGAATCAGTGTGTGATGAAGGTGCTTCTAGTCTGATGTAGTCATACATGACTCCTTGGAAAGTTTCACCACCTCTCGCTTGCGTAAGGTAGACGGTGTTGATTCCTTCTTTTAGTAGCGAGCTTGGTATCTCAACACTAAACAACCAGTACAAACCATGAATTCCATGTCTTGCTATCGCATTGTCCCCTCCTATTAACTTTGATGAAAAATGAGGTTGCTCATCGCTCTTGTTGTTAATTCGAACCTAATTAAAAGTCGATGTCAATAATTAGTTGGAAATTTTAGTATTAATTGAAAAGAGTAAATTTGGTCAGACTTATATAATACGATTAAATATCGAATACTTGGTTAATACAAGTATACATTACCTGCAATTCTGCATTGTTTGCTGAGGCCAATGCCAATTGGAGTGTATAATTTCCTGGATTTGTGACATTATGAAGTTCAAATAGAATTTGCCACGTCGTGCCTACATAGGTTTCATTTCCAGTATTTCTGCCAGATACATATTAGTAAATTACACTAACTTGATAATACATAAGTACATAACTAATGATGTAAAGGCAATGTTGCAAGATTATAGGTAAAGCAAGTACCTGGTCACTTGAGCATAGAACCAATCATCATGGTAATTGTTGATAGCTACGGTGTACACAAGATCATTATGAGGGTATCGCTCTCCATAACGTGCCCACAACCCGTATTGCCTAAAACTATTTGTGATAGTATCCATTTACAGTAAGCAATTAGTTGTAGCAGAATGAGAAATATAGCTCATAGATTAACACACTAAAACAGTTTAGTGCACCGATTGTTAGGTATATGAGAACTTACTTTTCTGAGTGATTCTGGGTGTATAAATTGTTCAAAAGAGTTGGATAAGGATCTGGTACGTAGAATTCGGCAGCAGTGCGATCAGGGATGCCAATTTCCCACAAAGTAGGACCATTTCTTGGAGGTTCGTAAGTAAGATTGTCCAATTTGATATTAGACCCTAGAGTAAGTACATATGTTAATTACTAATTAGTTTTTTTGGTAGCAGGACTATCTTGTTTCTTTTATTCTTAAAAAAAATGTTAAGCCAAAAAGATCGCGTAATTACCTGGAGTAATTGTAATATCAGCCTCATATTTGTAATCCCCAACAATGCCAGGAACCCATGCATAAAAACTATAGTTTCCGGGTCGAACATTTTTGATAATGAATCTACCTTCTTCGTCAGCTTGATTCCAAAATTGATAACCCTGAAAATTCAATGTAGCAAATAAATAAAAAATTTATAATATATTTCATCTTGATGCTTTTAGGTATAATCTACTTTTTTCCTTTTCCTTTGGGGAGTGAAATTCACATTCTATTTCACAGTTCATACTCCATGTTTCTTTATCTAATATCTTAAATTTTGTCATTTTATGAAGACAAATATTTGAGAGAGTGAATTTCATTCTAAAAGAGGAAAATATGAGTATAGATTCCAAATTTGGGAGTGTGAATTTCATTCTTCTTTTCTTTTGATACTTTTAGATATGATCAAACAAGATCAAATAACCAAAATGCACATTATCAAATGGATTCTGGTGTAAGAAATTACCTTGTTTTCCCTTTGCCATGATCCCACTTCTCCGAGTGCAGCCAATCCCACATGAGCAGAACTTGCTGGGAAAAGGCTCTCATTGATGTACCTAAAATAAAAATAAAAAAACTTTATCGTATATGTAGATTTACTTTACGTGTTAATCGAATAAATTTGATTGAGAAATTGAACTTGGATATGAGCGTAAATGCACTATGTCTATAGCATTAGAGTTACATACCGATCATGTATTAGTAATTGGCCCAAAACTGATCCCCGTTGATGGGAAGAAGGAAAGTCCTCGGATTGAGTGAAATTATACGGCCAGTTCTTGACTTCTTTAAGCATCTAATAAGAATTTTTAGGGTATGGTCATTTGTCTATTCAAATTTATTTATTTATTTATAAACAACTGACGGTACAAAACATTTAGTTTGTATGTCGAACTCAGAACTTTCTATTTATAGAGGAGAGACTAATATCACCAAATCAAATGATACTGGACAGTTTAGTTGAACTTCAACATAGTGATAAATTAAACATGAACGAGATGTTCTAAGATTGTTATTATTACCTGCTTTTTAGCATCATTCCAAAGTATACGGATGGAATTCTTTGAGCTTGGAGCCGAATTAAGATACACAAAGACAGGCCCAAAAACCTTTTTCCATGCCTCACCTTCTTCAAATTTGATCTGAAGTTCCTTCCCAGCATAATGAGTACTAACAAACATCTGTATCAATGTGCATATGAGAAAAATCTAAGATTTAGAAACTGATTTGGATCAGAATCACAAAGGAACATGATGAAAGAAACTAGCTAGACCGGTGTACTCAGTACTTACTGAGAGGGTGGTTGGACCAACATGGGAGGTGAGGTCCTGCTTAAAGGGGCCTCCTGTACGAAATTCGTCGCTGGGTGTGATCATCCAGAATCCCACAGATTCATCAGTACTAATCCAACCATGAACTTTGTTATCTTTGTCCTCGATTGAGTACTGGTACTTGTCATCTACCTCTCCTCTAAAGTCAGGATTGCTTGGATTAGTCAAAAGACAAGCTTCTTTATACGCAAGTTTCTGACCACGACCACGGTCTGCTGCTGTTGGCATGCTTCTTTGCCTGGTGTCTGATAACGCCATATAATGAAATCTGACCATTGATAATAAGAAATGTAAAACACAAGTGATTGAGTTTCATTTCACAAGCAATTTTTAGATACTCACTGTGTCGAACTCTAAAAACTGTCGGGTACTTAATAATGTTTGCTTTTTCTACTTACTTGGCTTGTTCAAGCTTGTAAACCATTCTAATTTGATCCATATCCTGTACTGCCGGCCACCCATCAAGGCGCTCGAATATTCCATATGCATAGAAACCAGAACCACCCCGCTGCAGTATGTACCTGGAACCAAAAAGTATAGTTAAGATTAACTGTACACTACAGATTTTGTTGCCATTTAGATTCAGAAGTGTTAAGACCACACCTTTTATCTACAGTCAAGGGAATTGTGTTCGTGCCGTTACCAAGGGAAACATCATATGTTCTTAGGAAGGAAATTTCTGCTTGGTCTGGCCTCGCGGTAATAACCCTAAATTTTGTTGCTTCTAGTCTGCACTTGAACCATGTTATTAATTTTGCTGCTAAAACTAAGTAAATACATTGTTTTAATTAATTTCAGGTGGAGAAGTAAAAGGATTAATTGATTGCTTACTTGTCAGTTATATTCTTTTTCCAGACCACATCCCAGTACCTGCAGCAAGTTTTCATATATGTCAAAGAAAAACTTGGATTTCTTAATAATTGGAACGAGATGTGCATCATATGCTTTCAAATAGTCTTGGAAAAAAAAAAAAACCCTCATGTTGCCTTGCTAAACTCTTTGGAGCATTTCATCAAACAAAAATCCGCAATTGTCAAGGACAAGGTCCATAACCATGGAAGTAGTTGGCTTACCCTCTATTATTTTCTTCATTCCCCATTTCAAGTATGTCAAGGCCTCTGTACTGTATACCAATAACGTATCCGCCCGGATTAGAGAAAATGACTTTGACAATGCCATTATCCAAAACAACCTAAAAAGTGAAACCCACAAATTAAATAGCTAATCAATACTCATGGTTCTATTCCAACTCATAAATGCTACTCAAAACTGTAAAAGTCATAGCTCTAACTTATTAGTTAGACAACTCTTTTTAATATTGGAAAAAAAAAAAAAGGAAATTACTAAAACCAGGATAATAGTTTACCCTCTTGGGGTCCGTTGTTAGTAAATTGACCCCCTGTTGTCGCCGAGGAATTATGCTCCTTAGTGATCGTCTGCAATCAAAAATTGAGTACAGTCAATTCAGCATGTTGCATACATCGAAAAATTTCGCTTATATCCTGTTATTTGTATATTGGTCAATCTAAATTATAAATCAACTTAACCATAGAAGCATGAATGTCCCCTCATCCATGTCTTCATGAGCACATGTTTTCTTGTAGTTTTTTTTTTTTTTTCAATTATTCATCTGTAGTCATGTGAATACAGTGAATTGTTAGTACTAATCGTGACCTCTGGGAAGAGTGCAAGAAAGTAAAAGGCAAAAGCAAACCTATGTGATGCAAATATTGAAGTAATAACACAACATGAGAGAGAGAGAGAGAGAGAGAGAGAGAGAGAGAGAGAGAATTACAAACTCTTAAAAGTTATGGTTCACGAGACAGAAAAAAACAAGAGAGATAGGTGCAATGATAGCTTGAATAAGAACCAGAATAATTAAGTTGATGAAGACCTGAAGACCTAGTAAAAATTAAAAGCACCCCAGAATTATATGTGAAATTCAGAGCATGCATCTATATTCTCAGTTATCAAGATCATGGAAAATCAAATATCTATGAAAAAACACCGGTAAATGTAATTAATTGATGTTCCTAACTTCCCATGTAAGATTGGAATAATACTTTCCAATTCTAGAAAAAGGAAATATGTTTGAGAGGGACTCTGCTCATTAATACTCTGCTTCTTCTAGCAGTTAAAGAACTCAGGATTATTAGGGATGAAATCTGCTGTCCCCAAAAATACTGTGCCAAACCTGTCCCCATGCATTCATTGGTCCATAAAGATTAAGAAAATGTTTTCTTAATCTTTTGTTCTATATTTTATTCTTTGTGGACCAATGAATGCATGGGGACTGGTTTGGCACAGTATTTTTGGGGACAGCAGATTTCATCCCGGATTATTACTCCAGGCTAAAGTAACATAGATTTTCACCTTCACCATTAAAGACACAATGTCCTCTCTCTCTATCTCCATCTCTCTCTTTCTTCTCATGCTTTGCCTCACCAATCACCATGAGATAAAAGAAAGACAGAAACATAGGAAACAGAGGAAGTATGCAAGAGAAGAAGGAGAGCAGATGACCAACCTTACTCGGCTCGTCGTCTCGTCGTAAGTTCCATGACCAGCCAAGAACAAAACCAGAAGAAGCATTGATGCTAATGACCCCAGAAGCCAACCCCATTTCCTCATCTTCTCCATTTTCGTCCACCCTGCAAATTCAGAACAAAAGCTCCTTAATGTTCATATAAATATACAGAAAGAACATGCATTTAATAAAACAAGATAATTAAGCATGGTGTATGGATTACTTCATTGAAATCTCAGCAGCCAAAGCTCCCAAAGAAAATGGCTAATATACCTTAAGTTTCCCTGTAAAGGATCTTGAATTTTTGGAGGCAATAGAAAGCTTAAATAGGGGGACAAAGAAACAGAGTAAATATTATTAGAATGTGTACTTTTTTCGATCATCAATAAATTCCTTTTTGGATCCGTAAGGCTTCTGAAACGTGCAGACATATATAAATATGAACGTTATATATATAACTGCGGCCGATCAGTTCTCTGCTTCCTGTATGGTGTTACATTCTTGTTGAAAAATAAATTTTATATACTATGTTTCTGAAATCCCTGTAATCACCTGCTTGAATTTTGTGTTATGTAATAAGTGAAGAGGGCAATTTTGTCCTGCAGAAAATATGACATGGGCAGAGGAAGGAGAAGGTAAACTGAAATTTTTGACAATTTTGGGCCAAACTTTGACGATTTTTCAAAAATTAGTTAACAAACTAAAAGGGTTGAAATGTTTGGATTTGGGAGTAATTTTTCAGAGAGGTTTGTGCTGTTATACCAAATTTTGACCAAAAAACAACAAATTTTCACAAAACTTTTTAGAACCGGCATACCGTATTGAAAATGAAGTATTGAAAATGAAATATTATACGTATAGTAAGGGGCTTCAATAGGTTGAACTTCTAGAGTAGAACTAGTTAACAATTAAAATGTGGTGATGGTACAACCGAAGAGAGAAAACTAGATGGATGAACTACGTGTCTTAATTTTGAAAAAAAAAATTAAGAAAATGTATAATGTATTTTAGGAAAGATCACCACAACATCATCATTCACCTTGATGCTCTTGATCTAAACTACCCACTCCATGAAATCCTAAATAGGAAACCCCCTCCATAATGTATTAGGTAATTTAAATCAAATCATTAAAAGGAGTTGAGAAGTGACGGAAAAAATATTAATTATATAGTACGTTCATATACACAATCTAAAATATTATCAATGTGGACATTCATTGATTCAATGATTCCTAAATCATTCTATGTGTGCATGAAGTTTCGCCAAAAGCAAAAATTGCGTGACCCTTTCTGTTTTCAAACATACTGGATTCACCCATCTTTGAATTGAGTCTCTAAACCATTAGGGGAGTTGGTCAATGTTTATGTCTTTCGCTACTTTCAGTTTTAAACCCACTATTGAACTAATCCAAGATAGCTTGAATTCAACTTGGACAGATATAGATTCTATAACTAGAAAAGCATGGACTCAATTTTATACTACACTTTGGAATATAAGGCTAGAAAGTCTCCCTTGCCAGAGGCCAGAGCGATTTCTTGTACACTCCATATTCATCTAATGTAAGACTGCTACCTAACAGTTCCTTCAATCTTAGGTTTTTACAAACCTCATAGCTAGTTTATTCGTAATTCTTCTTTCACGTTTCCCTCGGTTGAAGAATACTATAGGTAATTAATTACCCTCTATTTTAATTGTTACCCTTTTACATTCTTCACGTACCATCTACGGAAGTGCCCTTCTCAGCTTAGTAAACATGTTTTTAACTTCATTTAAAATTATTAACCATAGTATACTACATGATAACTAAGAGTTTTAAGAAAATTTTGACAATTTCATTTAAAAGATACTCATCACGACAAGGTTTAAAATATAACAATCATGAAATGGAAGTATTGTTAACTCAAATTTTAAACCTAGTGTGAGAAAATAAGAGTGATTTGTAGAAAAATTTTCATTTCGTAGTAGAACCGATAACAGATGTGACTCCCTACAATTAGAGTGTGCCCTATCAACTATTTGACATTTAAGGTAACCCTATACAAGACTTTCTCCAATACCCGCCTTCTTAAGTCACTATTTTGGGACCAAAATCCAACAACAGTATATTCCACACGTCATGGAAAATAAAAATTCCAAATGGGAGAATTAATTAGTAGTGTTTATATTCAAGAAGAACAAATCTAGATAAAGAATCCATCTGGCTAGCTATACCCTCGTCATGTGACTCCAAACCACATCGGACATGGGAGCCACATACACATTCCTGAGTTTCTCGCTCCCACACTCCCGTGACATTTGATCTCTGAAAACACTTTTATTTTAACCACTACTTTTTTCTTGCCTCTTTCTCATGCATAATTGCTCCCCCATTTAGAAGGTGTTCTATTTTCTAATATCCTCCAGGAACAAGCTAGGATCACAAAAGTTAAAAGAATCCATATAAATTGGGATGCAATGTTGCATGCGAGTATAGATTATTTTGCTAGTGGGATATAATTGGGTGGCCTCAAGCATAGGGCTAGTTCACTATCGCACTTCTGAAGTTGACATGCAGATCTATGTACCCTAAAATGATAGAAAGACAAGGAAGTATGGAACTAAAGCCCCAGCATTTTGATTGAATCATTGCTTATGTATATGATGGAATAAAGACATGAGAAGATGGTCACAAGTAGTCTGTGGTGGAATATTGACGCATGCAAGGCTCGTGGCAGGTGATACCAATCGAAAAGTAAGTCCAATTAAGTTGTATAATTCAGTTTCTATCAGATATTTTATCAAACAATTTATCATCATTTTATTTAGAGAATACGAACAAACAAACAAAGTGACTAGAACACAGTGAATAAGATTAACTAAAGATTCACCAGTCACCTTCCTTACTACTTGAATTAACTCCCACTAATTAAAACAACATTGATTATTTACTACTCACCTACTAAAATAGTCCTGATTTAACAACCTAGCTTGACCAACAACTCATTTTGTCTTGGCTATGTTTCTTCTCACCCTAGATAGCTCTTTTAACTCTTTCTACAATCGCTTTGTAATTTTGTATCATTGTACACCTAATGGTGTTTCTTAGTAGTTAATATTATCGTTTATGCTAAACCTTCTACGACTCTTCTAGGCCTTCTTAATTTTTTTTTAAAATCGCTTTATAGTTAGTTAAACAACAAGACAATCCCAACCCCACGCCAAGTGCTTCTGCATTTCTAGGTCACCAAAATAGTTTCATAAACAGTCCACAAACCGAAGTACCAAACCCAAAAGCACTATTAAATTTTTGACATCCTAAAACAATATTATTCCCTGTCTTTATCATTTCGTGGTTCGAAGGTCGAACCTGTTTCTTTACTAAAGCTGCAGAGTTCGTTAACTAACCCACTGCTCAAGTAATTAGAAAACTAAGAGAACCCAATGCGCTGCACAAGAATCTATCTGCAAGAAGAGGACAGGGATGGGTTTTAGGGTTTTTATACCGAGGTAGATGACATAGCTTTCCTAGGAAACAATCACGGAAAGGAAGGAATGGGGGAGTTCGAGTCCGTGAAACTATGGGTGTGCAACGTGTCAAGAGGCTGATGCAAGATGCATGGACTATTTGTCTTACACTGGTCATGTCAGCAAATTGGACTTGGAAATGTCAAGAACCCTAAATTTGGAATTTGGGAATCGACCAGGGGTAAAACTGTGCTTTTAGTAACAAAATATTTAGATAAAAAAAATCTTAAAAAAAAAAAAAACAGATATTTGAAATGATTTTTTTTTCTTTCTTTCTCTCTGTCGGAAGCTAAAATGAACCAAATTGAAATGTTGACCTGTTGGGTCTTTTTTTTCGAAAACGTTACTCTGGGCTTTTAGCCCCCATTATACCAAAAAAGAAAAAGAAAAGGTTACTCAATATGGGGCCCGAGGATCTGTTAGAAGAAAAAGGGAGAATTTTTCGAAGAGTACGTGAACTAAAGGTCACTGTGAATTAAGGTTCCTAACTTTACACTAATTACATTTTGGTACCTGGACTATAAATCCCGACTACATTTAAATACACGACGTTAATAACACAGTTAGTTGGCATGCCACCTGGCATATTTTCAAGGGCAAACTTGTCTCTTGACTATCCACCTTTAGAAAGTCAATTTTTTTTTTAATAAAAAGAAAAAGAAAATTGGTGGTGCGATCTTGACCGTAGATCTACCCTTAGAAAGTCTTTTTTTTTAAAAAAAAATAAACAGGAGAAGAAAATTTCTTGGAGTTGGTTTTCTGGGTCGGGAAACCATGGATCGAAGATCTTTGGGAACTGCGGCCTCGACTTGGTCTGAAGGAAGAGCTCGAGATCTTTGCCGGTGGGGAGCAGATTGAGGTCGCGATCAAAGGAGAAGACATGGACAGAGACGAGGAGGAGGCTCCAGTACTTGTAAAGCTTGTCGGAGAGGGAGTCGATGCTCCATTTGGCTGGACGTTTGAGCATTTGAGTGAGATCGGAGGGCGGAGAATTGGTCTGAGACTCGAGGAGTTCGACCGATGAAGGGGATTTGTAACGGATCTGCTTCCCCTCAGGATCCAGATTTGGGTCTGAAACGAGGGCTGGGATTGTTTAATCCCAATCCAATCATACCTTGTTGTTGCAATTTTGTGTGTTTAAGAAAATGTGCAGAAGAAGAAGAAGAAGAAGAAGAAGAAGAAGAAGAAGGTCTATGGAATTTGGAATTTGGATTTTTGCTGTGAATTTGCTTGATCAAGAGTTTCATGGAAGGAGGATGAGCACAAGCTATTTCTACTTGGATTGGAGCTTAGATTAAGAGAGACCATGTTTTGGGTTCTCCATTTCTCTCTTTCATTCTTAATTCTCATTTGATCTTTGGTTTGTTGATTGCAATATCTTTTTCAATCTGAATTCATGAAATATGTGATTTTGCATCTAAATCTTGTTTGCCGAATTCATGAAATATATATGGCTTAATATGTAGTTCTGTTTTGCATTTAATTCTTCGCTTGAATTCCTGTTTTGTTTTCTGGGTTGCTGGTATGGCGTGGATGGGGTGCGTGTGTGCGTGAGAGAGAGAGAGAGAGTGAGTGAGTGAAAATACCGAACTACCCTTTAAAAATTAAATAATGACATAAGGTTAACGGTGTTATTAACGTCATGTATTTAAATGTAGTCGGGATTTATAGTCCAGGTACCAAAATGTAATTAGTGTAAAGTTAGGAACCTTAATTCACAGTGACCTTTAGTTCATGTACTGTTCGAAAAATTCTCCCGAAGAAAAAATAAAATTTCTTCTCAAGACGGGGGTGCTCAACTTTTGCTTGACATGGTCTAGTGGTAATTCATTTTGAGCATATAAATTTCAAAAAATTCAAAATCTTTTTTTTTTTTTGAAAAGTGAATTCATTGAAACTTTCAAAGATTACAATCGTTTAGAATGACATCCCGAAAAATCTTGGGAGCAAACATAAGCTACAGACGACTTGAAACTAGAGCTAAGCTAGAACAAACTAGAAGGTGTACTATACCAACAGGTTGTTCATGTACAATAAAATACTGCTCTGAATCACTTATAGAGAAACTAGCAAAAAACTGAAGGTAAGTTCCCAGCCTCCTCAAGATAATTACCAACAATGAAACCATTGCCACGACCATGAGATTTGGAGACCAAACCATCAGAATTTGCAATCCAGGCATGCAAGAGATTGGTAAACCAATCAAAACTATATTCGTCCCAGTACAAATAAAACTGTTCGCCAGGCACGCAATTGTGGTACTCACAGTGAGATAACACTGAGACTCTTTATAGAATGTAGAAATGATCAATCTACCCCAACATAGAAACAACATGCCCAAAAAAAGAACTGAATTGAGCAAAGTATCCAACAAAATGCCTCTGGGGTCCCAAATCCAAATTATTGGAGAGATCAAGCCCAAAAACTGGGCTCCACTTTGGGCCCAAAGCCAGGCCACACCCTGCTTTGGACACCCTCATTATCTGGACAACCCGACTCTGGGCACCCAGGTGCAGTTGACCACTGCCTGCCCTGGCCACACCTCCGACGCCGACAAAGCCATCACCATCAGAACCTTCGTCGTCGTCTGCATCACGGCGCGAACGCACCTAACCCACCACCAACGTGGGCCCCGCACCACTGGTACCAACCCCGGCTTCCCACCAATTAGCCTTGTCCTCTTATTCCAATTGTAAGCCATAGCCACCGATTCCACCAACCCACCGGAAAATAGCGTCGATCAACCTCACCATAATTCGAAAATCGAGCACCCAATGGAGATCGAGCGTCGAAACGAGATCGAAGTGAGATCCTATCACTGCTCGCCTGTCTCCCCGTCAGAAGACCAACCTAACACGCCTGGCCGAGGCCAACGCCTGACACTGTCGGCGTGAGCGCTGCCATCGCTCTCGAAACCCTAGAGCTAGGGATAAAAAAAAATACAAAATTATTGGTTTGGTTCAATTGTTAGAATATATACAAGATTGATTCTGAATAAACCATAATTGTTCATTCATAAATCATATTCGAACCTCCCATTTATTAATGGGAGACTTTTTTTTTTTTGAGTTGAAAAGGTCATCCATTATGCAGCTCAGCAAGCAGTACAAAAACGATCTCCCCTATGGGGGCGACAGAAAGAACCGTTCCGTAGAAACTACTACAAATCCACCCCTAACCGGAGCAAACTAAACTAGTAATCTCCTAGCACACTCACCTTCTAGGATTAAGCCCAAACAAAGAAAAGTAGAATCCTGAGGAATAAAAATAACGCCTCCAAGGGCTCAACGGGTATCTCATTTCTTTGCGATCTTTCCCACTCAAAGCAAGAAATAAATAGACCCATAATCTTTTAAAAGAAAAAGATGAAGAATCAAAATTAAAATAACAAACAAAAATAAAGCAACTGCCCAGGCCCAAAACAGAACCCTAATAGCCCAATTCCAAAACCAACCCAACCACCTAGGACAAACCCTAAGTAAGAAGGCAGTTCTGCCGCCACCACCATTCGCCGCTCGCCGGAGGATGCCGACTACGCTTCCACCTTTGCTGGTCGCAACTGATGTCGACTTTGAGAAGAAAGCCTCCACCACTGTCCTCCAATTTCCATCGTCGGAGATGAAAACATCTCCGTTGCCATACCAGCAAACCCACCACCAGGCGCCGGCTGTATCATCCAGAACCAAAGCTGAAAAAACCTCCAATTGTACCTGAGCACCGCCGCCACCTGCATGACCATTGTCACCTGGATCTTTGCCACCCAACACCGTCTCTAGAGGAAGATTTCAGAGGCCCAGCCACCAACCCATCAAACGCATCCTTCCAAGCTTCCTAGACCACGCCGCCCGCCACTACCTCAGAAATCTGACCCATAGACGGATCATTTCTCAGCACCACCACCGAATGACCTGGCCCAGCACCACACACCCTCTCACCCCGAGATCGCCCCTCCTCCTCGAGCTTTCCCGGCCAACAAACCAAGATATCACGAACAACACCCACCATCGCCGTAGCATCAAAAACCAAAAACCTCACCTCCACCAGTAAACCTGGCAAGGCCAAGAAAGAGTAGGCCGAAACCTAAAAGGATCTCCAAAACGGAGAAGGATCTCAAATTATTGGGAGACTTAAATTAACTAACCCTTGTATTATATTTCATTTCTATCTTAAATTTTAACATATATATTTTTTAAATAAGATAAGATTGTATCAAATGCCAAATCATAATTTGACTTGTTTGACTATGTTTGGATTTCGACATTTTGTTCTTACATCATTAGGTTTTGATGCCAGGTAGGGTTCATGATCCAATCTTATTTGACCTAAGGGTGTCGTCTATGTAATTACCAGTATTCCCACAGGTGCTGTGGATTTTAGACACTTTGGCAATTACAGCCTTCACCCAGAACCGTTGTCATTAATGGGTATAACACTGTTTTTTGGTTTGAATATGTGCTAAGCAGAGACTTCAAAACAATGAAGCAAATGAATCTAATAGCAAGCAAATTTTATCAATCCATAGAAAACGAAGAAAATATGCAGCAATGTGCTCATAAATTTACGTACCAGGGATTTACAGTCTGAAACTAATGAATATATCAATAGATCAATAGAATTCCTTTAAGAACCCAAAATTGTATGTTACCTTGTCCAAATAAAAATTCAACACTGTAAGAGCAGATGCAGCAACCCACAAGAATGCACAATCTGTATATTTGTTGTCTTAGGAGCGGAACTACATGAAGGCCCGGGAGGGTCCGGACCCCCCCAAGTTTCCTAAAAATGTTAATTAACTTTAATAATTTTAGTTGATCATAGCCTATTTGCCTCAAATGTATTAATGGACAACCCCCCCCTTCCCCATAATCTAAAAAAAAACGACTTCATTCATAATTAATACATTTTGTGCAATCTGATCATATTATCAAAATTGTTTTCTTCTTTTTCTGTTAGTTCCCCATAATCTACAAAAAAAAGACTTCATTCATAATTGAATACATTTTGTGCAATCTGATCATAATATCAAAATTGTTTTCTTCTTTTTTCGTTAGTATTCCCTAATAAGGTTCCTAGCATTTATCTTCTGTTTTATGGTGGTCAATTTCATACGCAATAACTTTTTTAATTAAATCAACTAATTGCATTAGACAAATATCAATAGCATAAATGGTACAATTATATGTTTCTTTCTTTCAAGGAAAAAAATTATTTGTGGTTGAACAAATTTGGAACCCCCCCATCAATAGCATAAATGGTACAAATTATATGTTTCTAACCACCCCCCCCCCCCCCCCCCCCCCCACTAATTTTGGTTTGCAATTCGTATCTGTTGGCAATAAATATGTTTACAATTTTTTTTTTTGGCCAATGATATGAGAGGAGGAAACATTTAAACTATAGACATATATAATGAAGAAATTATAACCACGGTCATATATACATACAGGCCTTAGGTGAGCAAATCTGTATATACATACTCGATTTCTCTTACTTTTGTGCTCAATTGTCATTAGATTTCTATACAATTTTTTGAATTAATGAAATTTCATTGATAATAGCGCATGCCAAGAAGGTCATTACATACCCATCCGCTGACACATAATAATGGCCAGACAAGAATTCGTGGAGGAGCCACAGTGGTACATAGGATAGACCAACTATATTTGAACTTATTGCTCACTTATTTAAAGTGAGCCTATAACTATGAACCAATCTCGCATAGTAATAGGCTAGTTAAAACAAAACTAATTAAAAAATGGGTACAAAGACCCAATGCTCATGCTGGACTCAAGAGATCCCGTCCCAACACTTGATTTCTGTGCTGCAATCGCAACCAGCGGCCCAAGAAGCCCCAGGACCCACCAGCATGCGTTCCCCGCCTCCAGAGTCGCTAACGGCCGTTCAAACAGCCACACTGACATAGTCAACTGAAAGTCCGCAGTCTCCACCGTCCACGCCACCGAGAACTGGGCACGGATAGGGGCCCAAAAGAGGCACAACTCCTTCCATCCTGATTTGGACACCCAGATCCAGTTATGCACCCGCGTCCCTTCGCCACCAGCAGCTCGCGTCGCCAACACCAGCAGATTGACGAGGAGTGCCTCGGTTTGGGGTGGATTGATTACTCTCCATTCTTCGCCGGAGATAGATGAGTTCCCCAAATCAAATAAAGCTTGGTGTTGAGTCAGAACCCGCACCCCCCTCCATCCTTTGTTTACCGGACTTTGTGATGGCCATATCCATGGCTGGCTTAGAGATTGGCTATTGATGGCCGGAAATAGATAGCCCAGCCTAAGGGGCTAGGGTTAGAGAAGAAAGGCGCTGCTCTCATGATAAAGGTCATTTGTCTAGATTTCTATACAATAATGAACAATGATGAGGCAAATATACTCGCTGTAATTTTCTCATTATTCTCGACCATTTGATTTAAATAAAAATGTGGTTGAGTACATCTAAGTAATGAATTAATTAAGCAGGTTAACACTAAATGAAATGTATTACAATCGAGATCTATATGAGAGGAAAGATCCCACACTGAAGGATATTTGATATCTTTCTCTTTGAATGAGATCTCAATTCCAATGACGGTTTCATTAGATAGCTTACAACTAGAATTCCTCTTTTTTCAGATCCAGTTCCTCCACCACCGCGAACCCCAGTTAGATTCAGGCATGATACACTTTTTAGTTATTGGGAGAACCCAAGTACTCTCTTTCGGATCCAGGAAACAGTTACAAATAAAAATATAACTTTATGGGTGACTCATAATCAATTGTACCGAGGCCTATTGAGTTAAAACTCAACAACTAACGGGTGGTAAAGTTGGGTCAATATCATACAATGATGGGTCAAAGGCTATGTTTGTTACTGTTTGACATATATGGTACTAGAGTGGGTCCATCTAAAATCACGTCTCCCATTGTCATGGACCCATCCAAAATATTTGGATTAGATTGTCACTTAATTGAGCAAGTCTCCGATGTGGGAATTTGAAATGTTAATTGATTCGCCAAGTCTCCTATTTAGGACTTTGTGCCCCAATTTCCAATATTGGAATTTGATTTCTTAATCAATTGCACGTCCAGCCCTAGAGTTAGGTTAGTGGGCGTGTTGGAGAGGAATGAACCCATATTAGATAAGTTATAAATATAAATATAACTTATAAGTGTGTGACTCACACTCCAACATCCAACGAGTGGTTAAGTTAGGACAATAATAGTGGGTCACGCTCTTGAGAAAGTACAAACCAATCATGAGAGAGAGAGAGAGATTCTATCAGTGCATATAATTATTATTTTTTTATTATATCGTCTAAACACAACGTTGATAAAACATTCCACATTTACAATTTTTTATTATGATTAAAAGGAAAGAATCTTTTGCAATGTAAATATTCTAAGAAAAAATTTAGCCTCCAAGAAATTTCAATTCATCATAAAGTATATGCGTAAAGTACAAACAATTAATTGAGAATGTTGAATGCAAAATACAACTTCACATAAGAGTTTAGGGTTTGAGACTCTTTAAGTATTAGGGATTTTGTCCATTTACCCCATTTTTAGGGATTTTTTTCCCACTTACCCCATTAAGTTTTTTTTTTTTAATTTCCCCTTACCCAAAATACTCTAAGGAAGTCTTCCTTAATACCCCATTATGTTTTTTTTTTGAGACTATTTTAACCTCACCCATTTGTTACTTAGAGAGAGAGAGAGAGAGAGAGAGAGAATGGAAGAGAGAGAAACCATAGGGGACTTCGCATGAGCCCATTCACCGGCTGCCCCCCACCGGACTTTTCTGAAAACATCACCGGAGGTCTCCAAAGAGGTCGTCGAAGATCTCATAGGTCTCCAGAAAGGTTTATTACCCCCAATAGAGGAGTAATAGAGATCTATTCGGGCCTAATAGACATCTATTGCCCCCCAATAGAGGGGTAACAAACGTCTATTGCCCCCCAATAGACGTTTATTGCCTCCCATAGAACTTTCGGTTGCCGGAATCGGAATTAATCTCCGTAAAATTAGACAAATAAAACTTTGATTAAAGAAAAAAAACGAAGAGATTACATCAATTCAAAACATTTATTGGCCCTCAATAGACGTCTATTGGGTTAATAGCAAACTAACAAAATTTACATACTTTACCAACTACTTGCTGCTGAAATTTTTAAAAATACAAAGAGAAGAAATTTTGAATATACATTTGAACCTGTACTTGCTTTGTGTCATTTTGGTTAAATGGTACAACTTTTGAACCTGTACTTGCTTTATGTGTCCTTCTAAACTAATGACAGCAATTGAAATATAAGCATAGGTTGCACCTCCTGAGTTCCCTCCCTTACAAATGTTAAGCATGCAGATTCCAACAAAAAGCAAACCTCGTTGATCCAAACACTAACACCATGCCACTTCAAATTTATTCACAGACCATCCAATAAACTCCCATCACAATCCACTTCAAAAGCCTCAGAGCTAGAAACCTCTTTACATAATCAACTCTCATCCATAATCCTCTTTACATTTCCAGTTGCGCTTTTGCTTTTGTTAGTGTGGTAAAACATGGACCTGAAGATACCCCTGAAGAACATGGCATCGACACCAACCACCTGGACACCCTCCACAACCTCCTTGAGCTTCAGAGGTTTGCATCTAGAACTCAGACCGACTCCGGCAACCAAGTGTTCACAAGAATGGCCACGTAATTCGCTATCACAATTGCTACAATTGCTTCGGGACTCGGAGGTCAGCGAGGGAGCTGGAGAGGTCGGGAAGGTTAGACGACACGAGTTGGGATTAGACGGCACCGTTTCCGACGAGGCCGCTGAGGGTGGATTATCTCTGATGTAGGAGCAAGGCGGTAACAGAGACGAGTCGCAGAGCCTTTTGTCGCCGGAAAAGCTTTCCTCTCCGAATTTTCTGAGCAAACCCTCATATTAAGCTCCTTGAGGTCGGCGAGGGAGCCAGAGAGGTCGGGGATCGGAGGTGGAGATCAAAGAGGGAGAGAGAGAAACCGGAGGTGGAGATCGGGGAGAGAGAGGGAGCCGGCGGCGTGGAGAGAGAGGAGAGAGAGGAAAGAGTGGCATCTATGCAATTTCTTAATCATATGAAGTGCAAAATTATCATTTTATTTTAAATTCAGTAAGTGAGAATAAAAATTTGTTGCTGGGGTGAGTGAGATAATTTTGGCTAATTTTGGTGCTTTGGGTCAAGGACCTGTAGTATTATGAATTAATTTTGTCTATGTTTTAATTGTATTAATTTATAATCATATCAAAACTAGATTTAATGCACATGCAAATTCCTCATAAAAACACATTTTCAAAGTGTCCAAAAGTCAAGTACTAAATAGTCAAGAGTGCAATCGGTCGGACATTTATAATACAGTTAAATACGGTACATGTAGCAACATGCCGATGCTAAACTTCTTAATTTGCATAGTAATTGACTTTTTTTTTTCCTTCAGATGCCTTTGTAATTCAATTTTTCTCAAGGGAAAAATGAAAAGCAATGCATGGGTCCAAGTTTCACCTGGATGCCCTATAGTTGATGGTATATCAATATTTTTACATGAAGTTTACGATTCATTTAAATTCAAGTTTAAAAATTGATTCTATTTGTTGTACAAAATATTCATAACATTAAAATTGCATATGGTAACCGTTTAATTCGAGTCTGATAGTTAGTTTTATCAAAGTCATAAAGCAGTTTATTTGTGTTGGAGACTTGAAATATGTGTTCGGTTTTGCACATATTAGGTGATTTTGAAGCTCTTTAGTGCGAATCCGTTGATCATGGCTCGAATTTTGGCGATCGAAGCTAGGCCTCATCAAAAGGCCTGAGGATCAAGTGGGCCGATGGAGGCCCGCCGGCCCTGAGGGCCAAAAGCCCGGCCCGACCTGGTAGGTAGAGGGTCGGGCTTGGTTTAGGGGTTTGAAACCCGGCCGGACCTATGGGCCCGGCCCACCAAAAGCCCGTTAGACCAGGCCCGTAAAAGCTGTTGTGTAGAATACCTAATTTCGCTGAATTACTGGGAACTGCTCGGATGGAATTAGGAGATGTACCCTATATGCACGGAAAGCCCCATGTGTCTAGTTTCTAAGAAATTTTACGGTTTGTCATTCTGACTTTTCTATAAGGAGTTATGGCAATTTAAGTGACGGAATTTCAGCTTGAACGAGAATCTGCAACACAGAAACTGTTGTGCAGAACACCTAACTTCGCTGAATTACTGAGAACTGATCGGATGGAATTAAGAGCTTTACTTTATATGCACGGAAATCCCCATGTGTCTAGTTTCTGAAGAATTTTACGGTTTGCGATTCCAACTTTTCTAGAAGGAGTTATGGCAATTTAAGTGAAGGTTGTTCTACTTGGGAGGGAATCTGCAACATCTTTTACAAGTTCATGTCTAGAACAGAAATTCGCTGAATTACTGGGTACTGTTCGGATAGAATTAGGAGCTGTACACTATATGCACGGAAAGCCCCATGTGTCTAGTTTCTGAATAATCTTACGGTTTGCAATTCCGACTTTTCTAGAAGGAGTTATGGCTATTTAAGTGAAGGCAGTTCAGCTTGGACGGGAATCTGCAACATCTTTTACAAGTTTATGTCTAGAAGACCCAGCACATATATTTGGAAATCTTCAGTGTGCCACATCATCATTATATGTGTATGTGTGTCTCTTTGTGTGAGTGTGAATTTGTTGTAATTTGGCTTATGGTGAAATTGGACGTTCTCATATAGAAGTTATGTGCATATATATTCTACATGTCATGACTACGGTTGACTGATTCGGTCGGATTCAAAAATATGGTGAAATTAGCTAAATTATTTACCACACTTATAATTTATTATAATAATCTCATCCAACGGTCGGTTTTTCCATTTTATTTGAATTGATAGAGGTTGCCCTTTGGAGTATATGATATATAAATATAGGTTTATAAGAGTAACTAAGTTTGACCTAGATGATCGAATTCGAAACGAGAACCAAATTGGCTGGATTTTCTACAACCATCATAAAACATTACAATCTCTCCATCGAGCGGTTGGTTTCTCCGAATTTATTTTCCATTGCATGGTTGTTTTAGAATGAACCTCAACAATTTAAATGCAATGTATAAATCAATACAATTTTTGGAGGCAAATTGGTATAGGCCAATGTCTTTGTAATTAAAATTGAAGTTTTTATCTTATGTTGACGCACATCCATCTATGAAATATTTACAGACGTGATGTGAAAAAATAAGCACGTTTCGTGGTCGTCATGCCATCGGTCAACTAAGAAGACATACAAGTGACGACAGTTGACCAATTCGATCGGATTCGAAAATATGGTGAAATTGGCTAAATTTTTTACCACACTCATAATTTATTGTAATAATCATATCCAACGGTTAGTTTTTTCATTTTCTTTGAATTGATAGAGGTTGCACTTTATAGTGTATGATATATAAATATAGGTTTATAAGAGTAACTAAGTTTGACCTAGTTGATCGAATTTGAAACGAGAACTAAATTGGCTGAAATTTTTACAACCACCATAAAACATTATGTACTTACATAGGCATTTGCCAAGCATAATTAGCTATAATGAGCCACGCTCATGCTACCGCCAACGGTACCAACTCCCGCCAAAGGAGTGACCTATGGGAACATAACCAAGCAGGCTACCGCCTGAGCCCCGGCTCACCCCCAGATCACCGCTGACGCGCCGCCACGTGCCGCGCCAAAACAGCACCAGAAGCTCCAAAAACTGGGGACTGAAGCATATCAGTCCCACATCGAAAACAAGGAAGAGGTCAGCCTCTTCCCCACCTATAAAAGGTTCACTCCTGTCTCCTCATGAATTACGTATTTACTACTTACCTACTGTTATTCTGTCAACATAAATACATTGACTAACTTAGGCATCGGAGAAGAGAAGACCGCCCAGCGCTGTCTCCCTTTATATTTTACTTGACAGGTAGCGGAAGTATCGGCTACATCACAAGTAGCGGTCCGCCCATCGGACCAGCATTAACCAAGGTTTAGTCACCGCTAAATCTTAAACATTAACATTGGCGCCGTCTGTGAGAATCCTTGAACAAAAGGCCATCCCACCACAACAATCACCATGACTAACGGTAGCGGGGGAAACGCTGAAGAGCAGGCCGACTAATCCGCCAACCCCCATCCCACCAACCCAACGACTAACGTTAACCCAGCGGTTAACGTTAACCGTACACTATTCAGCACACTGGTCAACCCTAGCGTAGAACCCCAGATTACTCCCCAAGTCCCGCCAACTCAAACTACAGTGGAGGCTCGGCCAAGTAGTAGTCGCCCACCAGTGCAGGACCTCGCCGCTATGTATGAGCTGGCACTGGCGGACCTCCACAAGGCAAACAAGGAGCGCGAGCAAGAGCGCAGAGAAAAGGCCGAGGCCCAAAAGCAAGTGGCCACGCTGATGTCAAGATTCGATGAACTAAAGAGGGCGCTGGAGGCAAACGCTATCCCAGCGCAGAGCGAGCAATCGAGGAGCACCAGACGCAGTGGACCTAATACAGGCGAATTGGTACTCGTACCAATCGTACAGATGTAGGTACCGCTGAACCCACTAGAACTATTGGGAATGGGCCCACCTCCCTTGCTCCGACTAATGTTGGAGCACGAAGCGGAGTCACAACCACTCTTTGCCACTTGTTCAGCGAAACGTTGGATAGTGAGGCAATGAGCTGGTTCTTTGAATATCCACCAGGTTCCATCGACTCATTCCATGCACTATTAAACGCTTTCCTTTCTCATTTCATCCTGCTGGCCGCTGGGCATCACAACACAACTCAACTGTTCAACGTCAAGCAGGGCGCAGAGGAAACATTGAAGGCGTTCGTCACCAGGTGGCGAGCGGTGACATCCCAGTGCCGTGATCTGGATAAAACAATGGCACTGGCGGACTTCAAGCAAGGACTCCTAAAGGGACCATTTCTCTATCATCTCAATTACAAGCATCCAAATGCTGCATATGACCATGCCATGGGCGAAGCCGTCATCCATGCACAGGCAGAATTCATCACATATGGAGAAACCCCACCATTACCGCCAACACCTGTGAGCCCCCGAAAATTTTGTTTAATTTTTAGAATGTAATTTTTCGCCAATAAGATTTTTGCAAGGTGATTTAAGTGAAGAAATAGATTTTGGAAATTGTTTTGGTGTCGAGACCACCTATTGGGCTGACAATTTAAGTTTGGGCCAATGTTCTTTCATTTGGGCCTAAGACGAAGTCAAGAATTGATCTAGGAAATTTCAGACAAAAAAATGAATAAAAGAAAAGTTACGAGCTCTGTAGACCCCCGTACTTTTTCTTGTTATTTTAATTTGTCGCATAACGTATGAAATTACGTATTCGTAAGGTATGAATGTATTCGAGATTAGATTAAGATTTCGAGGCCATTAAAAGGATTAAGAAATTAGAGAAAATCCAATTTGGGTCTAGGAAACTATTTTTAAAGTATCGAGGCTTAGGACAAGCCCGGAAAAATTTCCCGAATGGATTCGGTGAAGTGTCGGAGAAATAAGGATGTTTGAAGATGTATTTTCGAATTGGGCTTGAGGAAATTAAAAGGAAAATGAAAATGGAGCAGCCCAAGCCCATTGGCCCAACAGGAGGGGCAACTTAGACGTTTCACAATTAAATTTGGGGAGAGGTATAAAAGGAAAACCTTCTCTCAAAACCCTAGCCTCTTCCTCATTTTCTCCCTTTCCTCTCTCTCTCTACCTGAGAGCTTCTCTCTCTACCTCTCGCCAGAATCGCCCCACCACCGGACGCCGCCGCACCGCCGCCATGTCGCCGCCGGCCGCCGCCATCGCCGGAACCCCATCCTTTACCAAAATTTCCAGATTTTCTTCTCTTCCTTCCCTCTTTCCATTTCTCCAACCAAAATCAAGAAATTTGGCCATCCAACCCTCCAAAAAACCTTAGAACCCGAAGCTAAATTGGGGCTTTTTGTGATTTCTTATTTCCAAGTTCAAATCAAGGTATTATCCATCCTAATCTAGCCTCTATTCCTTTGATCTATACATCTTTCTTATCAAATTCGAGTTTTTGATTTCCATTTTTGATTTTTGGTGCATGAACCCGATTTTCCCTAAATCAAGAGGCTAGGCTATGGGTTTGGCAAGGATTTGTGGTAAGGATCTATCCACGCAACCTTGTTTCGAGATTTTTGGTTGTGGTATTGATGTTGGACGAATTTGTAGGTGAAGAAGGCCAATGAGGAGGATTAGGCCATGAGTTTTGAAGAAGAAAGGGTAAGGAATGGGTTTTGGACAAACCCTAGAATTTTTGGAATTTATTTGGTTGATTTTGATTTTGTTGAGATATTGTTGTTGTTGGAAAAATTGTGAAAATTAGATATTTGAAGAAAGTTTAATTAGTAGGATTTTATTGGTCTAATTTTCAAAGGATTGGAAATTGGTGTTGAAGATTTTGGTGATTATTGTTGTGTAGTTTTGGCCAAAAGAAAAAAGAAAAGGAAGAAGAAAAGAAATGTGTTTGTTTTTGGAAGAAAAAGAAAATGAAGAAAATGGTAAAAGTTTGATTAAATGAGTTTTACCTTGGTAAATTGGTAAAAAAGTGAAGAAGGTAAAAGTAAAGGTAAATTCGGTAAAAAGGAGGTAAAAGGTAAAAGTGTAAGTGTGGAGGTGAAATTCATGGTAAAAGTGAAAAGGTGAAAAAGGAGAAGTAAATTGGTAAAAGTGAAAGTAAAACTTTATTTATAATTATTTACTTATTTATTTTTAATAAATAAGAGATAATGGTAAATAAATGAATTATTTGGTCAAAAGTCAAAAGTCAACTCCAAGAGTTGATCAATGTTGACTGACCTCGTAAAATGTGAGGATCGACTCGACTTTGGTCGCTCGGATTGGCGAAAGTTTAGCGGAGTGATAAGGACGTTTTTCTTTTTTAGAAAGAAGTTAATTTCCCAAATTGGTAAAGGTTGAAAGAAATAATTAATGGCCTCATTGAAATAAAAAAGATTTAGTGTGCGCGATTACTTAAAGTTGATCATGACGTTTACCTGAATAATTACTTACAAACTAAGTAATGGTTTAGGAAACACGATCGTTAAGGAAGCTTAAGCGGAAAGCGTCAGAGTGTGGAATACGCCGGCATTACCAGGTAGGGTGAGCTGTCCCTTCCTTGTTAGAGGCTTTTCTATATGTGGAATGCCCTAGTATAATAATATGTTGCCTGCAAGTACGTTTTTGGGTTGTTCTTTAGTCGATGCCTCGTGATACATGTGTTTTCAGAACTGATAATTGCTAATTGCGAAAACCAAGGCTAGACTTGCATGTTGAGATACTGTACCCTTGTATGTTTGTACTTGTGACCTGAAAGTGAATGGGACCTAGACGCGTAGATTCCTAGGGATCCCACGGTGTCGATAACCGTGAACCTCCGGAGGGGGCCGTGCTCCTATGTTTGTCGAGAAAGAGTGAGTACAGACAGTGAACCAGTCATAGGAGACTCAGGGCCAGGAAATGGACACTTTCGCTACTTGTAGTCGGAAGTACTACAGAGTAGTTGGCTGGTTCTCGAATTCAGGACGAACCAGGTCGGTCACCGATTTGATTTATATTGGCCGGCAGGTAAGTATCTCGGAGCTCCAAGTTGTGTGAAGCATACTGCATATGTTTTATAAAAGAGATAAATGTTTGTGGTTGCCTATTTTAAAAGTATTTTCGATAAACGTGCACAATATTATGTAGTAAATATTTTCGATTATTATTATTATTATTTTTCAAACCTAGCATGGTTGGGTCGGCCCCTACTGAGCATGCGAAGACGAAAGCTCACCCCTACAACAGTGTGCAGGTTTCGAGTATGTGGTCGGGGAGCGTACAGAGGAGGCACATGGCCTGGCTTGGCGCATTCTTCTTTAATTTTATCAAAAGAAGGTTTTGGTCCTTAATCGTATTTTGAAGTAGCTTGTTTATTTACTTTTTATCTATTTCCTAATCGTTTACCAAAATTTCGAGAGACCCGTAACCCTGGGGCGCGTCTCTCATACTTGTATTTACTTGGTGATTTGTTATTTTCCAAATTGGGCTCCTATTGTAAGCCCAAATCCTTTAGCCCACTTTAAATTCTGTTTTCAAAATTATGTTGTTCGGTTGCTAGAGTGATTTGTCTAAGAAAGTGTTTTGTGAACCAAGAATCTAAACCCAAAAGGCCTTGCGATTTCAGGTTGATGAGTTATCGGGATGTTATTCGTGACATGTCGGTTTCTCATTGGCTCGGGGTCGCGGCGCTGTGGGACCCCCCCTCTCGGGTCGCCACAACACCAGCAAAGTCCACTCTGCCCTCCTCCAGCCATCAAGAGACCGCTAACAAAACCTTTGCTACGCCGCCAACTGATAAAAAGAGAGAGTGGCAACATGGCAACTACCAGAGCAAGCGACAAGAGGACCAACATTACCACAAAGGCAACCGCTCATCCCATGGGGATAACCGTAACAAGCAGACGGAGTCCTCCCAGCGGTACGCAGTGTTTACAGTCCTCACAGCCTTAAATGAAGAGATATACGACCAGTGCAAAGACCAGATCCCACCACCACCCCCAAGAAAGTACCCAAGAGTGGGAAAACCAAGAAACACTAGCAAGTGGTGTAAGTACCACGAGGACAGCGGTCACAACACCAACAATTGCAACGCTCTCAAAACGGCAATTGAGACTTTGTATCGGGATGGTAAGTTGGAACAGTTCAAGGTGCATCAGCCGCCACCTGTGGTCGCCAACATAGAGCCCATGCGTCGCATCAACACCATCGACAGCGGCGCTCCAATCACCAACATGTCTCATAGGGCAAGAAAGCGCTATGCACGCGCTAACCACCCCAAAAAATTTGCAACATTTACTATGAGAGATTCGCTAAACTCCCAAGGTCTGGATGGGAACCCATCACCTTCTCGGAGGAGGAGGAGCGCGAAGTACATCTACCCCACGACGATCCATTCTTGATCGATGCCATGCGTGGGAAGAGTCCTTGTTGACAGCGGATCCGCTGTTAATGTCATCTTCAATGGCTGCTACAACCGGCTCCAGCGGAATAGAAAATTACTCTAGGATCATGAGCCACTACTCAGCTTCTCCGGTGATGTCACGCAACCACTCGGTTCTGACTACATACGGCTAGTTATCGGCGCTAGCCCATGCACAACGGAGATACATACGGAGTTCATCATCGTCGACTGCTTCAGTTCATATAATGCCATCATCGGTCGACTGGCGCTCAACAAGCTAAAGTGCATCATTGTCGGATACATGCTTCTCATGAAGTTCCCGACACCCAACGGGACAGGCTGTGTGATAGGAAGTCAACAACTTGCACGAGAATGTTATTCAACAACTGTGGCGCGGTCGACACGCCGCCATGAGATCCTAATGGTAGGAAACCATGCACCGTCGACAAATATTTTTGAAGATCCTAGGGATGACGAGGAGAAATATGTGAAAAATGAGCCTGTCAACCCAAAAACATCCTTGAAGGTCATCAGCATCTCTGACGAGCACCCTGAGCGGACAGTTCGCATAGGCGCTCAGCTAGCCCCAGAGATAGCGGCAGAACTCACTCAGTTTCTACGTGACAACGCCGCCGTCTTCTCATGGTCCTACACTGATATGCCGGCCATCTCCCCTAAAATCATCACGTACAAGTTGAGCATAAAACCATCCTTCTATCCGGTCAAGCAGCGGCGGAGGGCCTTCGATGAAGAGAGATATCGTGCAATAGGCCAGGAGGTTGCCAAGCTTCAAGGCATCGGGTTCATCCGCCAAGTCAATTACCCCCAGTGGATTTCCAACTTGGTCATGGTCAAGAAACCCAGCGGAAAGTGGTGGATGTGTGTAGACTTCAAGGGTCTTAACAAGGCATGCCCAAAGGATAGTTTCCCGCTACCCCGCATTGATCAACTGGTTGACGCTACAGCGGGACATGAGTTTCTCAGCATGATGGATGCCTTCTCAGGATACAATCAAATCAAGATGCACCCCGGCGACCAAGAATGCACCACCTTCACAACCGACAAGGGTCTATACTACTACAATGTCATGCCTTTCGGTTTGAAGAACGCTGGGGCAACATACCAGAGGTTGATGAACGCCATGTTCGTGGAGTACCTTGGCAAAATAATTAAGGTCTACGTGGACGATATGTTGGTCAAAAGCATCAAAGCCAGCAGACACGTGGCAAACCTCCACATCATATTCGCCATTCTTTTGGCCTATGGTATGTGCCTCAACCCTGAGAAATGTTTCTTTGGCGTCACCGCCAGCAAGTTCTTAGGTTACATCGTCAGCGAGCGAGGCATAGAGGCCAACCCTGACAAAGTGCAGGCCATCCTCAACATGAAGGCACCAGAATGGAAGGTGCACATCCAGAGCCTCCAAGGCAAGCTAACCGCCCTCTCTCGATTCATCTCCAGGCTCACTGACAGATGCCTCCCATTTTTCAAAGTTTTGAAGAGGACCCACAAGAAAGAAATTGACTAGAGCCCAGACTGTGAGGTGGCGTTCCAAAGCTTGAAGGAATACTTGGCAGCAGTCCCACTTTTTCCATTCCTGTACAGGGTGAGATATTGTACATATACCTTGCGGTATCCTCATCAGCGATAAGCTGCACCATTGTACGACGGGAGGGCTAGGAAGAGCTCCCAGTATTCTACGTCGGCAGAGGCATGAACCGGGTGGAAACAAGATATACCCCCCAGGAGCAGCTCGCTCTCGCACTCATTGTCGCCGCTAGACGCCTCCGCCAATACTTCCAGGCCCTCACAATTCATGTCTTAACAAACCAACCGCTGAAGCAAGTAATGCAAAACCCTGAGCACTCCGGGCGCCTCAGCAAGTGGGCCATCGAGCTCAGCGAGTTCGACATTGACTACAAGCCAAGAACTGCCATGAAGGCCAGGCGGTGGCAGATTTCATCACTGAGCTCACCTAGCGTCAGGATGAACCCAACCTAAGGGCAGAGGCCAACGTAGAAATGGTAACCGCTGGGGAACCAGCACCTCAGCAACAATCAGACTGGAACCTCCATGTGGACGGCTCCGCTTGCGCCAAGGCCTGCGGCGCCGGAGTCATCTTGATGGGACCAGGAGGACTGAACGTTAATACGCGTTAAAATTCAACTTCACAGCCTCAAACAACATGGCGGAGTATGAAGTGCTCATTACAGGCTTACTCGTCACCATCGACTCAGGAGCTAACAGCGTCAACATATTCAGCGACTCCCAGCTAGTCGTTAACCAGGTCAACGACAGTTTCCAGGCCAAAGACCAACAGTTAGCAGCGTACTTGGGGTACGTTAATACGCTTCTCAAAAAAATCAAATTTCACACCATCACACAGATTCCCAGGGAAAAGAATGCCAAGGCTGATTCACTGGCAAGACTAGCAACCGCCCAACCTCACCAAAGTCCAGCGGACACAAGGGTGGAATGCCTTGACAAGCCAAGCATCACAAAAACCCTAGCGGAGATTTTTAACATTGAGGTCAATCCCAGCTGGATGGATGAAATCATCGAGTACAAGCTCAATGGAGCGCTGCCAACAGACAAGGTCGAAGCACGACAACTCAAGCGGAGAGCAACCCACTATAACATCCAGAATGGCAAGCTTTACCTCCAGGGATTCACCCACCCCAACCTCCGGTGTCTGACCCCAGAGGAGGGGAAGGTCGTTCTTGCAAAGATACACGCTGGAGAATGCGGTAACCACTCCGGCGCCAGATCTCTGGCCAATCGTACAATGCGACAAGGCTACTTCTGGCCCACGCTCGGCGACGACGCCAGGAAAGTTTCTATGTCTTGCCACAAGTGTCAACAATACACTGACCCCCCCCATGCACCGGCGGAACCCCTGTCAATCATCATTGGCCCATGGATTCACTCCATGTGGGGCCTAGACTTGCTCGGCAAATTCCCAACCACCAAGGGGCAGTTTAAGTACATCATTGTCGCCATAGACTACAACAGCAGGTGGATCAAGGCAGAACCGCTGACAGCAATAACTACCGCCAAGGTCACTCACTTCCTCTGGAAGAATATATACTGCCGCTACGGCGTCCCCCATACCATCATCACATACAATGGCACACAGTTCAACAACAAAGGGCTCATTTCTTTCACCGCCTACCTGAGCACCAAGATGAGTTTTGCATCTGTTGCTCACCCCCAAACCAACGGCCAAGTCAAAGCAGCAAACAAGATAATCAAGAAGCTGCTAAAAAAGAAAATTGACAACGCCAAGGGTTTATGGGCAGAAAAACTCCCGGAAGTTCTATGGGCCATCATGACTACCCCAACTTCTACCACTGGTGAAACACCATTATGTATGATGTTCGGCACTGAGGCCGTCCTACCCATTGAGGTCACCCAACCTACTGCTAGGGTCGAGGGCTACTGCTCCAAGACCAACGGCGAGGGCGTTAGCCTCGACAAAGACCTCCTCGAGGAGAAACGCCACAAGGCCCATTTGCACAACTTGCAAAACAAGCAACAGGTATCGCGTTTCTATAACTCCAGAGTCAAAGCCCGGAACCTCCAACTGGGGGACTGGGTAATGAAGGAAGTCATTCCACCGCCAACAGCACTCCGCCCAACTTGGGAAGGACCATACAAAATAGTGGAAATCGTTAGCCCCGGCACCTTCTACTTAATGGACATGGATGGCGTCACAACGACCCACCCTTGGAATACCGAACACCTTCGGTATTATTACAAATAGTCATGCCGCTACCCAAGAGCATCTTGACTTAGCTAAATTTTTGTTCAATATTTAGCTAAGGGAAGCTACCCAACGGGTACAACCCCGGTTTTGTAAACGTTGATCTGTCAGTTATCAATGAAATGAGGAATTATTCAAACCATTGTCACCAAGTCCAGCACAAAAGTTAACTGGCAACGCCAACAACCTTCGGCGGACCACGACCGCTACATCGTGCACTTGGAACAATTTTAATTCCTTTAGTGTTTCATTGATTAACAAAAGCCTAAGTCAAAACTCTAGCAGTATATTAACATTCAAACAACACAATCCCACACTTGGCAAAAAATTTCAGAAACAAATAATAGTTCTTTATATATCTAGGGTCGGGACTCCCCGCCCAAAAATACATTGTCAAGTTACAAAAAAAAAGGGAGAGCCTTAGCGGCATTACAAAAATGGCACAGGTAATCCAGCCCCACGATGAGCTTCAAGGATTGTTGGGAGCAGCGACATCATCTTCACCACCCTTCGGCGGCTGTTGCCAGGCCAGGCGACTAGTCTGATCGGACCCACGAGCGGTAGGACTCGGCGTCACCATAATACCATCCTCCTGAGTGTTGGCCGCCATGAACTCGGCATGGGACACTTCGGACTGGGTAGGCATTGGAGTCCGCTGGCCATCATCCGCCGGACCATGATCACTCTCACCACTGCCAGAGCGCGCACCCCCAGTCTGATCAGCGGCAGCCCTACCCACTGGCACAGGAGGCTGCCTCGAAGTGCTGGCAGACTGAGACGCTTTGACCCAGTCAATGGCGCGCTTCTTGTTCAGCAGGTCCAGGTTGGCAGCGGCACCGGCCCTCGTCGCCTCTGTCAGCGCTTGCTTATACGCAGCCGACTGCTTGAACGAGTCCACTGCGGCGGCCTCTGCGCGGCTTCTCTCATTCCCCAGCCGGGCGACTTCATCCTCAAACTTTTTCAGGTTCGCGGACTTGGTGGCAGACTCCCGCTGGAAGATCTCAACTTTCTTAGCCTTTGCCGCTAGCTGGTCCTTCAGCAGGGCAATGTCTTGCTCCAGCTGAGATACACGGTCGTTCCGCTCAATGTCCCGCTCAATGGCAACACTTAGCTTGCCACGGGCATCTAAAGCATTGTACTCCGCCTTGGTCAAACGCCGCTGGATATCTGCCAGCCTGTCCTGGGCTTCCTTTAACTCCCTCTGCAGACCTTTGATTTCCTCCCTCAGTTGCCGCTCAACCCGAGGCTGATTTGACGCGGCCAGGAATAGCTCGTGCAACCCGACAGACAGATGTCCAAACGCCAAGCTGAATGGCGACTACTGAACGACCGTCGAGCGAACTGTCCCATCCAGCCAGCCGAACCCGAGCCTTTCGCAGAGGTGGAACAAAAATTCCCGCTCTGGATCAGTCAGAAACTCCGCATAGGCAGAGAATGAGTCTAGACCGCCCTGCTGCACCGCCCCAGCGACAGCCACAGTCACAAGCTGCGAGGCTTGCTTGGTCTTCTTCTGTTGGAGGGCCCCGATGGTGTCCTCATCAGCGGCCTCATCGGCGTCATTCTGCCGCCGCTTCCTTTGAAGAACCGCCCGTGTAGCACCAGTGGCGACAGGCCTCGATGTTGCATGCGGCTCCAACCCCGCAATGGAAACTGGTTCCTTCGTGGGCACCACCTTCTCCCTCTGGGGCCCACGCCGATTGGCGGGTGTACATACATGTACATTTGCAAGCATAATTAGGTATAATGGGCTACACTCATTGTACCACCAGAAGTACTAATTCCCTCCAGAGGAATGACATACAGATACACAGCCAGGCGGGCTACAGCCTGAGCCTCGGATCAACCCCAGATTACCGCCGAAGCGCCGCCACGCGCCGTGCCAAGATAGTACCAGAAGCTCCTAAAGCTGGGGACTGTAGCACATCAGTCCCACATCGAAAACAAGGAGAAGATCAACCTCCTCCTCACCTATAAAAGGTTCTCTCCTCTCTCCTCATTAATTACGCATTTACTACTCATTCATTGTTATGCTGTCTATATGTTTGGACTGACTTAGGCATCGGAGAAATGAAGACCGCCCAACGCGGCCACCCTCTGACGCCCTGTCTTTCATTTGACAGCTAGTGAAGTTCACCAAGTCTACAGAGTAGCGGTCCGCCCACCGGACCCGCGTTAAACGAAGGTTTGGCTACCGCCAGACTTTGAGCATTAACAGCGGGCGCCCTCTACTTCGGCTACACAGGAGCGGCAGGGACCTTGCTGAAGCCACTGTCTGGCCAGCGGGAGGGAGATGTGAGTGGTGAGGCATTGGCATCACCGTCGGAGTCTCCGATTGGCTCACCGCCAGTGTCTGAGGATCGACGGCGGCTTGCTGAGCTGCCAGTCCGGCGGCATACATGCTCTCCAGAAAGTTGTTAATCTCTGCACGATACATGGCCTTCTCAAATGCCTCGCGACTGGCTTTGTTACCCGGCGGTATATCTAACCAAGCACATTGCTAGTCAGCATAGGACAAGTTAACAAGTGCAAGTCGGCGGGAGATACTTACCAACGGCGCATGTCAGCCTAAGGTCGACCAAAACTCCCACCCGGTAAGTAGGCGAAGATCGAGCAAGTTGCGATTTTGCCAACAGCCCTTTATCCTCGCTACGCGGCACTGCTCCTCGCGCGTCAAATTAAAACGCAGGCCCGTTATAAAGAGAAAGAAGCAGAAACTTGAAAAAGCACGAGGGCATGTCAAAAAAAAAAAAAAAATCCGCCAGATTTTGTCAGCGTCATATTCCCACCCCGAGGTCGCAACACAGAAGGTCGCTTGCCAAGGAGACATCGAATCCTTCAAATTCTCTATCAACTTGGATGCCCCCTGGCGGCGAGTGAGATTTACCTGCCCGCTACAGCCCTGACGCTTCACGTATACCAATTCATAAAAGTGTAACACCTCCGCCACGGTTGGACCCTCGCAACCGGACAAGCACCATAGCGAGTTGAGCGCCATCAGCAACCGCCACATATTAGGGAAAATTTGCCCAAAAGCGAGGTCAAATTCGCACACCAGGATCTGAAGATAGGGCAGTAGTGGAAAGGTGACCACTTGGCGGAAGATGGTCTCGTGCACGGCAGCATACCCCGCTGGTAGAATGGAAGCCTTTTCAATAGTGGTCGGCGGGGGCAACTTCACCACGCCAGGAAGGCGAAACACCCGCTTGATACGGTTAACGGTGGCCGCTGTCATCTGCCCTCCCGCCTCATCAACTGCAGTACCGTCGCAAAGGACCCACGCTCACTCTATCTCTTCCCCACCAGCCTCTCCTCCATCAGCAGAACCGCTAGCGGCGCTATTGCTCGCTAGCCTTTCCTCACCCCTATTACGGGCGGCAACATCCTCCCTGGCCCTAGAACTCTCTGGATGTCCAGCACGGCCCATTGCTACCTCCCATGGTATGGTTTGCAGGGGTTCGACGTCTAGCGGTTCTGAAGGTGAGGTTCCTGCAGGGGTAGACAGACGCAACGAATCAATAAATATCCTATCTGAACCGCTGAGCGACACGTCAGACCCGGAATCCTCACCGCTCGAGATCTCTACGACGTTAGCCATCACAAACCCTAAAACCCAAGTCAGTCAGTTCCAGCAAGATCTACACTAACCCTATGTCAAATGTTAGCCAAGAACATCAAGAACACCCATACCAAGAAAACCCAGAAAGTACCAAAACAAGAACACAGCGCATATACATCCAAAACCCAGATTCGACCATCTAGAAAATCCATAAACCTTAACTCTCTATCAAACACCTAAACCCATCCCCAAAAAAATCATTCTAGACCCTCAGAACACACCGGGGAATGACAGAAATCACTTCAAATTGCAAAGGCAGAAACTGACAGAAACAATGAAACAGGAACAAGGTTCCGATCACCAACCTGTAAATATGGAGGATCTGGTACGCTTGGGATGTAGGTCTTCACTTCCAAGGATCTTTTTCCTTCACCAAACGACGCTCTCACTCGATTTGCAAAAGACAATCCTCGACTATCAGAGAACAAGGCTTGAAGACGACAACGATATCAGTTCGAAGTACAGAAAGTGGTGAACCACTCGGTTTCCCTCTCTTTTATATCAACATCAAACAAATCTAAACCGTCCGCTGAAAAATGACATCGCACGACAGCCATACACGTGCCCCACGATCGCACTTATTCTCCATATTAACCGAGACGACACCTCGGTTACAAAATCCATCATTACTCGCATTAATGGCGAAGATACGGGCGTACTGAGGAGACGTTACCCCACACGCTAACTCAATGCATGACGGCCACGTGTCGGGCGCCGTCAGACGAAGCGTCTATATGAAGTAACCGTTAAAAGGCAAACATACCAATCGTCGAGACAGTCTCCGCTAAGCGCAACACCGCTAGCGCAACTTCTCCCTTTTCATCTTGCAAGCGAGACAGTCTCCGCTAAACGCAACACCGCTAGCAGAACTTCTCTCTTTTCATCTGGCAAGCGAGACAGTCTCCGCTAAGCGCCACACCGCTAGCGGAACTTCTCCCTCTTCATCTTGCAAGTAAGACAGTCTTCGCTGAACGGCAACCAGCCAGGTCCCCGCGACACTTCTTGCCGCTTACTATCAGCGGAGGGACTTCCGCCAACGGCGATTCCCGAGGTAACGCCTCATTCTGACAACGATCGCCACGCGGCGTTACAGTCAACAACCTACGACGACCGCCACGCGGCGTTGCAGAAGTTACATCCCTCCAGGACAAGGGGACTTGTCAACAGTTTACGACGGCCCTGATCAGGCACGTCGACCCCCGCCACTCGGGTATCAAAGATTGGGCTCGCTACCCAACACCCTCTGCTCCGCGTAGCTCCCCTCAACAAACAATACACAGACCAAACAGAGGTCTATCTTAGCCAGGAAGTGGGGGACTCCCTGGGGGCCCTAGCAGGGGCCCACCCGAAAGGGTATAAAGCGTTTGCTCAGTAAGTCCATGGTTGACAACGCACTGACGCTAATTATGCTTTTGCAAGTCTAGCGGAAGTAACACTTCAGACTGATAGGCAACTCCCCAACCAAGATAGCCCTCCTTGACTGGGGACTTAGGGGACTTGTACTTACATAGGCATTTGCCAAGCATAATTAGCTATAATGAGCCATGCTCATGCTACCGCCAGCGGTACCAACTCCCGCCAAAGGAGTGACCTATGGGAACACAGCCAAGCAGGCTACCGCCTGAGCCCCGGCTCACCCCCAGATCACCGCTGACGCTCCACGCCAAAACAGCACCAGAAGCTCCACAAACTGGGGACTGAAGCATATCAGTCCCACATCGAAAACAAGGAAGAGGTCAGCCTCTTCCCCACCTATAAGAGGTTAACTCCTCTCTCCTCATTAATTACCCATTTACTACTTAACTACTGTTATTCTGTCAACATAAATACATTGACTAACTTAGGCATCGGAGAAGAGAAGACCGCCTAGCGCGGTCTCCTTTTGACGCCTTTTGTATTTTACTTGACAGGTAGCGGAAGTATCGGCTACATCACAAGTAGCGGTCCACCCATCGGACCAGCGTTAACCAACGTTTAGTCACCGCTAAATCTTAAACATTAACACATTACAATCTCTCCATCGAGCGGTTGGTTTCTCCAAATTCATTTTCCACTTCATGTTTGCTTTAGAATGAACCTCAACAATTTAAATGCAATGTATAAGTTATACAACTTTAGGAGACAAATTGGTATAGGCCAACGTCTTTGTAATTAAAATTGAAGTTTTTATATTATGTTCACGCACATCCATCTATGGAATATTTACAGACGTGATGTGAAAAAATAAGTACGTTTCGCGGTTGTCATGCCATCGATCAACTAAGAAGACATACAAGTGACGACGGTTGACCAATTCGATAGGATTCGAAAATATGGTGAAATTGGCTAAATTTTTTTACCACACTCATAATTTATTGTAATAATTATATCCAACGGTTGGTTTTTCCATTTTCTTTGAATTGATAGAGGTTGCTCTTTAGAGTGTATGATATATAAATATAGGTTTATAAGAGTAACTAAGTTTGACCTAGTTGATCGAATTCGAAACGAGAACCAAATTGGCTGAAATTTTTACAACCACCATAAAACATTACAATCTCTCCATCGAGCGGTTGGTTTCTCCAAATTCATTTTCCACTTCATGTTTGCTTTAGATTGAACCTCAACAATGTAAATGCAATGTATAAGCTATACAACTTTAGGAGGCAAATTGGTATAGACCAACGTATTTGTAATTAAAATTGAAATTTTTGTCTTATGTCCACGCACATCCATCGATGAAATATTTACAAACGTGATGTAAAAAAATAAGCACGTTTCGCGGTCATCACGCCATCGGTCAACCAAGAAAACATACAAATGACTACGGTTGACTAATCCGATTGGGTTCGAAACTATGGTGAAATTAACTAAATTTTTAACCAAACGCATAATTTATTGTAATAATCACATTCAACGGTCGGTTTTCCCATTTTCTTTGAATTGATAGAGGTTGTTATTTGGAATGTATGATATATAAATATAGATTTATAAAAAAATTAGTGTCTTTAAATATTTATTATAAATAAAGCCCACAAGGCCCGTCCCAAAAAAACCCGCAAGGCACGGCCCGGCCCGGCCCGAAAAAAACCCGCTTTATATGGACGGGGCTTGGATCATTCGATTTACAATAAAGTCCAGTCCGGCCCGCCATTATTTAAAAATATAGTAAGGCCTGGCCCGGCCCGTTGACAAGGCCTAATCGGAGCTAGTTTTCCATACTTTTGTGACAATGAGATTCGCCACAAAAGCTGGTGGCGGCTGCCTTCGCCCTTCAGTACGATAGTGTTTTTGATTTGGGCCTTCTGTTGAGCCTAGTAACTTTGGGGTGTTTTTGGGTTTGTCTGCTTTATTTTTCTTGTTGGATCATGTACGACTGCCCCCCTTTTGTGCATAGCATGAATGGTAAAGTTGTGAATGGTGAAGAAGGATGGATGAAGTTGATTTTCGAAAGCCATTAAACCAAGGATTCGCAACATGCAAGCTTGAGCTTTGACTTGTGTCCCTAAAGAAAGTATATTTTGTAAGGACAAGCTCTTGTAATATGCATCTGCAGTTTGCCATTTGCTATAGTTGCCTAACCACATGGATTTGTTATCCAGGCTAAAACTTATTTAATACTATGTCCTGTGGTATGAGTGATCATCGATTACTTATTTTGGATATAGCAAGTGACAATGTGCAATGTTGTATTTCACGAAATAGTTGCTTATGTAACTAGTTTTTAATTATTTATTATTTTTGTTTTATTAATTTTTTAAGACTTAGTTATCAAGTGACAGTTAACCCGTTGGATGTATCACCGCGCGTGCCGGCTAAGTAATACCATGTGGTATAATACTATAATTGATTCGCATAATAAGTTTACCTGTATTATTCACTTGTAATATAAGATCTGATAAGAATTGTATTATCTTTTATCATAAATCTCTGTAAAACCTAAACTATACAAAAATAAAAGAATAGAAATTTCAAACTTTGAAATCGACCCTATTAGCATTTTACTTGGCCAAAAAAAAAATCATTTAATGTTTGATTCAACTTTTTTTTTTAATTCAAATTTGAATGCAATTTGTATAGCTTGGAATTTTCTAATTTCATACCTCTCAAATATGTTAAACAGCGACAAGTGTGGTTCGCGATCCACCATTATACTAATATAGTCTCACTTAACTACCCGTTAGGTGTTAAATTTTAACTCAAAAAACATCAGTACAATTCGGTGTGAGTCACCTATTTAAAATATATTTATTTGACACTTTTCTAATGCATGTGGAATCATTCCTCTCCAAAAACATAGAAAAAAATTTAGCAATTTTCATTGAGTTTTGACGCCTATTAAGGGGTTATATATAGTCAATAAGAAACTAGAAAATATATAATTACGCGAAAAATATATACTACTCTTTTGGGCACTCTTCTTAATTGCTTACGTATAGAGGCTATATATGCAACATATAATGATACTTATGGTCGTTGGTTGTTCATAGTTCACGAGGGTGGAACCAGGATGTGAAGCTTGGGTGGTCGACTGTCGAGAGATAAATGTATACAAAATTTTATGGGTGAAATTAATATTTTTTATTTGAAAAAGTAATTAATTAGATCTAATTTTCAGCTCAACAATTAATTTTTTTTCTCAGATAAACAACTCAAATGCTACAACTAGTCTTTCGTGAGTCTAGCTCACAACCTCCCACTTACGAAGGAAAGACTATGCCACCAGATCAAATGGTACTGGACAACAATTTTAAATTTTTTATAAATGAATTCAATATCAATAATAATAAAGAACAAAATTATCACAAATATGGTAAATTTAATACCTTGATAATGATTCCATAAAGAACTGAGAAATGAATTATGTTTAGTTTATTAACAATCAAACTTCATTGCAAGATGGTTGATCATAATAAACTCTACAATAGGGTTACAGGAGGCCTCCGAGTTTTGCGGAGCGACCTCGACGGGCGAAACCTAAGTTGCGTGGAGTGGCAGCGGCGGCGCACTTCCCTTAGGCAAGGCGACGACCGTGGGAGTGATGTGGTTCGGCGGCGGCGCGGGGCTGGTTCTCGGCGACGATCGTGGGGTGCGGCAGGAGTTTTTTCGATCTGAGGCTTTTCTGGTCGGAGGCTTCTCTGATCATTTTCTCGGATCGATCCACCATTCGGCGACGGCGGATTGTTGCTTCGATCTGGGCGGCGTCCGAGTGTCTAGGATCAGAGTCTGACGGAGGCGACGTCTGATTGCAGCGGGCGGCGTCTGATTGTGGCGGGCTTCCGGGTGATTTGAGGCGGTGAGCTTGTAGTTGAGGGGATCGGCTTGCATTGGAAAAGGGAGGCGGCGTCTGATTGCTAAGGCAGGTCGGGGTCGGGGGCTTCTCTTTCGAACGGCGATGGTGGAGGAGCGAGGCCGGCCATCGGAGTGATGGGTGGACTGCTGTTTCTCAATGGCCAGTGCTAGGCCAATCTACAGGTTGGAAAGGAGTGGGGGGTTTGGGCTCTGGGTGTTGGGCCTTGGGCCTCAGCCTGCCTGGGTTGCAACAGTGCAACCTAGCTAGGCTAGCCCACCAGCTTTTCCTCCTCCTTTTGGATTGCGCTGGGGATGGGTTGTTGAGGAGTGGCTTTGTCTTATACTATCTTAGCTTGAAGCAGGTTCTGTGTTGGTTGCTGCGATGTATACCATGGAGGTCTTAGGCGTCAAAAGTTTCCAAGACAGAGCTTTGCAATAGGTCTGCCAACACAACTTTTCAAATGCTAGCAGTAGCTGGAAGACTAGTTGCTTCAGAAAAGACTTTGTTTTTGGATTAAAATCATAGTCCATATAGTTAATTCTAGCAGAAGAAAATTTACGAGTAGGGATACAATGTATTGGAATGATAGGAGCATTTGATGCGTTTATATTGTTAATATCTTTGTTAGTTTCTTATATTTTATCTTTGTTTATTTAGTTTTATGTTCATTAAGTTTTTCGGAGCAAATATACAAAAAGAAAACAATATGGAGGAAAGATGTGTAAATAAGGAAAATCTTGGAATTTAGACCCAAGTAGAAGACCTTAATAGATCGAGAAGCCCAAACTATGAAGAAATCACAGCAATTAAAGGAGAAAATACTCAAAAAATATTGGTGATGACATGACACATTCTCGTTGAACAAAGCGCCAAAACAAATTGATATCCAAAATGAAAATGATCTCATATTTATACGACGACGACCCAAACTACCCGATCCGAACAATGGATACCGGATCGAGAAATACAAACCCCAAAACAGCCCCCATTTCCTCTGCCTCAACTGGATTTAAGTCCATTCGTCCCCACCGCTTGAACTACAAACACCAACAAGCTAGCACAACCATCTTCTTATACTACCTCAGCCCAAGGAGAGAAGAGAGAAGCATCAGTTGAAACTAAAACCGGCAGTCGCGCACCAAGAACACTCCTCTCTTGGATCGGAGCACTACGGTGAAGCACCGGCAGTGTCCGACCAGAAGAGAACACAGTCTAACCCTCTTTTTCTTTTTTCTCCGCGCGTTCTACAGCGCGTGGGATGGTACATGTTAAAGCGAGTCGACATGAGTATGATAATATTTTGGTCTTATTAGGAAAAGACTTTGCTTGTGGAGCTAGTCTAGTCTTCAACAAAACTCCAAGTGAAAATAAAATAGTACAAAACAAAAACAGCACGTTCAGGTTTGATTGGTACATTACAATATTAAATCTAACCCCAGTCTCTCTCTTTCTTTTTCTTTTTTTTTCTGGCTAGTCAGTCTCTTTTCTTTTTGGTGATCAACATCCAAATTTCTATGGCACCCATTTTGTGGGCTTTAATAAATTTCACTATCAAAAAGTCAAGTCCTTGTGTAAATTCAACAAGAAGAACAACAATTCCACAATCAAAAAGTCAAGTCCTAGTGTGAATTCAACAAGATGAACCACAGTTTCAACCATAATTCGTCCATTTCTTTATGTACTTCATCAATCCAGTTTTTGATAAGCAACTGTCACCTAGTAAAAAAAAATTAGTAATATTACAATCGAAATATCATTTGTCCAATGATATTTCTCCCTTCAATAATGGTTGAGATCTCAAATTTAATTAAAGAAAGAAAAGAAAATCATCAGAGAGAGAGAGAGTGAGAGAGATTCTATCAATACATCATAATGATTAACTACATCTTATATTCTTAGAACAATTCCAACAGTTTTCCTATAATTTGTATTTTTTTTTTTTTGAATAAAGGGCTGGTGCGGCTGCCCTCAAGCCTTGATTAATGAAACCGTCGAATACAAGGGGGGGACAATGAGCCTAAACCCCTGATTACAATAGGCACCTAGAGTACATCCTGAAATAAAATCATGAGTCTCTACGAAACAATTGTATTCAAATACGCACCAACTAGCAAAGAACGCGCTCCAGACGGTTCGATTTGCTTCCCAGCGGTGACACAACGGAAAGATAACTCGATCTGCAACTTGAATACAGCAAAGCATAATTTCCATACTCACAGCTTTCCCATCATGTTGCCACTGGAAAATACATCCAGTGACACCAAGTTTCACCCTGCCACTAGGAGGAAGCGACCATTTGACCAAGCAAGGAACTCGCCTCCTACCTAGAGCAGACAAGACACATAGAGTGCGCAAACAGGCACCAAACCCGACTAGCTCTACACAACTAATGTAGGTACTTATTGCTCGCAAAAAGCACAACAAAACTAAACAACATAAATAATTAAATACTTTAAAGAAAATAAAAGCCAAGGCAGGGCCCAAGATTTGAGCCCAAACCCAGGCAATAGCAAAGAGACCAAAGCCCAAATGTAAAGCCCAGCCCATTTCTAGAACAGCCACCCCCGACTTCCCCATCTCCTTGTCGCACCACCACCGGCGTCGGGTCTCCACCTCCAACTCTCCACCAATCCGGTTTGTCCAGGATGGTTGGTCCACCGCCGGCGTTCCCTGAAACCGGCCGGATCCCGCTACCGGTTGGTCCAAGACCAGCGCAGCCCAAAAACCTCCGCCTCCGACCTCGCTGGATCCGGCTTCCTCCGACTGTCGCCCCTCCATCCACATCGCACCCTCACTCCCTTCCCGCCGGCGATAGCAGCACGATGAGCCTCTGATCATTGGCACCCAACAGAACCCCGCTGCACCAGATCGGATCCGATCTATACAGGTTGGACTCGATCTATAATTTGTATTATACGGAAGCAAAAATTGAAGTTTTAGCCTTTTTTTCTTCTCCAATTCCAACAGATTCCCTATTTTACAGCAATCTCTAAAATCTCCATAATTCTTCCTTAAATTTTAGAGATTGCTGTAAATTTAGGGAATTTAGTTTTCTCTTTCCTCACTATCTCTAAAATATGGATAGTTATAAGAAATCTGTTGGAGCAAAAGAGACTCATTTTTTCCTAAAATATGGAAAAATTAAAATATGAGAAAGTTGTTGGAGTTGCTCTTATATAGTCAAAACAAAATATTAATAATATTGTAATTGGTAAGTGGTTGCGGTTACCTATAAAACAACAGTAGAGACCGGTATGGTACTGGTAAAAAATCTTACACACTCAAATCAGTAAGCCAACTTGAGCAATACACTAAAGTTGCGTAGTCCTTACCCTTCAAGGTTGACTTAATTACTACTCAAAAATTATGTCCCGAACTAAGACTTACCTGTTTACTGAACTTTTAAACAGTAAACGACAATAACTTTCACTTTTAACTTTCATTAGCTATTAGGGGGCCATAAGAACAATTTTTTTCTTCGGTGCAAATTTAAGGAAGACTTGCTTCATGAAAATGGTAAAGTTCGTTAAACCGAATTCGTCGATGCGAAGAACACGAAACTCAGTTCTTATGAGCGAGTTATGACATGAGAAAATAGAGTTACTATTTATATAAAGTTTCTATAAGTAGGGTTTTCTTTTCGCGCAACTTTAGCAACAATCTCAGTAGCGAAGTTGCCAAACTCTTGACCCCTTTTTCTTCACCAACCCAGATCCTAATTGACGCTATCTCTGTTCTTAGGTTGTCTCAGGCCGCCGCCCACACCGGTACTAAAGAAGAGCCTGTTTAAGCCCGTAAAATCCCTGGCCTCGATTTGCTTCAAGAACTACTCAAGGCGGCCGATCAAACAACTTCTCCCTCCTCCGACAATCTCTGAGCATGAAACTAGTTGTGTTGGAAGCTCTCTTCCTCCTCTTTCAAACCTACCAAGCCTTGCAATTCGATTCATCTTGACAAGAAAGGAATTTGGAATTGAAGATTTAGACTATACCAAACCTTTCGAGGCAAATTCCAGTGTAGAAAAGTTTCTCTCCTAGTTGTGATGAAGAGATTGCATATGTCTCGACCCTTGATGTGGGGTTTGGGTGGCAACGTGTGGAAACGCGTGCTGCCTCCTCTTATCATGTATTTTTATCCGTTTGGGTATAGCATAGTGTTACAAACATGTTAGTATTATCGGTTTTGTAAGATTTAGTTCATTGACCGTTTTTCGGTTTTCAATTCGACCGAGGTGATCTGACCATTTGATGATCGTCGTTCTTGGATCAATTATTAGAGTTATTGATTTTTTGTAATTCTTGAAATTTAGGGGGGTTTCAGTTTGAAGGTGAAACTCGAGTACGTTTTGGGATTCCCAATGAATTTTCATTAAATAATATTAATGATTCCTTGAAATACTTCTGGTTTATTTGTTCGACGAAAGAGGATATTGTGACAAAGAAAGTACGCGCGAGAGATAAGACCCACATCCGTCCAATAATAACGAACGTAGATTGAATCCGCGTCAAAATCTAGTCCATTATATTATATAAAAAGCTATTCCCCCGGCGTTGCTACAGGTCATCGTCAGATTCCAAGAACCTTGCTGTAGAAAATGTTCTTAATTTGCAACTAGAGCGCTGCTACAAGCGCTTGTGTTAATTTTAAGAGAAAATTTCAGCCCACGTCCCCAAACTATGCTGCCAAGGACAATTTGATACCTGAACTCTCAAAAGTATCAATGTGATACCCAAAGACCTATATTGGAATCAACGTGATACTTCCGTCAAAAATATCTAACGGCACCGCCTGTTTGCTGACGTGGCAAGCATGTGGGCCAAAAAAAAAAGTGCAAATGACCAATTTACGCCCCCCCTTTTTTTTGTTAATTCATTTTTTTTTCAATTCATTTCTTTTTCTTCTTTTTTTCTTCTCCTTCTTCTTGTTCTTCTTGTATGTTCTTCTGGGATTTTGGTTCTAGCCAAACCGCCGCAAGCTCCGCTCCTTCTCCTCCACCCAAGAAATCAAAGAAAAAAGGCTTCTGCTTCTTCTTCAACCTCAGTCTTCTTCTTCTCTCTCTCCTCCCCTCCACCACCGCCATAGCCTTAGCGTCCTCCTCCTCCACCGCCGTCGTCATGTCAATAACAACAACAACAACAGCAACCTGCAGAGGACCAGAAATTGATCAGTAAAGTAGTCATAATCACCGAAACAACGTAGTATAACTCATAAATGCACACAAACAATGGCTACTCGGCATAAATAATAAAGATATAAACATCAAATTTATTAATCGAAACGATATAACCCAGTACATCTTCACTGATCATCAAAATAACACACCTACTAGATCCACTATAGCGATTGAACTACCACCTAAAACGAAACCGAAACATTTAAACACACTTACAAGCAGAGCTTTTCACCATTCCCAGCACCTCCGGAAATCCGAAACTGAAAACTCTGTCACTGATTCCTAGCCAAAATAGACGCCTCCTCCGCCAGCAACAACACATAAAACTCATTCAACAGCAGCGGCTTATTCCTCGCCGTAATCGAGTTCCGAAAAGCCTCATACTCCTCCGGCAACCCCCTCAGAGCATGACCGATCATCTCTGCATCGTCCACCATAACCAAAAACCTGGCCAGCTTCGTCCTGATCTCATCAATCCTCCCCACATACACATTCACCGAGTCGCCTCCCTTCGTAATCGTCTACAGATCCGACCTGTACTTCATGATATTGAAATTCAACATCGACGTGAACCGCCGCTCCAGCGTCAGCCATAGGTCCCTAGACGTGTCAGAGCCGATGAGGACAGCGTGGCGTTGATGACGACCTTGACTCCGGCGTCGTAGCAGCGCCAGAGCTTGAACTCGGAGGTGAGCTGCGAGGTCGGCTCGCCTCGGGATTTGAGGGCGAATTTGTCGGGGGCTTTGATGGAGCCGTCGACATAGCCGTGGAGGCCGTGGGCGTTGAAGATGGTGGTCATGAGATGAGACCAGATGAAGTAGTTGGTGGATTCGAGGCAGATGGGCATGAGATTTCATATGGATGAGAGGATGATGTCTGGGGTTTCTGGGTAGGAGGAAGCGGCCATGGTTTAGAGAGAGCTCACAAATCCACAAATCCATTCCCAGAAAATAATCAATTGTGATAGAAAGGAGAGAGGATCAAATTGGGAGGGGAGAGAGAGAGAGCTCGATCTGTTTTTTTTTTTTTAATTAATTAGTAGAGAAAGTCAATTTTACCCTTGATAAAAATATCACATAGGACCCACGTGCTTGCCACGTCAGCAAACAGACGTCACCGTTAGAGATTTTTGACGGAAGTATCACGTTGATGTCAAAATACGTCTTTGGGTATCACATTGATACTTTTGAGAGTTCGAGTATCAAATTGGCATTGGCAGTATAATTTGGGAACGGTAGTTGAATTTTTCTCTAATTTTAAATACATTTTAGAATATTTCAATCATTATTAGAGATCGATGTACATATAGAGAATAGAGAATGTTGAGAGCGCATTTCTTTTTTTCTTTTTTTTTTGAGATAAGGGCCGGTGAGGCTTCCCTCAAGCCTCCATAAATGAAACTGTCGAATACAAGGGGGGGACATTGAGCCTAAACCCCAGATAAGTATATCCTGAAAAGAGATCCAGTGACGACTCTACTAAACAATTGAGCATTTCTTATGATTAAGAGGAAAGCATCAAGTGAGCGAGATTAAATATACAGTAATAATCTATCCTATATAGGCAATGATTTGCAGCTGTCACCTAGTGAAAGATGAGCAAAAGTTCTCGTCTGAGTCGATAGGTTATATATAGTCAATTAGCTACTTTTCTTTATATACGATAACGATTGGTTGTTGTATGTATGCCAATTGAATGGTTGGTGAGGAATTAATAAAAGAACAGGGGAACAAAAAAATATATTTGGAAAAGACTTGTACGTGGATCACATGAAAGTTTTTGGTCAATGACTATCTAATACGTACAAACACCAAATAAATTTATATATTCCATTTACTATTGTTGAAGGCATCAATGCAGATCTACAAAACTGAGCCATTTCAGTTTTGATTTCAAATATTGCTACTAAGTTCTGAAGAGCTTGAAGTAAGTATTCCTTTTCTATCCTATATTAAAGAGAAAAAGAGGAAAAAAAAGCCATATGTATTAGCTTCTTATTTTCAGGTAAATAGTATTTTAGTTTATTTTGATGATCTTTTGTCTAGAGAAGAAACAGTTGCCGGAGCTAGCCGGTGTTCGAATGAGCATATGAAGCCTCGTATGTTATTGATGTTTCCCTTTAACTCCACAGCTTGTTCTGTGTAGAAAGTTTTTTAAATGTTATCGTTTTTCTTGTTCAACTTGAGGATTAAAGTATTGTTTAAGGATGTTTTGAGTTATTGTTAACAGTGTTACCTGGATCGCAGGTCGATAAGGTACGGGAACACGATACGCTGTCACTCATGGTACGCAATACGATAGTTATATACATATATTATTTATAAAATTGAACTTATCAATACATTTATGGATTATTTAATATATTTATATAATGAATATTGTAAATAAATAATAATTTAAAAAGACAGAATAAAGAAATTATATCTTTCCAGTTCCCACAATACCAAAACTTCCATTCGTACATAATTACAACTTCTCTCGCAGATTTTCTTTTCTTCTTTTCATACGATCCCAACCTCTCTCCAAGAGCCTGAGCCCTAAGCTGCAAAAAGTAAAAGGCTATTGATGAGTCTTCCATGCCACTAAGGGCAATTCAGTTTGCTTTCTAACCTTGTTTAATTGAGATCTTTAGAGGTAAAGGAGATTAATCGAAATTGTATGATTGAATCATTATATTGGGATCGCTTCTACCAACGATCTGGATCGCGACCGTATTGTGTTCTGGGTCGTGCAATTCGGGTCTCGGTACGGAGGCCAAGCCAGCGAACCCGGTAACTCTGATTAATAAGAAAAAAGAAGAAGAAACTGTTGTAGAATTACTAAATATGGAAAGTTGAATTCAAATGATTAATTTTTTTTTAAATTTTTTTGTCAAATAGTAATTAAATTAGCTTGTTCTCTTTATCAATTTATGCTTGTGTCTTGAACTAAGAAATAAATAATAAATGCATAGAATATTAATATCTTATTTTTCAGGTCCATAAGTCTGTCGTACTCCAGGAATTTGTATATTTGTGGGTTTCTTTGTAGACTTCACAATAACAAAACGATTTTTATGACAGAGAACATGCAAGACCCGGCTCAACATAGGTTAGTTTCTTGATTAATAATGGATAATCAATTTTGAAAAGAAAAAAAAAAGATTAAATTCAGTTTACCCCCCTGAGGTTTGGGGGTAATTTCATGTTAGTTCTGTCCTCTCAATTTAATCAATTTACCCCTCGAGCTTTCCAATTTTCCTCAACCGTGTCCATTCCGTCCAATTTGGACGTTAAGTTTGACAAAAAAACCCACTTTAAGGGCTAAAATTGTAATTTCAAGGAAGAAAAAAACCATGACAAAAAAAAAAAAATTTGTCATGGTTTTTTTTAATTTTATTTCTCTCTCATTGAAGAAGAAGAAGAAGAAATTTTTTTTTTGTACATGGTTTTTTTTTCTAAATTCTTTCTCATTGAAGAAGAAGAAGAATTTTTTTTTTAAAATTGTCATTTCAAGGAAAAAAAACACCATGACAAAAAAAAATTCTTCTTCTTTTTTTTGTCATGGTTTTTTTTATTTCTCTCTCATTGAAGAAGAAGATTTTTTTTTAATTCTCTCTCATTGAAGAAGAAGAAGAAGAATTTTTTTTTTTTTTTTTTTAATTCTCTTCTTGTTCTTCTTCAATGAGAGAGAATTAAAAAAAAAATCATGACAAAAAAAAAATTGTTTTTTAATTCTCTTCTTGTTCTTCTTCAATGAGAGAGAATTAAAAAAAAAATCATGACAAAAAAAAATTGTTTTTTAATTCTCTTCTTGTTCTTCTTCAATGAGAGAGAATTAAAAAAAAAAACCATGACAAAAAAAAAGGAAGAAATTTTTTTTTTGTCATGATGTTTTTTTTCCTTGAAATGACAATTTTAGCCATTAGAGTGGTTTTTTTATCCAGACTTAACGTCCAAATTGGACGGAATGGACACGGTTGAGGAGAATTGAAAAGCTCGAGGGGTAAATTGCTTAAATTGAGAGGACATGGACTAACATGAAATTTCCCCCAAACCTCAGGAGGGTAAACTGAATTTAATAAAAAAAAAAAACACTAATTAAGGTATCGTGTTATGTGACACGTTCATATATTGCTTCTTCTTCTTCTTCTTCTTTTTGTGAAACGGGTATATAGATTGTGAGAGAATTTTTTGGGTATGTACGTACTTTCTTTATAACTAGACGTGGCATAAGTGCCACATTCAAAAAAATTTCATAATTTTGAACTTATCATATTTTTGTTTGACATTGCATTTTCTCATTGTTAATTCATTATCTATTAGCCGTATACAAGGTGATGCTGCAAATCTAAGTGGTGGTAAGGATCAAAATTCCTTATCATTGGAACGTGTCACTGAACAACATTTACTACCGAACGAACAGAAGAAGACACTACTTGAAAAACTTCAAGGTACAAGCTGGGATACCATACATGTAATCTCATGTGTGATTGCAGTCTCAGTTGATCCTTTGTTCTTTTACCTTCCGATCGTTGATGAGAAAATCAAGTGCCTTGGAGTGGACAAAAATTTGAGGATTGCTGCTCTTCTTTTGCGCGCGTTCACTGATATTGCTTTCATCCTGAACATTTTCTATCAAATTAAAAATGTCACCGAAAATGTACAGTCTAGAGCAAAGTCGATTAATAATAATCTTAAGAATAACGAAAAAGGAAAGCAGGTTTCACAATCCAAACGAGATTCAAGAGTTTGGTTCGCTAAGGAATTAGCTCGAAAGATGCCATGGCACTCAATTACGATTGACATTCTTGCGGTTCTCCCGATCCCACAAGTAAGAAATCCAAAATTGAATTTTTCTGTGCAATTAACTGAATTTAGGTGACATCCACTAATCTATTGCTGTCTATTTTGTCCAGGTGCTAATGGCTGTTTTCTTCAAAATGAGAAGCTCCAAATATCTGGGCCGAAGAAAGATTATTGATGTCTTTCTTCTTGCCCAATATTTGCCAAGGATTTATCGTATGCATCACTCGTCAATGAAACTTAAGCAAAAGAAGGGACCATGGATCAGGGGTGCATTATATTTTTTCTTGTACATCCTCGCCAGTCATGTAAGTTTCATTCATATAGTCATTCATTTAGTTGGTTATAATCTTTAGTGTTGGCAATTAATCAACTAATGACTCACCAGGTGTAACTTTGTATAAGTGTGCTGGCTTCATAGTGCTTTAATTTGTAAAGTTACTTCAAGCCAAGCACCACCTCAAGTAGTTTCAACTTTCAACTTTCAACTTTCAACTTTCAACTTTCAACTTTCAACACAGAATTCGAAGCTAGAAGAGAGAAAGTAGTGACGATTAGGATGTAGAGTCGTTGATTACTGTAGAAAAAAGCTAGCAGAAAGCATTAATTAGGGTGTTGTTATTGTGGAAATTATTCTATGCACTGACGGTGCAAGTGACTCAGACTTTGTGCAATTGTATTTCTTAACACCTCAATTTCTTGTCTTCCCGAACCATCTCCTTCATGTTCATTATCCTCCCCGAACAATGTCTACATTGGAAAAGGAGCTTGCTAGGTAAATTGCCTCCCTGATTGCCAAGGCCCTAGCTGCCATTGGCGAAGGGGCTAACAATTTCACTGCTCTTCCAGCAATTAAGCAAGCAAGGAAGCAATCAGAAGTTTCTCCTCCTTACTATCAGATACCGACCAAAGCAAGGTACAAGCAATTCACAGCAAAATAAGTGAAAAGGAGAAATCTGTGGTATACAGAATGCAAGTGTAGATTTGGAAGCTAAAGAAAACTTGTTATAAGGAAAAATGTGGTGAAATTCATATGATAATGAACTCATACACAAAATTTGGCAATGCTGCCTTATAAATGACTCCCTTCTTCACCATATTCTGAGTACTACAAGCTAAAACAGTTCCTCATCCTACATTGAATCACCAAAGTAAAAGGCACATAGAGAACAATATCAATGCCTAAACACTCTAAGCAAAATAACAAATAACATTTAGAGTACATGAAGCACCAGAGCATAACACACTCACAATGCCCTCTACAAAACTAATGCTTTGGAGCCTCTGACTTACTCAATTACTTCTTTAAAACATCCATATCGACCCAAAATCAACCCTCACTTGAACCGGTGGGTTAGCAAACCGGCAGGCCAAATTCGGAATCTCCTTAGAGTGATAATCAATCTTCGCATGCGTAAACTTCAACCCATGCACCATGCTCACCACCACAGTCCTCTCAATAGGGCCTATAACCCCCTTATTCCGTAGCTCAATCAACGCTACACCAGCTAGAATATCATCTTAAGATTCTGGCCATTGTAACAAAAGCATTCACAGATGCAACACATAACAAGGAAAACTAGCAGTAGCAATATATATACACATGGTAAAACACTAAACCAGTAGGAGGTCAATGTCTTCCTCTTTCAGTTCTTCTCAATGGTGCTGGAGAGTATAGATCAATATCTCCATCAATACCTTCATCTATCTTTTTCACCTTGGTAGGGTTGCCAGATATCACAGTCCAAGTCACATAGATTCTCAATTATTGGATCATAGTTGAATATAAGACTGTTGGAACAATTGAAAACAATTGTTAACAAACAGCTCCGTTACAAACAGTATACAAACCCCAACAATGATTGTAGATAATGCAGTGTAGATTATCGATACAACATGCTGCTACATTCAGTGATTGCAGTTGTCAAAGTAAAACAAGTAAAGAGCACATACCTACACACACCCACATCAAAATAGAAGCAACTATACTAATAAAGAAGGTACCATACTGATTCTTCTTTCATTGTTCCTGTTATAAGTGGCAGGTGCAAGTCGAACATCAAGAATATCATATACAATTGGTTCGACTTAAAGTAGATACAAATTTGGCCATCTTCAACCTTCTAGCTTCAATTCAAATGTGTCACTTGCTGGTAATTCCAATACCAACTAGAAAGGAACTAAGAATCTGAACTGCTCCATTGCAAAATTTGAAGCCATGACAGCTTGTTGAGCCTCTTGTCCACTGATCCCAACTCCTACATCAACCATTTGGACCATAAAAACATCATTAGCACCTAATAATATTATGAAAAATAGCTTCTAATGTAAGAGCAACCACACCAATAAGGATAACCATTAAAGAGAGAATACCCTACCAAATAAAGGAAGGAAAAAAAATACTGTGTAAAAAAGCATAGAATCAACATAGATAAGCCAGAGAACAAAGCATTCAAGAACTTGTGCTATAATTTTACAAAAATTCAGACCAAAAGCCAAATTCCAAAAGAAAAAAAGGTCAAATAAGAATTGCAAATACATATAATTGAATAAGAATGACCATCTGGCTCATCTTGTCTACAAGTGTGTGAAACCTGGAATGGAGGATGAGAGGCGTACATCCGGCATGGTGATCCGTCGATAGTTGCAAGTAAGATCGAATGTCTGAGATCAGACAAAGCTATAAATCATTATGATCCAAATCCCCCAAAAAGCTTCACTCATTGCTAAGGGGAGAGAAGAATCGGTGAGACAGTCACAGAGAGAAGGAGAGGATGTTGGCGAAGGAAGAGTGCGACAGAACAAAGGACCTGTCAATGTAAAACTCATAAAAGCACGAGGACAATCTGGGCAGTTCATTATGTTTCATTAAGTCTTCCGCGTTCTTAACTTGATTCCCGTAGAAGCAGAAATAAAAAGCTGCTATTTGCAGCTTCCATATTTCCGCGGTCTAGAGAATCGCTTCTGGCCAAAAGCTGACTTTAGATAGTTTACCAAACACCTCAAATAATTTCAGAAGTATTTTTAAGATCAAAAGCAGTTTTAAAAGTATTCCCAAATTGGGCCCCTATCTCAGACTAGCCAGCCAAAGAAAGATGAATTCTCTCTCCCTCGTCTCGACAGAAGATCCTAGAGACTTTCTTCATCTCTTCCACTGGTAAGCTCTTCCTTATCCTCTTTTCTCTCTATCCCTCTCTTTCTTTCTCTCCCGTCCTATATGGTAAGGTGATTTTAATTGTAAGGTTTGGTGGATAAATCAAAAGAGTTTTTATCACCACTAGGGTCAAACTTTCTTGCATCGGACAAAATGATACCTGACTTGATGCATATACTCTCGCAAGCGTACGAATCGTGTCAAGATAGGGAAATATTAAGCCCAAAATTATCGTACCACGGGGTGGTCGGAACTAAAGTCACTAAGCAAATAAAGGAAAAATAAAACAAATAAAAAGGCTAATCTAAGGCACCAAGACTTAGCAATGCTCGGCTTTGATTTTCACCAAAGCCTAATCAAAACTAAGAGCCTAGTGGTGGATATGCACAAATGAGTGGAAAAGTTCAATATTTGGGAGATGATTTTAGATTAACAAAATGTAATGAAATGAAAAGCAATAAATAAAAATGAAAAGAAATTAATAAAAGTGTAAACCAAATAAATGGGAATGTCGGGTGCTAGGGAGGTTCCTTCATCCAAATCTTATGTGTCGGAAGCTAATCTAATGTAGATGCAAATCTCCTACTTTGGCGGTAGTCGTATCCACGGCGGTTCAAGGCTCAAGGACCGAAATTCCCTTTCATGGTATTCCTACTCCGGTTCAAGGGTCGTAGGAACTCACTTGACATAAATTAGAGCCGGTTCAAGGGTCCCTAATTCACATCAAGAGGCCTAGAGATCGAGGAATTAGACTACTAAGCGACCCGCCCGCGCAATCACGCAACGGGTGTAAATCACCATGCTTATAACCCCTCGAATACAAAATTGAATGTTTCTAGCTTAGGAATTAGAGGGGGTCAAGTCTCTAACTCCATCCTAGACATGCTCAAAATACACACCCTAGAGTTGACTAGGCTCCTAGACATGCATTTTAACCCAACAAAAATAGATATAAGCATTCATCATATGAAAATTGCATCATTATATTAAATTAAACATCTTTTACACAAAATTTGGGTTAGGGACACAACCCTAACCCCCAACAAGGAAATTACTCACAACCAATAATCATTAACATCAAGATTACAAAATTAAAAGAGAAAAAAGTATAGAAGTGTAGGAGAGAACAAGAATAGTCACAAATAGCTAAAAAGCTAGCATGACTAGTCTTGAATTACAACTCCCACAATTACCCAAGTCTTGAATCTTGTAGAGGAGAAGCCTTCGATGAATCCTTGAACTTTTTGGGTGAGCAATCCTTCAAATTCCCAATAGAAAACTAACTAGAATATGGTAAATGGAGGAGGGGGAGAGGAATGAGAGCAGCCCAAAGGGCTGCCCTGTTTTTGGTGCGGCGCCGCTGTATATATATATATAGGGTTAAATACTGTTTAGTCCTTGAACTTTTACCCAAAAAACACTTCAGTCCCTGTGGTTCTAATTTCACAGGTTTAATCCTTGTACTTTCAATTTTAGACCCAATAGGTCCATTAAGTCAGTCTTCATTGAAAAATTCCGTTAGTTGCTGACGTGGCAGTTTCTTCAACATTAAACTGTCTATTATATCCTCTTTTTTTTTTTTTTTTTTAATTTATTTTTTTGTATCTCTTTATCTCTTTTTCTTCTTCTTCTTCTTCAAACTCAAAT